>NC_064920.1:863620974-863929367 GCF_023897955.1 Schistocerca gregaria
AAAAAAATCCGAAAACTTAATTTGTAATTATATCACACGAAAAAATATTTCTTTTGTCATCTGTTATCTGACGTCATACTTGAAATTTAAAAATAATCACTAGCTCTGCATTCAGGCTGACTGGGCTGGAGTGGTGAAACTCAAGTAGCAGGCAATGAATGGCTTTATTGCCCGCCTGACGCGTTTCGGAATTTATCTATCACCAGATATCCAGGAGCGATTACTGCATGTAGATATGGCGTTTTAAGTTACTTGGGAAAAATATTCATTATGTGACGAATACATTCCTTGCCTCATGTTTGACTTTTATGACCGGGACCCTGCAAAGCCTAAATGCATCACTATTGATATAATAGCCGGCCGGGTGGTCGAGCCGTTCTAGGCGCTACAGTCTGGAACCGCGCGACCGTAACGGTCGCAGGTTCGAATCCTGCGTCGGGTATGGATGTGTGTGACGTCCTTAGGTTAGTTAGGTTTAAGTAGTTCTAAGTTCTAGGGGACTGATGACCACAGCAGTGAAGTCCTATAATGCTCAGAGCCATTTGAACCATTTGATATAATAATGGGAGCCTGCCTCCTTGCATTACTCACGTTTACGTAATTCAAAGTAAGTCTCATAGATCTGGGAACCCCTGGACCGATATCTTGCCAGTATCAGTGTTGATAACAGGTAAAAAATGGTAGAGATTCCCGATTCCCGGAATGGATGAACTGTCTATAAACTTAAGTTTATTAGAATCCTCAGTGCGCGAGCCCTACTGGCACATCGCCGTTTTTCTTTATTTGTTTCTAAATACTCATTTTATGCTTTCATACACACTCTTAAGACAACAAAACGTCGCATCTCGAAAGAATTATCCTAATGCGACTAGAATCGATAGATGTGATGTACATCGGCAGGCAAAGCAATGACTACAATTTCAGAAAAAAAATTATGTGGACTACTCCTGAGAAAGAACTCCACAACTAAGCAAGTCAGTAATACGTTGGTCCACTTCTGGTTGTTATGCAAGCAGTTTTTTGGCTTTGCATTCATTGATACATCTATCGGATATCGTCCTTATGTATCGTACCGAAATATGTCCAATTACCGGGTTACATCATCAAAATACCGAGCTGGTTGGAGGGCCCTGCCAAGAATGTTCCAAACATTCTTAATTGGGGAGAGATTCGGCGACCTAGCAAGCACGAAGAAAAGTAGTAGAAATTCTCGCCATGTTCGGGCTGGACTGTCTTGCTCATATGTAAGCCTAAGGCAACACAACGGAGTTTAGAATATCGTCGACGTATCGCTATGTTGTAAGTACGTCGCGGATAACAACCAAAGGGGTTCTGCTATAAAGTAAAATGACACCTCAGAAGATCAGTCCTGGTTGGCGGGCCCTGTGCAAGGTGCCTGACAGGTTTGTATCACACCGCTGTCCCTCATGTCTACAGACACATCTTTGCTGGTCTTCGGGACACAATTCCAACCGGGACTATCACTTAAAACGTCCGCCCGGCTAGCCGCTCGGTCCAACGCGCTGCTTCCCGAACGGCGGATTAGTGGCGAGGTCCAGTGTGCTGACCAGCCTGTGGATGTTTCTTTTAAGGCGTTTTTCCATCTGCCTCAGCGAATGCGGGCTGGTTACACTGTGTCTGTGATTGCTGTGCAAACACACACACCACGTACGCGTACGCCATAATTACTCTACCACACAAAGATTGGGGTTACATTCGTCTGGTATGGGGGCGAACTGCACAGTAACCCTCTGGATTCGGTATGGGGTGGCGGTGAGGTGGGTGGACCGCTGTGGCCTGTTGTAGGGTTGTGGGCCACTGAGGGCTACAGCGGAACGAAGCCTCTTCGTCGTTTCCAGGTCTCCAGTTCAATACAGTTCAAATCACTTAAGAACATTCTACCCCAGTCAATGAGATTCCAGGCCGAATGTGCCCGACATCACTGCAAACGGGCTTGTGGGTTTACAGGTATCATTGTAGTCAGCACAAGGGGAGCTCGGCCCTCTTTCTGCGAGCCGCCTACTCATGGTCCTTGAGGTCACTGAAGCACCAGTTGCACCTCAGATGGTAAATGCTGGACACTTTACCGATGGAGGTGGTGCTGCACACTGGACTCTTCTTCGGGAGGACGACGCTTCAAACCCGCATCCGGCTATCCTGATTTAAGCTTGCCGTGATTTCGCTAAATCGTTTCAGGCAAATGCCTGGTTCCTTTGAAAAGGGCAGGGCTTATTTCCTTCCCCATCCTTCCCCAATCGACAGAACCGATGACCTCGCAGTTTGGTACCCTCCCCCAACCAACCAACCAACCAACCAAGCAACCAACCAATTAAGTGGTGTATCTCTGACGATTGCTCGGTCGTCGCGTTCTACCTTCTCCCTACGTCGACCACTTACTTCTTGCCGCTGTCTTTGGTCATGGTTCACCCCACTCAGATGTCGAGCGCTTCGCAAATTACTGCAAGCGGCTTCCGTAATCCCAAATATATGTCCTTTCTCAACGCACACTTCTGCATATACTGTTCGCTTGCGTGTCTGTGAGGTACAGTAACTGAACAACTTAGTGTACGGAATGAAAGTCGCAGAGATTTCATGCCCTAGTATTGACATATCCCGTGTTTACATTTTTTGGCAGCTGCGCCGTGAAATTGCGCTGCACCGTCACACATTCGTCAATCAACCGCAAAAGTTTGCGTAACTTCTCCGTGATGCGCCTTTTTTTTTCTTAGAGTATATATACATAACATTTTGTCATTTATCCCAGACGAAAAAATCATAAAAATTCTACGTTAGTAGCTAGGTATCCTGAAAACTGAATTTTGTTATACGAGCATGATACAGTATTAGACAGATATTAAGTGCAAGATCATACTAGCCAAAACACGAAACTTCGTTTCTTTACCAACTATGTGCGCTGATTCGCTCTTGGAATTTTAAAGAAGTTCAGTTGTAACCGAAGAGGAGACAGTATTAGATTGGAGAACGTGGAATGCTGTGTCGATGTGACGCAACACTGTCAGATTACGTAACTGCCGCTGCTGTAGACGGGAAATTCGCTGGGACATCCACAGCCAGAGTGGTGTCAGCTGCAATTACATCTCTTTTTGCTAATATCACTGCTGGGCGGTTACATACATGCAGCCATGTTACCACTGCGGGCGGTGTTTTGCGTAACCTTTTAAGCCATGTTTAATGTTTTCAGTGGGAAGACATTTATAACTGAACTACTTCACCAGTAAGATAACATAGTACACTTTAAAAGGTGCAAGAGTGGAGGAACAACAGTGGGGCAACGTTGGCATGTGCGAACCTTGCAGCGCTATTTCAACAGATTCATTTGCCTTCTGCTGCAAGCAACTTAGCTTCCGTTACAACAACAAGAATATCCAGAGTAGCACTGAGCTCATCGTTTCCATTAACGTGCCAGCGATAGATAAAGGACATTTATCACATACATCTATGTTCAGGATTAACTTGAACCATGGTAAGGAAGTACTCAAGATTGGAAAATGACAAGTCCTGTTCCGCAGAAAGAATGTTATCTTTAGTCATCATCTTCCTACGGTCCAATAAAAATCGATTTGGCCTGTCATAATAATATAATGTCCTGAAAATTTCGTCCAGGTGTCTTGTTAATACAATAACGTTCGTTGAAACTTTAATATCCAGAAGGACTGGCCGGAAAAATCAGAAGTGAGGATATGTTTAACACCACCTGGAGGAGGAGACTTACTTACCTAAGACAGCATTTTGCGTACTTCTATGCCCTCCCTCTTTCCTTCCCACCCGTTTCCTCCCTCCCGCGTGAACACAGAAGTGAACGTGTGTACTGTGTGTGTGTGTGTGTGTGTGTGTGTGTGTGTGTGTGTGTGTGTGTGTGTGTGTGTGTGTCATCGGCGTTAAAGGGCACATTAACAGCAAGTGAGTTTTGGAATCAGGGAGCTCAAACAGTCGCTGGTGAACGGGTATATTATACCACGATTTACGACTAGCACAGGAAGCTGTGTTGCGATGTTGGTGCGCTTGTCGAAACAATGGCGGGAAGAGGGCTTTACGTATAGTGATCAGTGGGCACTGCATAGCTTACTTTTGTCACAGCGCAGCCGCATTGCAGATGAATAAGTACGACCACCATGCGCTATTGGATGAAACGTGAAATCCCTGTTCATACATATACCAAGTACGATTTGAACATCTGCACATCGTGTGGTTTTTAGAGCCCAACGATCCGTATCTCTTTCAGGCATCTTCAATTGCCGTCTTTCAGCATCTGATCATATGCAGTGACTAATGTGCAAACATTCGAAGAACGACAACCATCACCTGACGTGTGTTATATCCCTTTACAAAAAACTATTTTGTGCGTAAAATTTGAGTAACGATTTCGTAGCACCGAGGCCATATGTTAACGTGTATGTTATCTGTACAAATAAACGAAGGTGTGGCTTTTAATTCTTTCTAGGACAGCCAGCAGATGCCTGGCCGTTCATTTTCGTATTTTGTCATCCTGAGCTTGTCATGTAAGCGTCGTTCTTTGTATCTATGGATAATTTATAATATATCACGCTAAGTATCAATCAAAATGTATTCTAATACTTTACTGCAATACTAGCCTACAAATTCATGTTAATAATCACTGTACTATCAGCTTCATTTTTCGACGTGGCACCAAACCGCCATTGGAGTGACTGTTACAAATTTTCAATACCTCTTTTTCGTTTATTGTGTAATTTTAATTAATTACACTGCACAAAGCGAACATCAGATCGGGATGCGCAATTTACATTGAAAAAATTCCATAGGTCCACATTTTTAGTTGCGCTGCTCCCAAAACCAGTCTGTAACTATGACATCGTGCATTTTAAATGGTTTCGGGACTTATTTAACGAGTGAAGCTGGACCTTAACTCACACATATAATCTGTCTAACACCATGGGATTGGTTCGGCAAGCAACTTTTTCCATCATGATGTCCCAGCAAACACTGTTGATGGTTTGCTGACGCTCACACGAAGAGCGTGGAGGGACGTCCCCCTATATCGCAACGTTGTATCATTTAAAACGGCCTGTTCTAAGAGGCTCATATTAATAATTCAGTATCATGTGCTCTAAAGAGATACCTGAAGATTGCACCACATGTTACTTACATTACAACATATTTACTGACAGAAAAACCCTCTTTGGTATCTTAAGTCTAAAAAACACTAATGTAAAACAATATTTTTCCGTGAAAGTTGTATACCTATCAGCTATCGATGCCAATTTCTATATGTGGATTCCAAAAAAATGTTCTAGTCGACGATACAGAAGATGGACTAGCTATTTCCCATTTCTAGAGCTAGTCTAGTTGTATGCAGCTCAATTAATTTCAATGCTTCCACAAAAAGAAAAAGGTTTAGCCCTCGTGATCCCTCCACAGTAATTTTCGTTTCTGTGACACGTTAGACTAATGACACTGCGTTTATCCTACTTCCAATAAGCCTTGTTGAAAATATTACTAATATGTTATGGGACAATTGAACTATTTCGCTATATGCAGAGTGCCTCGTCAAGGAAGAGTAAAGTCTTTAATCAATTACGCAATCATGTCTACTTATATAATTCAACAAGATTCGCAGTTTCTATTCACATTACGTGGTCATTTTTTAGTGTTGCCCTCAGTACACCTGAGCTATCCGCAGAAAAAAAACCAGTCACATCGTTTCCACATACTCACTAATTGGAAGAAAACAAACTAGTTTGTATATTACTTGGAAATCGAGTGTGTGACGAAGATGGCACAAGTATCATTTTTTGAAACACTATTTTTGTTTCTCCTCGCAAGCCAACAACAAAACAAGATCTCAATTTACTGAAAATTCATATTCCGTTCGTATTCCCTATCTGCATAGTTTACAGATATTAAGTAGTGGTCTGCTCACGCTCCTATGACGACGAACCGCATTTCACGTCGACAGCACGTATCCCGGCGAATGCGTCACAAGTTGTGCGCAGACGTGGAGAGTATAAAATTCTACGATCGGCTGTCCACAGATAGCACTCATACGTATCGTAAAAACAGACTTTTTCAAACCTGAAGTGAAGAAATTGACCGATGCGGAGCTGGGAATGTGATGATTTCTTTGATTTTCTGTTATAGAAAATGAAAAAGTAAAATCTGTAACACTGGGGAGCAAATAAAGTATTTCGTACCTGAATGGAGTTACTTTGCGTATACAGGGTATGATTCAGTATTCGAAACAACGCCAGAAACTTTGTACTACTAATAATAGTACACCGCAGAATAGGCAGCCTCTACATCAAGGGACACTGCATGCTCAGTCACTAATGCATCTGTTAATGTTCATGACAGTCACAGTGATATTGGTCTCAACCGTGGATTAATGTCATTGTTAGTGGCAAGTGTAGTGCTAGTACTAATATCACGCAGCCACTCACTCCGGAAGCTAAGACAGCTGACGCATTTTAGTGCTGTTTAGCGTTACTGCTTATCGGACTGTGCGCCAGTATCTCTGATTGGACTCCTATTTCCACAATCATCCAGAAAAACACTTAACACTGTACTGTGCTGTGCTGTACTTCACGAAGGAAAAAAGAAAAATTGGGTTTAACCTCCGGCTAAGACGACGTCATTAGATGAGCTCGTGTCAGGGAAAAATTGGTAAAAAATCGGCTTCGTCTGTTTCGAATGAATGATCCCAGCATTTATTATAAGCGATGTAGGGAAACTATGCACGAATGAGAGTCGAATGTCTGACCACTGGACCACCTCGCTCACTTGTCCTGATGTCGACAGCACCAGCGGCAGATGAAAACGGAGAAACTGCACTGACTAAAGAAGAGTTACACTCTTTCAGTATTTTAATGAGTCTGAATGTCCATGGAATGAGAAACAACATTTGGGTGCGCACTACTGGCAAGGCGGCAGGACGAGAATAGCTGTCTCTGGAAAGTAGTATCCATGTCCTTGGTACTTCATATTTCGAATCCTTAGTGTCAAAGTATTGCAATATTCCATCAGTACGATCACGTGTGTACGAGAACCGAAATTCTCATGACCAACAGCAGCAGGTATTGAACAGGTGTACGAAACAGTCATTGCATCTCTCTGTAATGGCCGAAAAGTACGCTACTACGTTATTGAAAACATGTAATCCAATATTACTATACGCACATCACCGAACAGAACAACGAAAGACGATTTCGTAGTGGCCCAGTGCTCGTAGCATTAATTCCTGTCCATAATCGTCTGTACTCCAATTATTCCTACTTCCGTGCCTGTAGCAACGTCCCCAGATTCGGTATTCTGGACGAGTCGTTCCGCTTCAGAGTCTTGGCTCACCCGAGTCACCTCAGCCAGCTTGTCCTTGGCGTGCTTCGAATTTGAACGGAGAATCGTTTTCTGCTATGACGGCCAGTAGCAGCACGAACCAGAATTCTCAAGTCACGAGGAATTTCCCAGTGTCAGATTGTTCTCTTTTGGACAATCATCCTTTAATTTGTTTACTTCGACATCGCCACATTTACAAGGCACTAATGGACAATTAGAGAACAACAAAGCAAAGTAAATCACCGCTTGCAGCACGCGGACAATCCGTAAAGGCCTAAGAATGCCGTTAATTACAAACAGTGAGTGCTAATTTGTAGTATTGCACGGAAAAAATGTCACGATCTTTTTTTCAAATGAAGGTCAACAGCATTCTGAAACAATGCAATAACTTTTCCTAGGCGAGCGAATAAAGTAACCACATACGTTAGGTCGATCACAAGGAGGAGTTAGAAGACTTCTCTTCCGTCGTCCTTATTTACGATTAATACAAACGAAGGACACACACACACACACACACACACACACACACACACACACACACACACACACACACACAGCAAAAGTTTTCTGTACATGGCAGCGAACAGTTGACTGTAGAAAGATGAGGTATAATTTACAAAGCGAAAGCTGACGACTTTTATTTTATATTCAGAACCCATGTAAACGGAGCCTTGTCTTACTACTTAGCTCGTATAAACATGTTTTCTATCAGTTCTGAAGCTCTCGATAAAAATAAAAAGCCAACACGAAGTTCTCAAACAGCACACCAGAAAAACTTGGCAGGCCGATCAATGGACTAAAGGATGAATCAGCCCCTCCAACGCATTAGAACATGCAGCTTAAAAGCTTAGGCTGAAACCGATAGACGTCACCACATTTCAGAAGTTAAACTACTAACATGAAATTCACTCACTTGGAACGTTGCGTCCAGTAAATTGCGTGCCAAGAGGTATCAGACGTGGGCTACTCGATTCGAGGCATGAAACCATGCGTTAATGGACTTTGTCCTTTTCGGAGGCGAGTCATGGTGACTACACACCATCCAAATGACAAGTATGAGGTACTCCACTCCTCCCATAGTTGGCTCCGCCTACCTTAGGCTTCACATACTACAGTTTAGCCAGTACTGATTCTACATTTTGTTAGTGAATTAAGATACAAATTAAAATAGAAAATGTTGTCTCAATTTGTGTGTCCCAGGAGCGAGAATGTGAAATTATAACTTTGAAAAGCCTAATTTTGGATCAGGTTAATTTTAATGCAATTTAAAGTCTAATTTTTGGTGGTCGCCAAGATGGCGTTGACATTCAGGGAGGCTTGTTGGCTTGAAGCACGCGAGGAGCGCAGGGATACTATCTTGGCAGGTGGTAGGCGGTTAGGACCAGCTAGGTAATATCTGGAGAGTTTACTCCTAACTCGCTCGCAATAGGGACAGCGCTTTTCGAAGGAACGGCCGTTCAGAGTGCCAATAGAAAATAGTGCCTAACACTACAGTCTGTTTTGTTGTTGGTGACACGTGTTACAAAGGAGTCCGCAAGATCGGTGTCCTGGCACAGACAACGCACAGCGTCTACTCACACAGCGTGTATCGAGAGGTTGCAACAATGGAAAATTGTACTGAAATGCAGGAGGATCTGCAACGAATTGACGCATGGTGCACGGAGTGGCAATTGAATCTCAATGTAGACAAGTGTAATGTGATGCGAATTCATAGAAAGATAGGTCCCTTATCATTTAGGTACAAAATAGCAGGTCAGTAACTGGAAGCAGTTAATTCCATAAATTATCTGGGAGTATGCATTAGGGGTGATTTAAAATGGAATTATCATATAAAGTTGATCGGAAAACAATCACAGTGCGATGCTACGGCCTGCACATTCTCTGGCTCCAATCCTGTTCCAAATTGCTAGTATCTCTCTCTCTCTCTCTCTCTCTCTCTCTCTCTCTCTCTCTCTCTCTCTCTCTCAACGTTACCCATTGACTAGCTACCAATCCAGCAGATGACTGCACAAACTTTTAAATAGGTCGTCTGCCCAAGGGGTTTTGTTCCACACAGTTGTATTATCCCCTTGCGAAAGGGAATAACGGTTATTAAGGTGTCCTAAAAGATCAGTTAGTGAAATACTGATATGCAGTGCACCTTTGGCAACTGAAACAGTAGCGACATGTCGTGGCATGGAAGCAATGAGACCTTGGTAGATCGCTCGAGGGAGTTGGCACCACATCTTCACACACAAGTCACGTAATCCTCTTAAATTCCGGGGAGAGAGGCTATGAGCTCTGACGCCACGTAAAATTGCGTCTCACATGTTCAGTCAGGTTCAGATATGGTGAGTTGGGGGGGCCAGCACATGAATTTGAACTCGCCACTGTGTTCCTCGAACGACTCCGTCACACTCTTGGCCTTGTGACACTGCGTTATCTTAAAAAAATGCCACTGCCGTCGGGAAACATGATCGTTATGTAGGAGTGTACGTGGTCTGCAACCAGTGTACGAGACTCCTTGGCCGACATGGTGCCTCGCACGAGCTCCACTAGACCAATGGATGCCCATGTGAGTGGGCCCCACAGCATAATGGAGCTGACGCTACCTTGTCTCCGTCCCGCAGTTCAGATGTCAAGGAGCTGTTCCCTGGAAGACGACGGATCCGCGCCCCGAAGGTACTGGGATTCCTCAACCTTGCAACGCTTTGCTACTGCGCTAACGTCCAGAGCCGATGGTTGTGTGCCCATTTTAGTCGTAGTTACCGAAGTCGTAGTCACATGTGACATGCATGGATTGTCGGCCGCGGAGGTAAATCATAAGGAGCACTCGATGCGCTGTGTGTTCAAACTCACTTGTACTCTGTCCAGCATTAAAGTCTGATGTTAGTTCCGCCACAGTCCAACGTTTGTCCTGTTTTACCTGTCTGCCTAGCCTACGACGTCCGACATCTGTAATGAATGGTGTCCGCCCAACCCCACGACGTATGGACGTGGTTTCACCTTGGTTTCGCCACTTGCTGAAGACACGCCACAGCACTGCTCCAACAGCCGACGCGTCGAGCCTCCGACAACACAATCTGCCCTCAGTCAAACTCAGATCAAGCACCTTCTCCATTCTACACGGGGGCAGCACGTTCACATACTCCATGCACCGTGCGTAGGTCTGACTGACAGTCTTCCTCACGAGATTAATCTGTTATCGCCTGGGTGGGTTTACATTTATGGCAGGTCGGTGGTCGTAATGTTCTGGCTGATATGTATATAACACATGAGTAAAGTAATTAAACAGGGAAGGTTGTTATTCTTAGGGGTATTTTTGTATGTTTAGCACGCCGTTTAATTGAATTATTGCTTTATCCATAGAGTATTACTTTGCCATGAATAATGGTCCCACACCTACTCTACACAATGGTAGAGACCTAATCTGAAGTAGTCCTAGCGGAGCAGTTGCAGGGAAACAATTCGTATCACAGTCGCTAGATTGTAATACGTTCACAATTCAGGTTCGCAACTCTCAAAATGATATACTGAAGACTAACTACCGTATGGTCCTGTAGGGACAGTGATGTTTCTACCTCGGAATTCAGACACGTGAGCCAGACTGTTTAGCCCGTATGAACCGCAAGGCTTCCACCAGCTAAAGACCACGACCTTTGCCTTGCACACTGTCCTGAGTTGTCGCGTGGCACTACCCCAACTAAATTAATATCCATATACCAGACCATTACTTTACAAACATTTTTTTATACTTCAACCAAATACGTTTACACAACTCTGTACACAATTACTGTTATCATATACTATTATATTTTCTTATCAGAAGACCTACTACTTCAACACATTGCACGAACCGGAGCAGAACTCGCTCACCCAAATTAATGGTTTATTCTCTTCTACCCGTTTTACATTATGTTATTCACATTCCTCTATAAATATTAATACGCAAATTTAGTATATAATAAAGATAGAAAAATGTCAGTACAAATTACCTACGCAGAGACTAATAGCTTTATGTATTTGTATACAACTCCGTTTTAGGCTGTTAACTTACAGTTTCAACCCCATAATGGTTTCCTTAGTAATTTGTAACCTTCGCTTAACTGATGCTTAATCACAAGTCAAAACTGATATTCCCTCCCAAATTATGTGCTCGTATCTCTCTGTTGGTTATTGCTAAATAGTAGTGTCTCTTAAGCACGAATAACTGTATGGTAAGAGTCTGCGGAGTAGATGTTTTACAGGCTTTCCGCACCAAGAAGAGTCGTCTCCTGGTAAGTCAGGTTTACCGGCTAGGCCAGAAGCTTGGCTCTGGGCTGCGCTGGTTCCGAATGCCCTGTGGCCAGCTGAACTCCCTCATGGTACAACAAGCCCTATATTTCGAATTTTGAAATTAGAGGCTCGTTTGAGACCCATACACCTCGCATTCTGTGATCAATTTCTTTATGGCACTCTTAACACACAAAGTTGAAGTGAAAGGGATAAGACAGAAGGAGACTAGGGATAACATCGAAGAGATTCGAAAGAGTGAAGAGAAGTAGTGAATAAGATCTTCCGCACTGGCTGTTTTTTCACAATGTGGCATTTTGGCTGCGGTTCCCCGATCTTTAAAATATGTAAAGAGAAATGACCTGCATTTACTTAACCGATCAGAAGTCATTTTCACCGTTTAAGTGACTAGCTTCCACTCTAAATTCAGATTTTTTTATGTGCTTTGTTTTCGCTAACGAGACAACGCTGTTGTTCTTGTGTACGTAAGACGTGATCAGCAGTTGTGAGGGAGTTGCCTCCAGCCCCTCAGCATCGTCACCGCAGGCTGGCATGCGGAACGTAGCGGTCTGCCCTGCAGCTCCGTTCCGGAAGAGTGGGTCAGCTTCACTGCTTGTCTCCTTACGCATCTCCCTCAGCTGACAGTCCGCTGCATGTCACTCACAAAACTTAAGAACAGCTGAGAAAGCTGTACGCAGCAGAATCATTACTCATTATTCGTTACTCGTTTCTAAAAATGATAGACGAGGAACGTTTACGTGGTTTTTAGAACCAGAGCTCACTATATATATTGTCGGGAAAAAAATTGGTAAACATGGTTTAAGACATGTATATTTTTATTGTCGAACCACAACTTATGAAAGGTGATTATATTTTATTAATATGATTAAGTCTGAATAATATTTGACATGTTGGAAATAATGGTGGTAGCAGGGAACGTCTGCAACAAAGTTTTTCTCGCAAGAGATCGCAAATTGATATAATTTTAAAAAGGGCAGAAGAGACCGCGTATGGATACATTTTAAGTAAAGAGCGTGAAAGACCGCGCATTGATACATTTTATAATGGTAGCAGGGACTGTCTGCACCAGAAAGCATTGTTGGCAGGAGAGACCGCACTTTAGCGTTCGTAGGGAGTCAGTAATAAGCGAGAAGTGAAGCGAGTTGGTAGCAGGTCTGAAAAGAGAGGCTGAGAGGAGTAGTGTGCCTGCCAGCCACCAGCTATGATTTACAGGAGATTATAAACGGATGTACAGAGGCATCAGCTGTTGTTTGTTGTTGTGGTCTTCAGTTCTGAGACTGGTTTGATGCAGCTCTCCATGCTACTCTATCCTGTGCAAGCTGCTTCATCTCCCAGAACCCACTGCAACCCACATCCTTCTGAATCTGCTTAGTGTAGTCATCTCTTGGTCTCCCTCTACAATTATTACCCTCTACGCTGCCCTCCAATACTAAATTGGTGATCCCTTGATGCCTCAGAACATGTCCTACCAACTGATCCCTTCTTCTGGTCAAGTTGTGCCACAAACTTCTCTTCCCCCCAATCCTATTCAATACTTCCTCATTAGTTACGTGATCTACCCATCTAATCTTCAGCGTTCTTCTGTAGCACCACATTTCGAAAGCTTCTATTCTCTTCTTGTCCAAACTATTTATCGTCCATGTTTCACTTCCATACATGGCTACACTCCATACAAATACTTTCAGAAACAACGTCCTGACAAATCTAGACTCGAAGTTAACAAATTTTTCTTCTTCAGAAACGCTTTCTTTGCCATTGCCAGTCTACATTTTATATCCTCTCTACTTCGACCATCATCAGTTATTTTGCTCCCTAAATAGCAAAACCCCTTTACTACTTTAAGTGTCTCATTTCCTAATCTAATTCCCTCAGCATCACTCGATTTAATTCCGACTACATTCCATTATCCTCATTTTGCTTCTGTTGATGTTCATCTTATATCCTCCTTTCAAGACACTGTCCATTCCGTTTAACTGATCTTCCAAGTCCTTTGCTGTCTCTGACAGAATTACGATGTCATCGGCGAACCTCAAAGTTTTTATTTCTTCTCCATGAATTTTAATACCTACTCCATATTTTTCTTTTGTTTCCTTGACTGCTTGCTCAATATACAAATTTAATAACATCGGGGAGAGGCTACAACCCTGTCTCACTCCTTTCCTAACCACTGCTTCCCTTTCATGCCCCTCGACTCTGATAACTGCCATCTGGTTTCTGTACAAATTGTAAATAGCCTTTCGCTCCCTATATTTTACCCCTGCCACCTTTAGAATTTGAAAGAGTATTCCAGTCAACATTTTCAAAAGCTTTCTCTAAAGTCTACAAATGCTAGAAACGTAGGTTTGCCCTTCCTTAATCTATCTTCTAAGATAAGTCGTAGGGTCAGTACTGCCTCACGTGTTCCAACATTTCTACGGAATCCAAACTGATCTTCCCCGAGGTCGGCTTATACTAGTTTTTCCATTCGTCTTTAAAGAATTCGCGTTAGTATTTTGCAGCTGTGACTTATTAAACTAATAGTTCGGTAATTTTCACATCTGTCAACACCTGCTTTCTTTGGGATTGGAGTTATTATAATCTTCTTAAAGTCTGAGGGTATTTCGCGTGTCTCATACATCTTGCTCACCAGATGGTAGAGTTTTGTCAGGACTGGGTCTCCCAAGGCCGTCAGTAGTTCCAATGGAATGTTGTCTACTCCAGGGGCCTTGTTTCGACTCAGATCTTTAAGTGCTCTGTCAAACTCTTCACGCAGTATCGTATCTCCCATTTCATCTTCAGCCTCTTCCATTTCCATAATATTGTCCTCAAGTACATCGCCCTTATATAGCCCTTCTATATACTCCTTCGACCTTTCTGCTTTCCCTTCTTTGCCTTGAACTGGGTTTCCATCTGAGCTCTTGATTTTCATACAAGTGGTTCTCTTATCTCCAAAGGTCTCTTTAATTTTCCTGTAGGCAGTATATCTTACCCCTAGTGAGATAAGCCTCTACATCCTTACATTTGTCCTCTAGCCATCCCTGCTTTGCCATTTTGCACTTCCTGTCGATCTCATTTTTGAGACGTTTGTATTCCTTTTTGCCTGCTTCATTTACTGCATTTTTTTATTTTCCTCCTTTCATCAATTAAATTCAATATTTCTTCTGTTACCCAAGGATTTCTACTAGCCCTCGTCTTTTTACCTACTTTATCCTCTGCTGCCTTCACTACTTCATCCCTCAGAGCTACCCATTCTTCTTCTACTGTGTTTCTTTCCCCCATTCCTGTCAATTGCTCCCTTATGCTCTCCCTGAAACTCGGTACAACCTCTGGTTATTTTTGTTTATCCATGTCCCATCTCCTTAAATTCCCACCTTTTTGCAGTTTCTTCAGTTTCAATCTGCAGGTCATAACCAATAGATTGTGGTCAGAGTCCACATCTGCCCCTGGAAATGTCTTACAATTTAAAACCTGGTTCCTAAATCTCTGTCTTACCATTATATAATCTGATACCTTTTGGTATCTCCAGGCTTCTTCCATGTATACAGCCTTCTTTTATGATTCTTGAACCAAGTGTTACCTATGATTAAGCTGTGCTCTGTGCAAAATTCTACCAAGCGGCTTCATCTTTCATTTCTTAGCTCCAATCCATATCCACCTACTACGTTTCCTTCTCTCCCTTTTCCTACACTCTAATTCCAGTCACCCATTACTATTAAATTTTCATCTCCCTTTACTATCTGAATAATTTCTTTTATTTCATCATATATTTCCGCAATTTCTTCGTCATCTGCAGTGCTATTTGGCATATAAACCTGTACTACTGTAGTAGGTGTGGGCTTCGTATCTATCTTGGCCACAATAATGCGTTCACTATGCTGTTTGTAGTAGCTTACCCGCATTCGTATTTTTCTATTCATTATTGAACCTACTCCTGCATTACCCCTATTTGATTTTGTGTTTATAACCCTGTAGTCACCTGACCAAAAGTCTTGTTCCTCCTGCCACCGAACTTCACTAATTCCCACTATATCTAACTTTAACCTATCCATTTCCCTTTTTAAATTTTCTAACCTACCTGCCCGATTAAGGGATCTGACATTCCACGCTCCGATCCGTAGAACGCCAGTTTTCTTTCTCCTGATAACGACATCCTCTTGAGTAGTCCCCGCCCGGAGATCCGAATGGGGGACTATTTTACCCCCGGAATATTTTACCCAAGAGGACGCCATCATTTAATCATACAGTAAAGCTGCATGCCCTGGGGAAAAATTACCGCCGTAGTTTCCCCTTGCTTTCAGCCGTTCGCAGTACCAGCACAGCAAGGCCGTTTTGGTTATTGTTACAAGGCCAGATCAGTCAATCATCCAGACTTGCCCCTGCAACTACTGAAAAGGCTGCTGCCCCTCTTCAGGAACCACATGTTTGTCTGGCCTCTCAACAGATACCCCTCCGTTGTGGTTGCACCTACGGTACGGCTATCTGTATCGCTGAGGCACGCAAGCCTCCCCACCAACGCCAAGGTCCATGGTTCATGGTTCATGGGGGGAGGAGACATCAGCTAACTATTATAATAAGAGGAACTATTATTAATGTATTAATGTTTTGAGAAACAAGACTATTGAAGGCATGTTAGCGCATTGCTAGTTGTAAGATTATAGTAAAAAGTAAGTCCCATTTTAACGTTTGTAAAATTATTTCACTCCCAACAGTAAATATTTGAAACGTTTTCAGAATATAATTAATTTTGGCCAGCAATGTTGAATTACTGATTATAATCCATCCCAAAAACCATCAACCTAAAACTTTGCAAAAATTTTATTGTTTTCAAGAAAAAGTGTAACTATAAATTACGTAACTTCAGTCAAATTAATTAAAGAATAATGTCAGCTTTGATATTAAAGAATAACGTCAGCTTTGGTAATAAATACAGCCACTTATTATGACAGCCCACCAGCAGTTAATAGAGTATAGTAAACCAGAGTAAGTATATTCATGTCGCAGTTCGATGTAGCAGTCAGATGGCGATCCAGTAACAGTAAAAAAAGCTAAGGAATAGCTTTGAGTTATTGCAGATAACGACTGAGGGCCACGACGACGACACATTCTATGTTTCATCGAAATAATCAGAAAATCACTTTTGATAAGCAGCAATTAAATTTGTATGCTAAGATTGAAAAAGAGAATTTTCAAAGGAAAGATTTCATTTGTTGTTATTAAGCAAGAGATAGAAATCCTAATGGAAGGTTACATAGGTTATTATAAAAGGTAAGGTTATCAGTAACAAGAGGTATAGAGGAGACGGGAAGGTTTCAATGGAAAGATGTTCATCCGACGATGGGGGAGGGGGGGGGGGGGGGTAGTGGATGAGGGATAGTAGATGTACTGATAATGGCTTCTACGCCGTCCGCTAACACACAGCATACTGCCATAGCTATCACAGCGCCATCTGTGTCTACCCTTTAATATGAAGCGCCCCAGGCTGTGGCTAAGCCATGTATCCGCAATATCCTTTGTTCCAGCAGTGCTTGTCTTGCAAGGTTTGCAGGAGAGCTTCTCTGAGTTTGGAAGGCAGGAGACGAGATGCTGGCGGCAGTAAGGCTGTGAGTAGTGCTTGGATACTTCAGTTGGTAGAGAACATGCCTGCGAAAGGCAAAGGTCCCAAGATCGATTCTCGGTTTCTCACTTACCAGGAAGTGCCAACAGAATGACTATATATAATGTATTTTAATTCTACGTGCAATTTTGGTTTTAATGTCATGCTGTTACTAATGCAGCTGTTTTCATATTATTTTTAGGACCTGACGAAATGTATCCTCGAAACAGTTTCCAGTGAATTAATAATGAAATTACAGCTGACAGTGTTGAAAATTGTAATAAACCTCATGGTGATCAACTTGGTTTCACCTTTGTCCATTTCAGACATTTTTAGGTAATCTGTTTTCTCTCGGCTCAAACATTTGACAAAGGAAAAAAAAGAAAATCACACCATTTCAGACTTTTAACCCAACTTGCTGCCTACCTCCTTAATATATTTTACATACAAAAGATGCAGCTTCAAAAAATTGACTATTTGGGTAGAACAGAAGACGGCAAATTCAAAGAAAGAAACTAAGTGAAATCGTTCACTGCAGTTTCAGGAATATGTTCCATTAAGAAAGCAGGTGAAGCCGCTAGGCCGTTGTCAACTTCGTTGCTCTATTACAGTAATTAGGCTAAGAATTCGTCTACATCCACATGACTACCCTGCAATTTACACGTAAGGGCCTATCGGAGAGTTCATCAAAGTACTTTCACACCATTTCTTTACCATTCCACTATCTAACAGCACAGGGGAAAAGCGAATTCGTTAATCTCCACGAGCGAACTTTGTTTCTCTTATTTTACTATGTTGATTTCTCTATACGTAGATGGGCAGCAACAAAATATTTTCGCATTCAGAGGAGAGAGCTGAAGATTAAGATTTCGTGATTGCTATCTCAAATTATGTGACACTGTCCTCTAATTCGCGGTAGTACGAAACTAGCTGCCCTTCTTTGAAATTTTTCGATGTCCTTCGTCAGTTTTATCGCGTAAGAACCCCATACTGCGCAACAACACTAGCCGAGGACGGAAAAGCATAGTGTAAGCAGTGTAGTGGGTTTGTTGCATCTTCTAACCATTCTACCAATTAAGTTCAGTCTTTGGTTCGCCTTCCCCACACCATTATCTGTGTGATCATTCCAACTTAATATGTGCGTTGTTGTTATTACTAGGTATTTAGTTGAGTTGCCAACTTTTAGATTTGTGTGATTTATCTTATAACCGAAATTTAACATATTCCTTTTGGTACTCATGTGGATGACCTCACATTTTTCTTTATTTAGAGTCAAATGCCATTTCTTGCGCCATACAGATATCGTGTCAATCATTATGCAGTTTGTTTTTGTTGTTCTGATACTTTGCTAGATGGTCAATGAGAGCACCATCTGCAAACAATCTAAGAGTCTGCTTACATTATCGACTAAATCATTTGAGTAGATTAGGAGCAGCGTAGGGCCTGTATCATTTCCTTGGAGAAAGCCGCATATCACTTCCATTTTATTGTATGGCTTCCTGTCAGTTACTACGTACATTGACCTTTCCGACAGGAAATCAGTCAAGATTTGTGCGTGTTCGCGAACACCAGCGTGAATGAAGGTCGTCCACCTTGTAAGTGGACCTCAGAGCGTCTGTAAGCTAGGCCAGAGGAGCGCCGAGGCGAGGCAGGAAGTGGCTACTTTGCTACCACGTGACCAAGGACGGGTCCACCGTCTGACGACACCGCGCTCCGGCGCGCTAGCGCACCAGTTTGCCGCGTGGGAAAAGGAGTATTCTCAGACAGAATCGATCTGTTAAAAACTGTTCGCCTGTACACATGCTATCGCGATTTTCTGCAATCCTGGTTATGAATTTAAAACGGAAAAAATTTTCTTTCAATCCGAACATTTTAAGTGAGGCTTTACCGTAACTGTTATTGACATTAAATCAAACAACAAGTTTGCTGTTAGTGGTCATTGTTTCTCCCCACGATGCGTTTCAAAGGCTTGAACCTTCACCACGTGGATTTACGTTGTCACTAAACCCGCCCAAAGATGTAAACAACCGTGCATGAGCAGCTCCTATTAGAGGATTGGGACCGACAGCCGATCAGTTCCAGTCAATCCACCAGGAAGGAGGTACACGGCTCGTGTTGTCTGTAGTTCAACCACG
The DNA here is from genome assembly GCF_023897955.1 of Schistocerca gregaria. Taxonomy (NCBI): domain Eukaryota; kingdom Metazoa; phylum Arthropoda; class Insecta; order Orthoptera; family Acrididae; genus Schistocerca; species Schistocerca gregaria. Next base: position 863,640,283 of record NC_064920.1, read on the forward strand.
CCTGGACGGACAATACCGCGGTTTGATCGCTTCCGCATTGTTACTTTGTACTGGGAAGGGCTCTCAACAAGGGAAGTGTCCAGGCGTCTCTGAATGAACCAAAGCGATGTTGTCTGGACATGGAGGAGATACAGAAAGACACGAACTGTCGATGACATGCCTCGCTCTGGCCGCCCAAGGGCTACTACTACAGAGGATGACCGCTACCTACAGATTATGGCTCTGAAGAACCCTGACAGCAACGCCACCATGTTGAATAATGCTTTTCGTGCAGCCACAGGACATCGTGTTACGACTCAAACTGTGCGCAATAGGCTTCATGATGCGCAGCTTCACTTCCGACGTCCATGGCGAGGTCCATCTTTGCAACCACGACACCATGCAGCGCTGTGCAGATGGGCCCAACAACATGCTGAATGGACCGCTCAGAATCGGCATTATGTTCTCTATAAGGGACGTAGACTGCACGATTTCCTCCATGACATAAGGGAGAGGTTGAGAATGAGACATATCGATCCCAGCCGCGGTGTGGTACACTCTTAACCAGACACGGGCCTTATCCTACGCACTTTAACCCCTTGAGTCCGGGGCAGACACCTACAATGCACATGCGGGTAAGAAGGTTCCCCAGAACACACTGTCTTTTTCTGCGGGCAATACGAGAACAATAGACACACACTACACTTAGACTACATAGATACAGACATAGATACACATACAGCAATAAGAGACGAAGAACAACGGGCACAATTAAACGCACTGACAAACAGTATTTCGAAAACAACACATGAAGAGTACATGCGGACGCGACATAACAGACATGCCTATGTGCAGCGTAACAATAATCTCCAGAGGGTGGACAGCGATACCCACAGTGACAACGAAAATAGTGAAAATGAGGAGGAACGGTAGGAGGAAGCTGAGATGTGACAGTAAATAAGCATAAGGTGCTGGCGATCTAGCCAAGGAACCACCAAACGCTGTACATGGATGGGCACCTAAAGTAGTTAATACATAGGATTGTGCGCGTGCGTGCTCGCTTCTCTCTCTCTCTCTCTCTCTCTCTCTCTCTCTCTCTCTCTCTCTCTCTCTCTCTCTCTCTCTCTCTGTGTGTGTGTGTGTGTGTGTGTGTGTGTGTGTGTGTGTGTGTGTGTGTGTGTGTGTGTGTGTGTGTGTGTGTGTGTGTGTGTCAACGGCTCGAAGAAATCATTCCGAGGTATACACCGTTAGTCACATTCGGTGATGGTACTAACAAATCCTGTTTTACACTCTTCTTTAAAAAAATATTCATATTTAAACCTTAAATTGTTATTTTGAAAAGTATTATTCTTTGTAAATGTTGTGGATAAAACAAAATAAAAGACAACTGTAAAAAGATGAAAAACGAAAATAAGATGTACGACCTGTTTTAAAATTAGGTAACATGTTTATAATTTGGCAATAAATAAATAAAAACTGTGTCCTTTATGCCTTCTACCAGAGACGTGTCTGGGGGTTAACCCCGTCAGGCTGAACGCCTTAGACACACTACACAGCGAATGCAGCAAGATGGAGATTCCCTGCTGTTTTGGGGTGGCATAATATGGGGCCGACGTACGCCGCTGGTGGTCATGGAAGGCGCCTTAACGGCGGTACGATACTTTAATGCCATCCTCTGACCGATAGTGCAACCATATGGGCAGCATTTTGGCTAGGCATTAGTCTTCATGGACGATCATTCGCGCCCCCATCGTGAGCATCTTGTGAATGACTTCCTTCAGGATAAAGACATCGCTCGACTAGAGTGGCCAGCATGTTCTCCAGAAATGAACCCTATCGAACATGTCTGGGGTAGATTGAAAAGGGCTGTTTATGTTCGACGTGACCCACTACCCACTGAGGGATCTACGCCGAATCGCCTTCGAGGAGTGTAACAATCTGGACCAACAGTGCCTTAATGAACTTGTGCATAGTATGCCAGGACGAATACAGGCATGCATCAATGCAAGAAGACGTGCTACTGGATAATAGAGGTAGCGGTGTGTGCAGCTATCTGGAACACCACCTCTGAAGGTCTCGCTTCATGGTCGTACAATATGCAATGTGCATTTTTCATGAGCAATAAAAAAGAGCAGAAATGATTATCTTTATCTCTAGTCGAATTTTCTGTACAAGTTCCGGAACTCTTGGAACAAGGTGATACTAAACTTTGATGTGTGTACATATCATTTTTGCTTTGTGATAACATTTGTTTTCTGCTATTCTATCCTTACACCTTACAGTTTCCAGACCCCATATTTGGTAACGAAGCATGACTGTATACATGTGATGTGTTATGACAGTGAAAGGAACCTGTGACTACTGGAGGTAATCTGTTTTACTTATTTTATTTTTACCGTTAGATATACTTTTAGCTTTTGTAAAAATAAAACCTACAACTACGTTAAAATATTTTGTTTCTTCACTGCACAATGACGCCAGTTCTTCCAATAAACCGTAACACAACATACACACAAGTAATATTAAATGTAAATCCATCTGATGGAGGTTTAAACCTCTGGAACGCTTTGTGGAGATAAATAAACAGTGACTGGTAACAGTGAACTTGTTCCATTTATACTAAAAATTTATTTTTTCAATACCTTGAATTTCGTAGACATCATACCAAATACAAAACACTCATTTACAACCAATAAGATTGTCGCCAATCAACTTGTTCACCGATAAATTCTTGCCAGTAGCAACGAGTTACAAGGTATGTTTGACGTTTATCACCTAGAAGTTGAACAGTTTTCCGAGAATTAGATTCAAGTGCTTTTCAAGGAATTCTGCCATTCTCTTTGAAGTGTAACTAACTGCTAGTTAACCTCATCCGTCTCCCCAAGAATTGGAATCTCGTTCTCCTTGTTTCTGCTCGTTGTTTTATCACTAAGATAATGAAACAGACGGCATGTAACACAGACAGCGTAAGGGAAAAGCTAAATGTAATTTTGTAAACAATAGTTACAATTACATTTAATAGATGCTTGACATTTTGGCAGCATGGCTCTGAGTAGTGGCAGTGAGAGATGATACATCATAACATCTTTGACACACGTTTGTAAACACTTTGTATCTATCAAAACATGCGATGCATGTTAGAAAGCTATTCGGTGACAAATTTCAAGTGGTCAGTGATACAAATTTACTTTTGCAACGATAAGAAAGTGGCGAAAACTAGAAACACCATTTGTTTGACGAAAACTATGAAAACAAATACCCCAGACCGATATTTCACGTTAAGTCGCATCCCAATGTAAATCTGTAACGCAACCATCTGTGTGGCGTGCTTATAATTATGTATTATTTATATTTTAGGACAACTAAACTATACAATACACGCCACATGTTCTAATGAAAGCCATCTGACGAATTGTAATGATTCGAAACCCCTAACGGTACCTTTTGAATAAAGGAACTTTAAATAAATGTGTGTGTGAGTGCTGTCTCAACACCATCAACATTCGTTCCCTTGTTTCGCGCTGGAGGAGGGCCATAGAAAGGGATGGAGATTACCCGGAAAAAAAGAGTGTGTAGATAAAACACCTTTCTTCCGTGTGTGTAATTCTCATTACGTTTGATAACTAATTGCTGAAGAAAAAATGCGGTACATTAGTTCCTGGGCAACCCTCTTATATAGAGCTCTTCCGTCATAAAAAGCTTTATTCGTCTGCGGGCTATTGTCCATTATTATGGGCACAAAAATCAAGTGCTGGGGAATCTGCGGGGAGCGGGCTCTTACTCTCAAGCAGTATTGTTCGTCAAATGCCTTCTCATTATGTACATAAACTGTCTCCATTTTCTACTCTACTGCGTGGTGGTCTGTGGGAATACTTCTCAGCACGCTCGGCTGCCTGCTGTGTTAAGTGTCTCACATGGGACACAGGGCCTGTTTAGCCTTCGGGAAATGGGAACATTTACAATGGTAAGAGACTACATTTTTGTGCTATTGCAACTAGATAAATATCTGACTGTCAGGGAGGCAAACTGGTTGCTCTATTCGCTCGCATTTGTTTCATACATGTCTGGAATGTCACAATGAACTTCCACTCTTTAGCAAAGTCCGTGCGGGTTTGAAAATTCCTGACATATTAAAACAGCGCTGGAAATTTGGAAGGGAGGTGAGCTGTGAAGGCAGGTCGTGACTTGTGCTTGGACGGCTCAGTTGATCGAGCAATTCCCCGCAACAGTTAGAGTCCTAAGTCGACACACAGTTTTAATCTGACCGTAAATTTCACAGCTAGGATGTGTATACGTGTTGTATAAATCTTTAACTAAAAAGTTAAAAGTTCAGTTTCACTCCACGTATCTTTGTTGCTTTATTTTTGGTATTTTTCAATTCAGTATTTACAAGAGGCGGTCAAAAAGTAATACAACACATTTTTCCTGAAAGGAGGTTAGTTTTATTCAGGATTCCAATACACCGTATTATACCCACTCTTTCGCCTACAAAACACTGTTTTTCTGCAATCTCCATCCAATGCGACATCCTTACGTCACCTTACTGGGAGGCCCTGTGTGCACGCATGGTACCACTCTATTGGTCGACCTCGGAGCCAACTTCTCACGGCATCAATAGCGTCTTCATCATCCACGTAATGCTTCCAGCGGAGTGCATCCTTCAATGGACCAAGGAGGCGGAAGTCGGAAGGTGCGAGATCTACGCTGTAGGGTGTAGGGTGGATGAGGAAAAGTCCAGTGAAGTTTGGTGAGCTTCGCGTTGTCATGGACGATAAGTTCGTTTGCATTTTAGTGGCGACGAACGCGTTGAGGTAGCTTCTTCAGTTTCCTTTGGGTAGCACAATACATTTCAGAGTTGACCGTTGCACCGTGATGGAGGACATCAAACAGAATAACGCCTACACCCTCCCAAAAGACCTCCGCCTTGCTTTAGCCGGCTGAGGGTACGGCTTTGAACTTTTTCTTCGGAGGAGAGGCGAGGTGGCGCCAGTGCATGCATTGCATTTTATTTCCAATCCGAAATGACGAATCCACGTATCATCGGCTTTGACAATGTTGGACAAAAAATTGTCACGATGAGCCACGTAAAACGCAAGTAATTCTGCAAAGGTGATTCTGCGTCGCTCTTTACGGTCTTCTGTTAGGCGGAGAGGAACCGAGCGGGTGCACACACACACACACACACACACACACACACACACACACACACACACACACACACACACACACCAAGTTCAGCAGCGAAGTGGAAGTGAAAATGGGGAGGGGGAGAGAGAGAGAGAGAGGGAGAGAGAGGGAGGGAGGGAGGGAGAGAGAGAGAGAGAGAGAGAGAGAGAGAGAGAGAGAGAGAGAGAGAGAGAGAGAGAGAGCGCACCTCGAATGAGACTGTCCACACGTTCCAGTACTGCAGGAATCAGCAGCCGGCCGGCACGTGGGATATCTGACAGGTCTGCGCGACCTCGATGCCATGATGACAGGCGCGTCGCCCAACGACGCACCGTGCTTTTGTTCACTGTCAGGTCTCCATAGATGTTCAAGCTCGTATGGATACCTGTGATCCTTTGTTTTTCACCGAAACAGAGAGAGCGCTCTGCATGGAACGCACCTCCCATAAAGACGCCATTTTGAAGGTTACGTGTAGCGCTGGCGGCTATCTAAACTTCATGGAACCACAGAGGCTGAAGATGGAATATTCCACGAAGTCCCACAAAAAAATCCGCATTTGTGTTGCATTGCTTATTGAACGCCCCTCATCAGTGAGACCAACAGGTTCACACAGAGCAAATGCCTCCACTTACCCACTTGAGAATATTTGAATTATGTTGTTTCTGCTAAAGCTGATAAAATTTACTTACCAGCCGATTAAATAATAGGTCACGTCCGTGAATATTATTTGAATACCTGAACAAAGACTACACTGAATCACTGGGAATTTTAGAAACTAGAAATTTTTTAAGTTCATTATTTTGGATTTATTCTTCGAATCACAGTTTAGCACTTCTATTATACTGAAGAGTTACACAATTTTGAAACACTGCCTTTCACACAAATGTGTAAATATGGCTAATTGTTCAGATAATACGGCAAAGATTGATTAAATGTATCCAAATTATCCCCAACACACCAATCTGTTGGTGTTACTTACACATGTAAATGGATCAAGTCATTCAAAAATCTGTCCCTTCACAAGAAACTACAGCCCCCCCTCCCGCTCCTCGCTGATTGAAGTAATTTATCATCAGTTAGAAATAAGCTTGAACATGAAATGGATATTTACTCGTTACAAGTGTCGTTGTTATCGTCTTCAGTACAGAGACTGGTTTGATACAGTTCTCCATGCTACTCTTTCCTGTGCAAGCTGCTTCATCTCCCAGTACTTACTGCAAATGGTTCATATGGCTCTCAGCACTACGGGACTTAACTTCTAAGGTCATCAGTCCCCTACAACTTAGAACCACTTAAACCAAACTAACCTAAGGACATCACACACATCCATGCCCGAGACAGGATTCGAACCTGCGACTGTAGCGGCTAGAACCGCGCGGTCACATCGGCCGGCTACTTACTGCAACCTACATCCTTCTGAATGTGTTTAGTGTACTTATTTCTTTGTCTCCCTCTACGATTTTTACCCTCCATGCTGCCTTCCAATACTAAATTGGTGATCCCTTAGTGCCTTAGAACATGTCCGACCAACCGGTCCCTTCTTCTTGTCAAGTTGCGCCACGAACTCCTCTTCTCCCCAAACCTATTCAATACCTACTCGTTAGTTATGTGATCTACCTATCTAATCTTCAGAATTCTCCTGCAGCACCGCATTTCGAAAGCTTCTATTCCCTTCTTGTCTAAACTATTTATCGTCCACGTTTCACTTCCATACATGACTCCTCTCCATACAAATACTTTCAGAAACAACTTCCTGAGAAATCTATACTCGATGTTAAATTTCTCTTCTTCACAAACGCTTTCCTTGCCACTGCCAGTCTACATTTTATATACTCTCTATTTCGACCCTCATCAGTTATTTTGCTCCCCAAATAACAAAATTCCTTTACTACCTTAAGTGTCATTTCCTAATCCAATTCCCGCAGCATCACCCGATTTAATTCGACTACATTCCATTATCCTCGTTTTGCTTTTGTTGATGTTCATCTTATATCTTCCTTTCAAGACATTGTCCATTCCATTCAACTGCTCTTGCAAGTCCTTTGCTGTCTCTGACAGAATTACAATGTCATCGGCGAACCTGAAACTTTTTTATCTCGTCTCCATGGATTTTAATTCCTACTCCGAATGTTTCTTTTGTTTCCTTGCTCAAAATAAAGATTGAATAACATCGGGGATAGGCTACTACCCTGTCGCACTCCCTTCCCAACCACTGCTTCCCTTTCATGTCTCTCGACTCTTGTAACTGCCATCTGGTTTCTGTACAAACTGTAAATAGCCTCTCGCTTCCTGTATTTTACCCCTGCCACCTTCAGAATTTGAAAGTGTACCAAGGATTATTTGCCTTGAAATATAAAACTATTTTATCATTCACCGCCATACTAACATGAACTCCCCCTCCTAGCTCGGATCCTGGGTAGGATCTTTCATGCAGTGCCGTTCACTAAAACAGTTCGCATCAGTACGAAGCTTACTCTCATGGAATGCAAACTACAGCATAATGCACTGTGCTCTCATGTTCATCCACCGTTCAGCAAGAGAAGACTTCAAAATGTAACTGATCCATGTCGTCCCACGCTAAAATTATTGCGCAACACCGATTGGTGCACTGTCAGAATGGAGTATATATTCTGCGTTTCTCCCAACAGAGCACTGCAGTGATACGGTAAACCACTGCTTCACAGCATGGGAGTGAATTGGAGCGGCAACTGGAAATGTACTCCAATGTTCAAGTAGACCTGATGGTACGACTCTTGTGGGCAAAAGGCTTAAATTTCCCCACAGATTCAACGTGAAATTTTGACGGTGTATGGAGCAAATGCAACATAGCGTGCAAACCTAGTGAAATGGTGCCAAACAATTTCACCAAGGCTGCGCGACCGTGACTGATGCTGATCTGGAAGGAGGGACATCGACCACAGAATGTCCAAGCAATGATTTGTAGCAGCAGCCCATTTTCTGACTACGTTCACACTGCAATTGTCTAATAATTCCGTGACCAAGGAGTGGATCGATAAATTCGACGATTGATAAAACGTTCAGAGTTTTGTCTAGAGAATTCGTGATTATATTGAAAAACCGTGTCACATGTATCTATCTGAAGTCTAGAGCAGCATTTAATAAACGTTACTTTGCCTGCCTTAATGATGTGTAATTTACTTTTCGAAGCTCCATGGTATGAACACAAATCGTTAAGTGTTCCAACGCGATCGCGCGCCTAATTCAGTATTGGCATAAGAAGGTATTCATGGTTTAATTTGTACATCGAGGAAGCGGTGGTGGAAACCAAACAAAGATTCGATTAAAATTTAGGGTGGAAGCCTGTCATAAATGAATAAAAATGAAGACCTGTAGAATGGAATGAAACCGGCTGAGCAAGAACATGGCTTAAAGTAAAACAAAGGAATACAGAAGTACTGAAGACTAGCAGAAATGCTGTTATCAAACTTATAAAATTTGGAAACCGCTTAGAAGAAGAAAGTAAGGGAGTTCCGTTACCCTCGTGGTAGAACAAAGCATGTCGGAGTATGCAGCAGCAGGATATTTAGGGTAAGAAGGGAAGGCAGTCCGCTCTGTACGAAGTCTAGTAGTATGTAAGTCTAATTTGAGGAAGAAATTTCTGAGGATGTTTCTCTAGAGTACAGCAGTATACGGGAGTGCGTCATTTACTGTGGGAAAACTGGAAAGAAAAGAAACGAAGCCTGTGAGACATGGTGTTGCAGAATAATTCTGAAAGTTAAGTGGATCGATAAGGTAAGAAATGAGGTGGTTCTCCACAAATTGGCGAAGAAAGGTATGTATGGACACACATACTAGAAGAAAGAATATCATGACAGGACGTGTGTTAAAACATTAGAGACTAACTTCCACTAGAGGAAAACGTAGAGGGGAAAAAACTGCACAGGAAGACAAATATATCCAACAAACAATCAAGGACGGTGTGTAAGTGCTACTCAGATGATGTGGTTGCATGTGAGGAAATCGTAACTGGTCGCATCAAACAAGTGGAAAGAATGAAGAAACATAGTTAACTACATAAATGTTTCCTATTCGCTCTACGTCCATCCAAGTTGTGCTCTCGATAAAACATGACAGGAGTATGCCCAGTAACATGCATTCCATGCATATTCTATTGATATCCAGGCTGTAACTGCACTGGCTACTGCACGACACCTATGAAAAATTTATCGATCAGTGGAACGCCCCACGAACGCCTGGCCTGTTAAGCGACAGGGTCAAGGGGAACGTGCTTTACAGGAGAGAGAAGAGGAGCTGAACATGCTATCTCCTCCGTGCGCCTGATAATTCCGTGTATCAGGTTGTCTAGCGCCTGTCACTGTTGAGTGTGTCTCCAGTTCTGACCAGACAGTACCGATACATGATGAATAAAAGGCCAACAGTAGGCGTTAAAACCATACGACTTTGCGAAAGGGCCTACATACCGAGGGACTATGACGAACGCCATTATCAGTGTTGACTTTCTATAGTGAGGATTTCCACTACAGACTATTTGGTATCAACAAATTCATCCACTACATGTTTAACAGCCTCACACTTGCTACGGTTACCAGGAAGTAACAGTACAAACTTTCACATAGCTCACGGTACAGTGTCAACGCCATTACGGACGAGTCAGGCCGTGGTACGCTGGTAGTAGCACTCCAGCGTTGTAAAACTTTTTATATTCAGCCCCACATTCGACCACTGGACGCTGATCAGGCACCTACTCCAATGCTTCATATACGACTTGCCCAATTCCGATTAATTACTTCCATAGATCCACCAGTGTAGTATCATAACGTCTTATATGGACTTTCATTTTCAAGACACTACAAACCACATTCGCGGAGGCCTAAACCTCAATCCTTCAAGATGCTTGTCATTCACTTGTTGATAATGTCACTTAGTTCCTGTTCTACAACTTTTTGCAATCAAAAAGGCGAGTGCATGATGCGATCTGTGCAAAGTGTCGGGGAATACTTTGCAGCGTCACCAGTGTGCTGCGGCTGTCCCATGCTACACGCCTCAGTCTCGTCTAGTTACTATCAGCACAATGAGCTACGGTTTCTGCTTCACACATTCTCAAGAAAAAATTGCATGCTCGGCAAAAGCTTATTAACACGAGACTTCTGGTTATTTATACCACCGACGAGAGGTAATGAAAGTTTATTTGTAACCTCGAAAAGAAAAATGTCATAATGAAGTTCCTTTTCGAATAAATGTCTGCATTCCTAGCTCACACGTAAAACTTAACGCACAGTAACCTAGCACGCCGGTAGATTAACCAAAATAAAAGGGCACAGCCAGCTGATGAAATGGAATATTGAGGAGAAATTCTTTTTCGGCAGTAGCGGAAATATGGCGGCTGTCAGGCCAATCCCGTTAACTTTCCTGGACCTTACCCACCCTACTTTTTCAGTGTTGTTTCCTCTCATCTAACGGCTTGCTACGGTGATCTGGCGCGAGTATTTATGTTTACGGTGACTGGAGACATGCACCTGCAAACAAAAAAATTGAGTGACTCTTTCGAAGGGATAAAACTTTATGACTATCTCTCGCATACACTACAAAACAGAAATACCCCACCACTCCTAAACTAACATGAAAATCTACGCTAAATGTTCTACGAACACCCCAAAGCGAAGGCTATTTTCAGATATACGAGGGGGCTTTAAATGGCCGGTGTAGCACTATGAAGTGTCAGATATGTGACACTGTTTTTCTCAACATAGCTACCAAATCTGTGTGAACACCGGTCCTAAAGGTCCATAATTGTTCGAAGTCCACGACGATGGAAACCAGCTTTTTCCTCACGGAGATACGTGTAACTTATTTTCTGAAGTCCCTATGTAACAAAATTTCGTATGCTCTGTATATCCATCTTTTTACAGACGGTTGCGTGATCTCGGCTGTTCAGTACAGAATGTCTAATCGAAACACTTTCCACCCGTTTAAAATTCCAAATCGTTATCTTACTGAGCAACCAGTTTCGGCGGTACATTACGCTATTTCAGGACACCTGACTGACTTGTAGGAAGAATCCCACCTCTGGTCCATGCAAACTAGGAACCACCACGGCTTTTCGCGGATGATGCTCTAGTATACAAAGTTGCAGCATTAGAAAATTGTAGCGAAATGCAGGAAGGTCAGAAGCAGATAGGCAGGGAGTGGTAACTGACCCTTAACATAGGCAAATGTAATGTATTGCGAATACATAGAAAGAAGGATCCCTTTATTGTATAATTATATGATAGCGGAACAAACGCTGGTAGCAGTTACTTCTGTAAAAGATCTGGGAGTATGCGTGCAGAACAATTTGAAGTGGAATGATCATATAAAATTAATTGTTGGCAAGGCGGGTACCAAGTTGAGATTCATTGGGAGAGTCCGTAGAAAATGTAGTTCATCAACAAAGGAGGTGGCTTACAAAACACTCCTTCGACCTATACTTGAGTATTGCTCATCAGTGTGGGATCCGTACCAGATCGGATTGACGGGGGAGATAGAGAAGACCCAAAGAACAACGGCGTGTTTCGTCACGGGGTTATTTGGTAAGCGTGATAGCGTTACGGAGATTTTTAGCGAACTCAAGTGGCAGACTCTGCAAGGAAAGGGAGGTAATGACAGTGGCACGTAAAGTGCCCTTCGATACACACCGTTGGCTGGGTTGCGGAGTATAAACGTAGATGTAGACGTAGATGTAGAATCAATGATTGGTATCCGTATGTTTTTGAAACAGCGATCACTTCAAACATCACCTGCCACCCAGGAAGATGATTTTCAAAGTGATCGCTGTCTCAAAAGTCTGCGAATACCAGTCATTGAAAGCTTGCCCATATTTTGACTGGACCAAAGGCGGGAGTCTTCCGATACGCCAATCAGGAGTCCTGAAGATACCGTAATATATCGCCGAAACTGGTTGCTCCGTAAAATATCTAAAGCCGTCCTGAAGTCGAGGAAGACTGTTTCAGCTCTGTCGCCTTTGACTACGGCGCTCTGGGTCTCACAGACGAACTGATCGAGCTGAGTTCTGAAAGCTGTTCAGGCCTGCTTAATCCTTTCGTGGTTGATGGGTCACATCTCCCACTAACTTTGAGCGCCATTTCGAGTGTCGGGATACATGTTACCCAGCTCTGCGCGGTGCTGCCATTTAGGGACGACTGTACTGAACCTAAGGAAAAAATCGGGACTGCACTGCAAAGGCAATAGAGAAGCGGTGACTACTTTTGTTGACTGGCGTGTATATTTGGCCGCTGTAACGCCACTTATTTGTGCCATTCTTCAGTTTTCATCATTTCTCACTTTCCACCGATGTGTGAAATAAGTAATTCATCTTATTATTAACTTAATAATCATTTTTTTAGTACAAACACAGTGTGGAATTTACTTCTCAGCGACTGTAGTATCTTATAATCGAAATAAAATTATTGGACACATGTGTCCCAGCAGACATTATTTGTAAAGATTAGCAAGACAATCTAACCCGTGGTGTAGGGGTAGCGTCTTTGGTTCATAATCAAAACGTCTTCGGTCCCGGGTTCGATCCCCGCCACTACCTGAATTTTGATAAATAATCAGCATTGGCAGCCGAAGACTTCCGGCATAAGAAGTCAGCCTCATTCTGCCAACGGCCTTGACAAAGAGGGCGGAGGAGCGGATAGAGGTTCAGCGCACTCTCTTGTCCTAGGGGTGGGAAATTGCCTCTAAAGGCGGAAGAATCAGCAATGATCAGCGACGTGAGGATGCAGAAGGCAATGGAAACCACTGCATTAAAGACACGTAACGTGTATCCACAGGACATGTGGCCTGTAGTTGAAGAAGTGTGAAGATGATCTCTCCTTTGGCAAAAGATTCCGGAATAGTCCTCCATTCGGATCTCCGGGAGGGGACTGCCAAGGGGGAGGTTACCATGAGAAAAAGATTGAATAATCAACGAAAGGGTAACGTTCTACGAGTCGGGGCGTGGAATGTCAGAAACTTAAACGTGGTAGGGAAACTAGAAAATCTGAAAAGGGAAATGCAAAGACTCAATCTAGATATAGTAGGGGTCAGTGAAGTGAAGTGGAAGGAAGACAAGGATTTCTGGTCAGATGAGTATCGGGTAATATCAACAGCAGAAGAAAATGGTATAACAGGTGTAGGATTCGTTATGAATAGGAAGGTAGGGCAGAGGGTCTGTTACTGTGAACAGTTCAGTGACCGGGTTGTTCTAATCAGAATCGACAGCAGACCAACACCGACAACGATAGTTCAGGTATACATGCCGACGTCGCAAGCTGAAGATGGACAGATAGAGAAAGTGTGTGAGGATATTGAAAGGGTAATGCAGTATGTAAAGGGGGACGAAAATCTAATAGTCATGGGCGACTGGAATGCAGTTGTAGGGGAAGGAGTAGAAGAAAAGGTTACAGGAGAATATGGGCTTGGGACAAGGAATGAAAGAGGAGAAAGACTAATTGAGTTCTATAACAAGTTTCAGCTAGTAATAGCGAATACCCTGTGCAAGAATCACAAGAGGAGAAGGTATACTTGGAAAAGGCCGGGAGATACGGGAAGGTTTCAATTAGATTACATCATGGTCAGACAGAGATTCCGAAATCAGATACTGGATTGTAAGGCGTACCCAGAAGCAGATATAGACTCAGACCACAATATAGTAGTGATGAAGAGTAGACTGAAGTTCAAGACATTAGTCAGGAAGAATCAATACGCAAAGAAGTGGGATACGGAAGTTCTAAGGAATGACGAGATACGTTTGAAGCTCTCTAACGCTATAGATACAGCAATAAGGAATAGCGCAGTAGCCAACACAATTGGAGAGGAATGGACGTCTCTAAAAACGGCCATCACAGAAGTTGGGAAGGAAAACATAGGTACAAAGAAGGTAGCTGCGAAGAAACCATGAGTAATAGAAGAAATACTTCAGTTGATTGATGAAAGGAGGAAGTACCAACATGTTCCGGAAAAATCAGGAATACAGAAATACAAGTCGCTGAGGAATGAAATAAATAGGAAGTGCAGGGAAGCTAAGACGAAATGGCTGCAGGGAAAATGTGAAGACATCGAAAAAGATATGATTGTCGGAAGGACAGACTCAGCATACAGGAAAGTCAAAACAACCTTTGGTGACATTAAAAGCAACGGTGGTAACATTAAGAGCGCACGGGAATTCCACTGTTAAATGCAGAGGAGAGAGCAGATAGGTGGAAAGAATACATTGAAAGCCTCTATGAGGGTGAAGATTTGATGTGATAGAAGAAGAAACAGGAGTCGATTTAGAAGAGATAGGGGATCCATTATTAGAATCGGAACAGTCTAATGAGTACACAGTCTGGTTTGAGAGTAAATCGGAGAAAGACGAAGGTAATGAGAAGTAGTAGAAATGAGAACAGCGAGAAACTTATCAGGATTGGTGGTCACGAAGTCAATGAAGTTTAGGAATTCTGCTACCTAGGCAGTAAAATAACCAATGACGGACGGAGCAAGGAGGACATCAAAAGCAGACTCGCTATGGCAAAAAAGGCATTTCTGGCCAAGAGAAGTCTACTAATATCAAATACCGGCCTTAATTTGAGGAAGAAATTTCTGAGGATGTACGTCTGGAGTACAGCATTGTATGGTAGTGAAACATGGACTGTGGGAAAACCGGAACAGAAGAGAATCGAAGCATTTGAGATGTGGTGCTATAGACGAATGTTGAAAATTAGGTGGACTGATAAGGTAAGGAATGAGGAGGTTCTACGCAGAATCGGAGAGGAAAGGAATATGTGGAAAACACTGATAAGGAGAAGGGACAGGATGATAGGACATCTAAGACATGAGGGAATGACTTCCATTACTACACGGAGCTGTAGAGGACAAAAACTGCAGAGAAAGCCAGAGGTTGGAATACGTCAAGCAAATAATTGAGGACGTAGGTTGCAAGTGCTACTCTGAGATGAAGAGGTTAGCACAGGAAAGGAATTCGTGGCGGGCCGCATCAAACCAGTCAGTAGACTGATGACAAAAAAAGCAAGACAATTGATTAATGGGTATTCATCCAGGAAAAAGAAAATGGTTCAAATGGCTCTGAGCACTATGTGACTCAATTTCTGAGGTCATTAGTCCTCTAGAACTTAGAACTAATTAAACCTAACTAACCTAAGGACATCACACACATCCATGCCCGAGGCAGATTCGAACCTGCGACCGTAGTAGCGGTCTCGCGGTTCCAGACTGCAGCGCCTAGAACCGCACGGCCACTTCGGCCGGCTCCAGGAAAGAGAGGGGATCAATGTCCACTTTCTTCCCAGCAAAGAGAGGAGTCTCTTAGTGTGCCAGATATCGTCCGGCTCGTGATCGTAAGCAAACATGTACCGTAAGACAGTGGCACTAGGAAGCGATGCAGACTCTGCAGCACAAACTCTAAAGAGAGGAGAACAAAAGCTGTTTGCACTGCTTGTGACGTACCACTGTGCCACACCATGTCTTTGCAAGTTTCATGGCATGTAAAGTTTTGTAAGAATTGTTCATGTATCATGAAAACAGAAATTTAATGAATATTTTTTACACTGGCTCTACACAAAAAGATTACACGCATGTATAATTTGTAGTTATTTTATTCTGTGTAAAATCCATTTTGTGGCTAAGAAAATAAAATTACAAAATCAGTCAGCAGAAAAGGTATCTTGCGTTGGTTCAAGAGACATGTGTGTCCCACTTCCTGTTGTGAAAAAAATGGAGAACTTAAAAAATATTTTGGTGGTGAAAATATAATAATGGGACTGAAAAGAACCTTATCACCTTAATATTTTAAAAACCTGTAAAAAATGAATTTTCCAAAGGGTTAACTGCTGGCTCAGGGTGCGGTAAGAGCAGGTGCGGCGGGCGCCGACGCCTCCACCGACGGCCCCGTTGCGCTGCCGGCGCTGGCGAAAGCCCCGCCGGCCCATTACGGGCAATCTGCAGCGAACAGCCGCTGAGCGGCCATTACGGCAATTGCGGCCGCGGGACGCCGGCGCACGCGACGCCGCAGCACGGGCTTCCGGCCCCTGTAGCCACCGGCCGGCAACCGGCCCACACGTGCCGACGCCGACGCCACGGCCGCGCAGTCCGCGCTACCATTCCACCGCTAACGGTCCGACGTCTCCAGTCGCTCTGCAGACTCTCTTCATCAACTAATGTCATCGCGTTGCAAGTCGTCTCACCGTCCACTGTCTCACAAGGGAACCTCCCCATCGCACCCCCCCTCAGATTTAGTTATAAGTTGGCACAGTGGATAGGCCTTGAAAAACTGAACACAAATCAATCGAGAAAACAGGAAGAAGTTTTGTGTGCTACTATGAAAAAAATTAGCAAAATATACAAACTGAGTCGTCCATGCGCAGGATAGGCAACATCAAGGATAGTCTGAGCTCAGGAGCGCTGTGGTCCCGTGGTATTTTAGTTAGAGAAGGCATCCTCGTACATGACGTTGATAAATTAGAATCGGAGCGAGGTATTGGAATAAATGTAGCAGGAGTTACTATCGTTAATTTATATGTTCCTTCTGGCAGCAGTAATAGAGCTGCAAGAGCCACATTCTTTAATGAAAGCGTAATTTACTAAGCAAAACCCCCTCCAACTTATAGTAGGGGCAGATTTTAATTGTGTATTGAGTCGAAAGGATCAAATCCCCAACTTCAATTACTCAACTGACTTGAGACGTCTTGTTGTTGATTTAAAATTAAAAGATGAGTGGGAAATAAAATACCCAAAAATGGTGAACTCATATTGTTGCGAATTCCTGTAATAGAATCAACAGAATTTACGTATCGGAAAATTTAGCAGATAAAGTACTGAAAACAGAAACTGTTGCCGTTAGTTTATCCGATCACAGTGCGTTGTTGACCTGCGTAAATTTAACACCACAACCTACCCTAAGAGTAAGAAGCCAGTGGAATCTAAATATATCGTTCTTATCAGAAGAAGACTTAGAAGGTGCCTTAACCACAGCTTGGGAAATATGTCTCCGTTCACTGAACAACTTTACAAGTGTGATAGAATGGTGGACCCAACGAGTGGTTAGCGTGAGCAGCTGCGGAACGTGACGTCCTTGGTTCGAGTCTTCCCTCTAGTGAAAATTTTACTTTATTTTCGCCAAGTTATGATCTGTCCGTTCGTTCATTGAAGTCTCTGTTAGCTGTAATAAGTTTAGAGTGTGTTTTGGGACCGCACCGCAAAACCGTGCGATTAGTAGACGAAAGGACGTGCCTCTCCAATGGGAAACGAGAACATTTGATCGCAAGGTCATAGGTCAACCGATTCCTCCACAGGAAAAGACGTCTGATGTATTCTATACGACACTGGTGACGGGATGTGCGTCACATGACGGGAATATGTTGTGGACCCACTTAACTTGTACACTTGGCGAATGGGTAAAAAGATTCTTCTATCTTGCCCGATTTAGGTTTTCTTGTGGATGTGATAATCACTCCTAAAAAAGTGATGAAAACATAAGAGTTTGTCAAACTGCAACAAATGAATGCAACAGTTTCACAGTCGCACAGTTTTCCCTGTGCTCTGTCGAAACCTATGTTTTTAACGTTTTCAAATTTTTCCGTGTGTAGACCGTCAAATCCTGCATATGTCCAAGCAAATCTGAACATTTCCTGGAATTTTGGAGAGCGAAGTTAATTATTTGTGAGTGCCTGAACTTTGATAATTGGCTGAAAATAAAAAATTAAGCTTTTCACTCGAGGGACGACTTGAACCAAGGACCTTCCGCTCCGCAGCTGCTCACGCTAACCACGAGACCACGGCGCTCCTGAGCTCACATTCTCCTTCATGATGCCTATCTTGGGCATGGACTACTCAGTTTGTATATTTTGCTTATTTTTTCATAGTTCCACGCAACTTCTTCCTGTTTTCTCGATTGATCTGTGTTCAGTTTTCCAAGGCCTATCCACTGTGCCAACTTATAACTACATCTGAGGGGGGTGCGAGGGGGAGGTTCCCTTGTCAGAGCCCGTCACTCCGAAGCGCCGCACCCATCGGCCGCCAGAATTCACGCCTTCCTAGCAATGTTCCACGTGCGATACAAGTTATCCGATGCACTCCACCCGTCACTAGCCAGGAAAGGTTTTCGACGAACCTGCTTTACTTCTCAGCACTGCTTCAATTCAGAAATCTATCGTAAGGGACTCCATACTCTGCGACACACGGTTAAAATGCCGTTGTCCCAGAGTCAATGGCAGATGCCCTGTACCCAACTGACTAAAGAAAGATTCCGAGATCCGAATAGCTCAATCGGTAGAGCACTTGGCGCTGTATAGACAAACATCCATAGAGTTTCGGTCCGGCGCAGTTTTAATCTACCTGGGAGTTTCGGAAGAATATTATGGATGTTGATCCCACTGCCAAAGTCTTACGAACTTACAATTTTGAAAGTATTGCCATTAGTGCCTTGTTACATTCACGAAATTGCCAAGAAATATCTAATACCTGTAAGATGAGAAGTTTCTCGGAATAATGATATCTCCTTAGATTATTTACAGTCGTTCATAATGCTATTAGCTGTCGGTACTTGACCAGATCTCAATGTTGAGTAAACGCACAAAACAGAATGCATTGCACATCTATAGTTGTTAAAACCAAAATCTCCGCCACGTGCCTGAGAAAAATTAAAATATTCATTATTTTTCATTATTATAGTTTTTTATTTAAGTTGTCTAAACTCCAGTGTAGGGCGCTTGTCTGTTGTCACAGTGGCAAATGTCGATGTTCTTACACAACAGAGAATTTATCTTTGAAAATAATCAGTGAAATCCTGTAAATATTAAGCAAGGAGTAGCAGGTAAACAGCAGTAACGTTCATTAAATGTTAAAGCAGTACCTTTGCCCAAGTAGCGGCTTCCCTCCTAATTTTGTGTTCATTTGCAGCTTGACCAGCCAAACAGCACAAGATCAATAACAGTAATTTTTAATGCTGCAACTTCCCCACACAGCTTACGTGATACAATTCGTTGACTTCCTTAAACTGGAGCTAAATTAGCCACCATTAGTCGGTAGTGATAAACGCTTTCTTCCACAAACGGCGCTCCGAGCATTATCTTACGTCAACAGTTTCATACTGGGGCTGTTCAGGAACTAAGTTCCAATCGATCGGGAAATGCGATCCACTGTGAAAATCAAAAATGTTTTATTTCCAACAGTAGGCTACACCTTACGGCTACGTCTTTACGTAGTCGCCGCTCCGACTTCCACATTTATCGTAGCATTGCACCACTTTCCAACACCCTCGTTCTAGAAGGCAGCCGCCGTTGCATTCCGCCAATTATCTACGCTCGTCTACATCTCGTTATCTGTGTCAAAATGTCTTCATAGCCAGCGATTCACGTGAGCAGAGACGAAACTCAGCCATTTACGGGCTGTGTTGTGGGTGATCGACACTTCCCCTCAGAGTGCGGCCAAGAATTATGAAAACGAAACGCGTAACAGTTATGTGAGCTGCATGAAATAGGGCGAAATCTCCCACCAGGCTCTCATACTTGACGGGAGACACTATTTTCTAGTCCTCAACGTGTTCGCTGTGGGCTCAGAATTGGAAAGAGCAAAGTGCCGCGATCGACGGGCATGTCAGAGACTACCCAAAACATCTGTGCGAAACTTCATCTGATTTCCACGGTGGTTTCCATTTCGCGACCGATCGAAACAGACTTACCTAATAGGTCTCGTATACAACGGACCGCCTTTCAAATTGCACATCAGTGCAAGTCATCCGACAGTATTGTTTAATTGCATGTTTCCGCTACACAACATGCGCTCTTTAATAGGTGCTCAGAAGTACGAACAACAATGGACAGTTTGCACAGCACGTACAGTGCAACAGCTATGTACCACGATGGCGCTTAAGTTCTTAGTGGCTTTCCATAAGTTTAGTAAACACAGTAAATACACATAACAGACACATTTGTCATCAATAATATATTCCCTTTCACTCTTTACAACAGTTTGCCAAGACTGGCTTAACTTTTAGATTCCGTGACTGTAGAAATCACGCGGTTCTGAAACGAAGAATTCATCTAGCCATGTTAAGAGCGCATTTTCATCCGGAAAGGAACTTCCTTGAAGTTTTTTCAATAGAAAGTGGAAGAAGTAAAATTCTGAGGGTGCAAGATGAGGTGAATAACGCACGTGCGGAATGACTTCCAAACCCAACTCCCGTATAATACTTTTTGTCAATCTAGTGGAGACGGGCGTTACGGTGGAATGGCATCACTTCACGCATTCTTCCTGGTCGTCGTTCTTGGATGGCGTCTGCAAGACGTCTCAGTTGTTGACAATGAATGTCAGCGTGGTGGTTACAACTCGAGGAAGCAATTCTTAGTATACCACAGCGTCATTGTTCCATCAGATTTCGTGGATACACGCAGGCCTTTGTACGGGCAGTTTCTGCTTTTCTTGCTCTCAACCATTCCTTGCTTTTCAGTATTTTAGCATAGAGAGAGCATTTCTTATCACTAGTAACGATGCGGAAAAGGAATGGTCGCTGTTGTCCACGAGCCAATTGATGACGAACAAGCAGAGACGCTCATGTGGTCGCCCACTGATTTATTATTATTGGTTACAGCATGCGGTAGCCACACACCCGAGTTTTGAACCTTCCCCATGGAATGCAAATATTGCACGGTGGTGGAATGATGACAGGTCATAACTTCTGCCAGTTCTAGAGTACAGTGACGTGGATTAATGCATTTAGACGACCTTCGTCAGATCCCAAAGGTCTTCATGGACGTGGAGAGCCACTAATATGAAAACGATCCTCCTTAAAACGAAAAACCATTTTCCTGATGTGCTCTGTCCACTGGCTTTATCACTATACACAGCACAAATGGTACTGGCTGCTGTCACCCATCTACTGAATTCAAACAGAAGATGACGTCGGAAGTGGTCCAATTTCTGCACTTGACACCCCATTTTCTAGAGTCGGCGGCTCCACTCACTATCTCTAAATAACAAGGTGACTATGTATAAACTTAAGACAATTACAAATAAAAAATTATAGTTATTAAACAAACCCATAACAACATGAATACCAACATGAAAAACAAAAACGATACGAACTTTTTCACCAAATGGTTCAAATGGCTCTGAACACTATGGGACTCAACAGCTGTCGTCATCAGTCCCCTAGAACTTAGAACTAATTAAACCTAACTAACCTAAGGACATCACATATATCCATGCCCGAGGCAGGATTCGAACCTGCGACAGTAGCAGTCACACGGCTCCGGACTGCGCGCCTAGAACCGCGAGACCACCGCGGCCGGCACTTCTGCACCAACCCAGTATAATGTGCACGGACTGTATTACTGTATTAATTTTTTCTTTTTAGCTGTGCGCATCGTTTCTTTGTATACGATGGCAACAACATCAATCTACATCGTACACTGATTATTGGGTTAAAACCTATAATAAAAGCTTAATTTGAAGACAGAATGACAGCGAATTACACGTTTCCTGAAACTGCTGTAATAACTCCAGCTTTTTTGTTTTTAAACCTGTGTTTACTGCAACGTTTTTATACTTTCTTTGACGATTAATGGTCTGCATTGTCGAAGACTCATTGGCTCCCATTGTTCATTACAGACTGGGATCACGCTCTGACCTCTTTCTGTGTACAAAGAGTGGAGTGCTATTCGGCGGCCTTCTGCTGAATGCTGATATGCCCCGGTTCGTGTGTCTAAGCTGAGAAGTGCCGCAATGGAAAAGGCCTTGCAATGTTTGTTCTGAGAATTGTTTTGTACGGCAGTCGTAATTATTGCGTTTGAATATCACTGGTACAGGGAAGCGAGTATCTGTTTCTATTTGTGGAATGACCATTAGTGGTTGCTGCATAATTTTCGTTTACTTGGCAGTCGGCTGTGTAATTTTCGTGCACCACAATTCTCATGTCAGTTTCCTTTCCATTCCATGAGGTGGACTGGTTCGATGTCCTCCCCCGTCGGATTCTACAAAACCTGTAAACAGTGCTTTTGATATCTGTAACTGAACAGTGATCCAACTAGTGGACGAAGATATTCCTGACATGCCTCGCTCAGCCACGTAGTTTTCACGGCCTTTTTCATCTATTTTTTTCTGTCTAATGTGAGAGCAGAATGGTTTCACGGGTAACGACCTTTTAATCACCGTAAGCAATGCAAGACTGAATTTTCTTTGCTTAGCCTTCAATGAACGAAAGCCGTCATACACAATTTTAAAAAATACCTGCATTCCTGCCGTTAGAGCAGTGTGTGTGTGTGTGTGTGTGTGTGTGTGTGACAGAGCCTGTAAAGTTCGCTGCAATGTTACTTCGCACGTGTATGCATGTCCGAAGTAACCGTGCATAGAACGTTACGGACACTGTCTAAAACACACACACACACACACACACACACACACACACACACACACACAGTGCACTAGCATCGTTCATGCCAAAGCCAAGGCAACCTGACGAGGGAACTAAGTCTCTCCCTGTGCGGGAATCAGGTTCAAATGGATCTGAGCACTTTAACTTCTGAGGTCAACAGTCGCCTAGAACTTAGAACTAATTAAACCTAACTAACCTAAGGACATCACACACATCCATGCCCGAGGCAGGATTCGAACCTGCGGGAAATTTAGGAACTACACAATGAGAAGCATATGGAAATTTGTGTGTATCAAGCATGCTTCAATAGACGAAGCGGTTAAAGCGATCGCTCGTTTGAAGCGGCAAATCTGATTTCGAGTCGGGGTCCGGCACAAATTTTCTTTTGTTTCCAGTAAATTTGCATAGCTACGGTTGTAACGTATTCGCAAGTCATGAATTCAGTTCGTGAGTCATTCCTTCCGCAGGATATAGATCTTTTTGGTTCCCGTAGTCAATCTTGTCACGTATGTTACGTATACTAGATAGCCGAGGATAGCAGTCTGAGTTAGACAGTTTTTCGCCAGAGGATTTGGTTGCATTTGTTTAGCGAAAGGTAATAAGGTTGTACAACTGGAGGTACAGATTCAGAGCCTTCCACCATTTCTAGCCCTCCACCCTCTCCCTCCCTCTCCTCATCCCCCCCTCCCCTCCCCTCACCGCCCCGCCCCCCGGTGCCTTCACCTCTTATGTCACTCACTGATCTACTCACTTGCTAGATTGCCCAGACAACAGTGCTTACCTTGATGGTAATTCTTTCTTTCCTTTAGTGAAGCACATTCGGCCCCGCGCTGAAACCCTGGGAGCCTACGGGGAAGCCAAGGGTAGGATGCATGGTGCGTGTTGCAGTGAGGCTGTGCGCTGTCTGAATGCGTAAGGCGCCAGCTGAAGGTGAACAGCTGACCGGGCAGTGCACACTGCGCCGCACCGCCGAGGCACACGGGAAGGTGAAGTGAAGGAGGGGGCGTTCAGTAAGCTATGCAACACATTTATTCCTGAAAGCAGGTTGGTTTTATTCAGAATTTCAAGCATCATATTATTCCCCAAGGTTTTGGTTACAGAACCCTATTTTTCCAACATACAAGGTGCGACAATAAAGTAATGAGTGATTTTGTTTGCAAGATGTGGCAACCCTGCAGGCTTGCGTAGGCACAATATCTTTGACACTGGTCTATAAGCTGCTTCTAGTCCAAGCGGCACATTGATGAAACTGTTCAGTCGCAAGGTGTGTTGTTATAAGTTAACACGTGTTTGTGTCTCTCGTCACCGAAATCAGAACCGCATAATATTGAACAACAGTATGCCATGTCTTGCGTTAAATTGGGTGAAAACGCGATGGCAACTTACGGTAAGTTTCAAAAGGTTTTTTGAGGAGGTTATGTCAAGAGCTCAAGTTTTTCGTTGGCATGAAATGTTTGGTGAAGGCAGAACGAATGTTGAAGATGAAGACCGCAGTGGACGACCATCAGCCTCACAGACAGATGTCAACTTGGCCAGGGTGCGTGAACTCGGGCGATCTGATCGAAGATTATCTGTGAAAATTATTGCAGAAGAACTGAACTTCAATCGAGAAACTGTTCGTCTAATAATAACTGAAGATCTTGATATGAGAAAGATTTGCACAGAAGTTGTCCCCAAAAATCTCACACCACAACAGCGAGAACACGGAAAAATGTGGTAGCCTATCTGTTACAGCAAACGGAAATCAATCCAGAATTGTTGAGCCGTGTTATCACTGGTGATGAAAGTTGGTTTTTTCACTACGATCCAGAGACAAAACGCCAAAGTTCGCAATGGTGCTCAAAGGGATAACACAGACCAAAAAAGATAGCAAGTCAAAGTCAATAGTGAAATGCATGCTTGTGGGCTTCTTTGATTCCAAGGGAATTGTTCATAGTGGGGGCCTCTTGGACAAACAATTAACCAATATTACTACAAAGAAATTTTAGGAAGACTTCTAAAAGAGTTCTTGGTATCCGTTCCAACATTGCTGATAATTGCCTTCTGCATCATGATAATGCGTCTTCCCATACTGCTTTGAGAGTACAGCAATTTTTAACCTCAAAACTACCACAGCCACCTTATTCACTAGATATCGCTCCGTGCGACTTTTTTCTACTGCAAGAGTCAAAACGGCGGTCAAGGGACACCATTTTCAAACAACACAAGATGTCCAAAAACCTGTGACGGGGGTCTTGGAGGATATTACAGAAGATGAGTTCCAGAAATGTTACTGTCAATGGCAGAAGCGCTGGAAAAAGTTTGTGCAATCAGAAGGGAACTGTTTTAATGGAGACAACACTAAACTTGACTAAAACGGTAAGAAACTTTTTTTCAAATCAGTCTGATTACTTCATTGTCGCACCTCATAATCTCCTTTCAAACCGGCGTCCTTACGAGACTTCACTGGGAGGGCCCTTATGTCCGCATGGCGACACTACCGGTCGTCGGAGATACCAAACTGCCTGCATTAATAATCTTCCCGCCATACACGTACGGCATTCCGTGAAGTGAGTAGTTCATTGGACCAAACAGATGTAAGTTGGAAGGTGAGAGATCCGAGCTGCGGAGTGGATGACGAAGAACAGTCCAATGAAGTTTCCTGAGCTCCCTTCGAGTGCATAGACTTGGGTGAGGCGTTGTCATGGAGATGAAGTAGATAGTTTGCATTTTTGTGGCGACGAACACGCTGAAGTCGTTTGTTCAGTTTCCTGAGGTTAGCATAATACACTTCTGAGTTAATCGTTGCGCGATGAGGGAGGACATCAAGCGGAATAACCCCTTCGGAGTCCAAGAGAACCGTCACCATGATTTAACCGGATGATGGTGCCGCTTTGAACGTTTTCTTCGTATTAGAGGTGATACGGCGCCACTCCGTCGAGTCCCTTTTTTCCTGTTCGAAGTGATTAATCCATGTTTCAATGCATCTCACGACCAACCTTCTCAATTCCGCACAGATGGTCCTTCGTTGTACTTTCTGATCTTCTGTTAGGAGGCGAGGAACTCCTTTGAGGAGGAGGAGGAGATTAATGTTTAACGCCCCGTCGACAACGAGGTCATTAGAGACTTTGCACACTCTCGGATTCGGGAAGGGTGAAGAAGCGAAGTAACCGTGCCCTTTCGAAGGAATCATCCCGGCATTTGCCTAAAGCGATTTAAGGAAGTCACTGAAACTCAGGGATGGCCGTATGAGGGGTTTGAACGTCGGCCTCCTGGTATTCGCCTTAATCATTTAAAGGAATCACGGTAAACCTAAATCGGGTGACCGGGCGCGGGTTTGAACCGTCGTCCTCGCGAATGGTAGTCCAGTGGGCAAACCAATGCGCTACCACCCTCGGTCACGCCTCTGTACTCCCACTGGCGGACGAGTGTGTCAGCAGTACCAACAGAATAGTCCAGTTAAGCAGTGAGGTGTTTTTGATTCGTCGATCACGTCAAATGTGTCTGCACCTTCTAACATTTCAGGAGTCACAAATGCGTGCAGCCGGCCAGCAAGCGGGAGATCGAATAGGTTTGCGCGACATTGTTGCGATGATGACACGTAGCCCAACGAGACACCGTGCTTTTGTCACTGCCAGGTCTCCATAGACATTCTGCAAGCGCCTATGAATCTGCGATGCTCTGGTTTTCTGCAAACAGAAACTCAATGATAGCTCTCTGGTTGGAACACCTCCTTTACAGACGCCATTTGGAAGACTATGTATAGTGCCGTCACCCGTCGGAACTTCATGACATAGGGGCTGAAGCGAGAATATTTCACGGTGTCTCATACCAAATTCCAAAATTTTCATGCGGAATTGGTCAAGGAATACAATGTGATGCATTACTTATTGAACGCCCTGGAAATTAAGTGGACGAAGCGATGGGGATGACGTCACAGATACGACGACATGAAACATGTCGCAAAACGTTATGGTATGCTGAGCCTACGGAGACGGCAACATGATTGGCGATCCAAATTTGAATCGAGCCTCGAGGCGCACTGAGACTCAGTTCTCAGTTCAGCAAAATTTTTACGTTATTACATATCCATTAAATATTCATTATATTTTCAGAAGCTTAAGGGTCGTCTGTATGAAGTCTCAAATATCTTTGATCTCACAGCTCAACAACCTATTGTCAGTGAGATAATCATGTAGAAATTAACATTGACTTTGCCGTTACTAGTAAATAACTTTGGTATGAGGAAGTTTGGGGTCCCATCCAAGATAGTTTTCACACTCGCAGTACAATGCCGAATCTAATGAACGCATCTTCGAATTGACAAAGGGCCGCCCCTACTCATTTCCGATTTCGTCCAAATTTAAAATATTTCCAGAAATGAGAGTGGCAGAAGTGAGAGTTACATATGGCCAAATATGGCCAAGATTTTAGGAAAATATTACTTTCTTGGCGCTGGTCAGACAAGACCTGAGCCATGCATGTTGCCATAGTTACCAGTCAGCAAGTGGCGCAGCGGGAAGAATACACAGCGGTCGCCAAGAGTAGTGAAAAATAGACTATTTCATTTTTTCTTATACTGAAAATAATCCGAAATAATGCTTAATATGTTATATTTATTAACATTTTCAAAAAAGTAATGGAAAGGAAAGGCAACGAAAAATTCGAGATTGCCACGTGTACACAAGTAGTTCGTACATGAAAGGCAGATTATTCCATTACTTTACAGTTGACGCGTTTCACATGCTAGAGGGATATTCATCATAAAAACACGGAACTTACTGTTCACGTGCTTGGAGGCCAAAATGAAACTAATGAAAGTCTTGCTCGCTGGAATTGCAATACCTTCTGGAAAGTTACTTATTTTCATAGATACCGTGACGCTGCAAGTACAACCTTTCTTCGAAATTACTTGTAAATCCAAGTTTTCCTTTATTTTCCTTTTTCATGCCTTTTATAAAAATGTTAACAAACACAATATATTGAGCATTATTTCGGTGTAGTTACAGTGCAAATGAAGGAAAAATTGAAGAGAAGAAACGGTATCCACACAGGGACTCTATCCCAAAACCCTCGCATTACCGTTCTGTGCCCTTCTGTCTCGCCCCGCGAGCACTAAACATGTTTTCGAAACGCTTGGTCCTTCTGGAGTTCTCATTTCTGCCCAAGCGCCCCGCCCCCCCCCCCCCCCCCCCCGGCCCGGCCCCAGTGTAACAAAGTTGAGCGAAATCTGATGAAAAGGCACTTAGCGTTGTGAGTTACTCTGAAACTGGTTGTCTGACGTCTGTAACAGAATGAAGAGTCTGTTACACCATCTATTTCAGTAGCTTCCTTTATCCAAAATCTCAAGTGACATCCCTTACATACTCTAAAATGTCCTTTTTTTTCACCGTTTTCCCTCTTTTCATTTCTTGGTCACTAGGAAAGGTCTAAGTCAATGTAAACATAAATTACTGTATGGTATTCAAGTGGAAGTGAGTGGATACGATAGTATTTGTTAATGGAACTGACAACACGCGCGCGCCACAAAGTCAGAGCTACGTTAACTGTACGAAGCGCTACGTGCGGATGTTTACACTGAGGAATCGCTTTCCAGACTGGTGGTTTTATCTACCTCAGTTCAGTCGGCTCGCCGTTTTCTCCTCAGATATCTCAGCCGGCGGAAGAAACCCGGTTTCTTTTGTTAGCGGCGGTCTTCGCGGTTTCACTTTCGTTACAGCGCTTCGCTGGGCACCTGCTCACCAGCGAACACGATCAGATTTCCTAATGCCTACGCTGATGTGAAATTAAACCATTTCTAAAACCTTTTATTCAACCAAAGTGTCCAGCGTTAAAATCTGTGTTCTGTTTCCAGCTTAACTTCTTTCGTCACACATGCGTTGGATGACTGTTCTGTTCATTGTCCCATCCACGCTTACCGTTACTCTCAGATTCCGTTCAAATGGTTCTGAGCACTATGGGACTTAACTTCTGAGGTCATCAGTCCCCTAGAACTTAGAGCTACTCAAACCTAAATAACGTAAGGACATCACACACATCCATGCCCGAGGCAGGATTCGAACCTGCGACCGTTGCGGTCGCGCGGTTCCAGACAGTAGCGCCTAGAAACGCTCGGCCACACTGCCGGCTCAGATTCCGTATATAAATCTATGTCCACGTAATGAATTCTGAAAAAT
Organism: Schistocerca gregaria; assembly: GCF_023897955.1. Classification (NCBI taxonomy): domain Eukaryota; kingdom Metazoa; phylum Arthropoda; class Insecta; order Orthoptera; family Acrididae; genus Schistocerca; species Schistocerca gregaria. The sequence goes on from NC_064920.1 coordinate 863,668,954, forward strand.
ATGCTATACGTAACTGTGTCATTTCTGTTCTAACAAATTTCTACATATGCCCTGAATTTTTGACGTGTCTGGTAGGAAAGAGAAGTTGACAGAAGCACAAAAAAGTGTAGCAAACACTCAATGCTTGTAGGAAAGAGTGGATATGTATCAGTCACAACAAGGAACAGAAGCACAACAGTATCTTAAGTCCGTTTTCAGCATGGAGTGACTTACTAGTATATGGAGAAACAAGCTGCTGTCGATCGAGTGCGAAGGAGGCTATTGGACTTAATTTTGAGACATCACAAGCAGCTGTCCACAACAAACTCTTACGTAGCATATTTTAAGTTCTTATACAACGACGATAGAAATTTTAATTCACCCTCAATACACTTATCTTTAAAAAGTGCGTCGTATGAGATACAGTTGCACTTTTCTATTTTTATTAAAGAATTCTAATTCGGTCATGCATCTGAACACCTGGTGAAAAGAAGGTATTCAGGTATGCACTGCAAACTTACAATATTCAATGAAATTTTTAAATGTTCCGTTCTTAATACAGCTGCCCAAATGTCTTATTACGTCATCAAACCGCTATAGCGCGAACACCTTTTTGTGACCCGAAGGCTCGTCAGATGCGTAACTGAAACCGGTCGTCTTGAGTACTCATAAAAAGAGATACGTGCAGCTTTATATTATACGATGCAATTTTTAAGCTTTTCAGAGCAGTCCAACACACACTGCACGAAATATACCTATCTTTGTTAAAATTATAGTCCCATGAAATAAGAACGTAGATGAAACTTACAGCATTCGAATCATAACATGAGAAATGTTTGTATGAATGTTGTTAGACTTTCACAGCAAAAGTCAGTTTCCATAAAATTCTTTATCGTTGAAGGCCGCATTATAGAGTGAAACTATGAACCGACGTTCCGGTGACAGTTACTGGTCAGCATCTGGGTAATAATATCCTTATTGAAACCATTTGTAACAGTGTCCAGAATGTGGTTTCGACATTTTACAACATGGCGATGTTTACAGTCCGCCATAATTTTACGTAAACTGCAAAAATTAGAGCGGCAGCGGCTAACTGAGCTGAGCAACGCCCTTGCTCGGTGTCTAAAGGCGTTTAAGGTCCGTTTCATTGCCGGTGGTAAACGTTGGACGTGTCACTGTGCTTTGTCATCACGTGACAGCACATGGTTAGTAGCTTGCGGATTTGCGAAACCGGCAAGTGTGTCTTTATCTGTTTGGTTCTATGGACTGAAATATTTTAATTTATTGCGAATGCTTTGACTACACAATTCGTGTGAGACACCGTTGATAGAATTGGACCAGTTGTAAACCTGTAAGTGGATGGCGGAATGAGAGTAGCACAGAACAGCCGTCTTACCTGCTGATAGTGACGTGCTGTAGCGTTTCACATTTAATGTTGGCAATATACGGGATTCTTTTCTGCAGTTCATACAACGGTGAGCCCCCAAGAGAGATAATTATTTAAGATTATCTATTACAAGTGAATTCCGTGCTGCTTTCTCAGAATCGCTACCTTGACTACGACATCAACAACGAACTGAGGCATGTGACTATTGCTGCAGGAAGGAATAAAGGAAGATTAGATTTTAACGCCCCGTCCATAAGGAAGTCATTAGAGACGGAGTACGAACTCCTACTAGGGAAGAAGGGGAAGGAAGTCGGCCGTGCCCTTTTCAAAGGGGCCATACCGGCATTTGCCTGAAGCGATTTAGGGAAGACACGGAAAATGTAAATGAGGACGGTCTTCTGAAAGCGAGTCCACTGTGGTAACCACTGCTGCATCTCTCTCTGTTAGTGCTATGGGAAAAGCAGGCTCAAGTCTGCCACTCATTCGTAGTATTCAAGAGATGTAGCTTGATTTCGGATGAAATAACCGCGAAGACAAGGTTTTTATATTTTTTACCACGTTCAAAGAATTAACAGTTATTCACCAACAAAACAGAGCCAACCGCAGAAGACTGTACTACATTAAGAAACTACCCTGACAGCCCGAAGTGTTTCGAGACTGAATTTTTAAAAATATAGAGAAGAGTAATATTATGGCTTTCTTGCTCCTGGTGCTCTGTATAGTCTTTCCCCACCTGAGCACAGCGCACACAACGTTCAAACACCCATGCTAAACTGCCAGAAGTAGTCCTTTGGGATGATCAACTCGCGCATCACGCTTGCTTTACTGTCGGTTGCCGTCGAAGAATTGACCAAATGTGTTACTGCACTTTGCAGTTTGTGGTAGGTTAGTATTAACACAAAGTGTCGTCACTGGTAACGATTTTTTAAATAAAAACCGTCCGCGTTTTGCATTTCAGTTAAGTCGCAGCACGCGTCTGCTCCTAGTTTTCGTTCGGATGACTATCTTAAAATATCTATTGCTGGAAATGTATGTTAAGCAGCTATGAGTGATTCTGTGTACATTAATAGACTTTTGTACGACACATTTGTCTAGCATATATCAAATTTTCGTGAATTTTGCAGTTTCAACCCTCGACACACGACAGCTTGCTCTACACTATAACGACTGTGTGTATTATGTTGACGATGACGAGAAGATAATAACTACACGTTTCATAATGGTGCACCGGAAACATTTACGCCTGAATATAGCAAAACTGGAAGAGGAAGTAATTCCAGCCCCAGCGCACACAATTGAGAACCCTACCGTAAACACACTCGACATAGAGTCAGTCTGCTGAATTAACTAGCAACAAGCATAAATGAAGGTGCAGATACTGCAGCAGCGGCAGCTTCTGCTTCTTTCAGGAGTCCCCACAACCTGGAAATAATGTTAAACTTTCAGTTACGCAGGACAGAACGACACCTCTGATGTGGTGGCACTTTACCATAACGTATCTAGCTCCAACCCTGGCCGCGGAAGAAATCTGTGACTTAACAGTTACATATCCATGTGCTGTATCTGATTATTTTTCTTTTTATTCCTTGGCTAGTGTGCATGTCCAAGGAACTCCGCATAGTAAATCTGAATAATACAGGCACTGCAATACCCAGTATGTACAATAACGCTGTCGAGCGTATTAATATTATGTAATACCAATGTTACAAGAGGGAAACTGGAAGATTTAGTAAGTGAGCTTTATGAAAACAGTAAAATAAATGATCGTCTGGCGGAGATGGACTGACTGACAGGAAAAATTCTTGTCACGATTTCCGTTTGGAATGGAGGTTATACAGAACTGCGAGTGTGTGCTTCGACAGAAGAAGAGACACCTTGTAAGCCTTTAAATACCAGCATCATCGTTATTCGTCCTGCAACAGCCTCGGCATTTCAAGGTCAGTACACACCTCCGTAAATATGTTATCGAGCTACCGCACTGAGTATGGCCTTCTCTACTGGGGAGAACTGCAGCGTCCTTCTAAAGCCAGACTGTTGAGTTCCTACTAATATTCTCATATAGCTAAAGATCCGCATTCTGTTACTGCAGCCTATTAATATTAATAAATTTTACATATTCCTAATACGTGTTTCCCCATCTTCACTTGTTCTATCATACCAACCCAAGTACATTTAACGTCTGATGATTAAAACAATCATGCATGGTACCCTGGAATAGAAATGTGTAATTGCTGTGAATTCATTTACTTTCTAGGATAAATAAAAAATTCAGACGTGCGAGTTTATGAGCTACGTGTCGAACACCAGTGTAAGTTCATATCACTTAACTTTAACATGGACAGACATCGCACTGAAAGTTGGATACTCCAGTCAACAACAATAACTCACATCACTGCAGTCAAATTGTAGTGAAGCAACAGTGTGCGACAAATGTTCCCTCTTATTTTTCCCCCCGCAAAGCAAACCACGGTGAAATCAGACGCCGTAACACACTATTCCACGAATATAGGGGTACGACTTGACACGCAACAAGGGAGCACATCTGATAGCAACATGTTGTGCTCCGTCAACTGGTGGTAGTGGTGGTTAGTGTTTAACGTCCCGTCGACAACGAGGTCATTAGAGACCGAGCGCAAGCTCGGGTTAGGGAAGGATTGGGAAGGAAATCGGCCGTGCCCTTTCAAAGGAACCCTCCCGGCATTTGCTTAAAGTGATCTAGGGAAATCACGCAAAACCTAAATCAGGATGGCTGGAGACGGGATTGAACCGTCGTCCTCCCGAATGCGAGTGCTCCGTCAACAGGCATTACCCAGCTGTCGTTGGCAGTATGCACTGACAACTGAAGTGAACCACGCGTAATCCCTACGACGCATTCAGATATATTCTTTCTATCTTCAAAAAGTTCTCTCTTTAACCCCGTCGACACGATTTCATTCATGGAACATTTTTAAGCATCAACACTTAAGTGCTGTACTTTATATCTCGACCAGAAATGTCTAATATAACACGAAACATCGCCCGCTCAAAACATTAGATATCTCTGTGCACTGCAGAAGCAGCACTGTGGAGGCACGTCACTGGCCATCTCTACACCTTCCACCTTATTTTTCAAGATGACTCTTTTCTTTCCAGTGGAAGACTGACGACTCTTCCCCTACCCCCATCCCCCAATCAACTGAGCTACTGCTCTGTCTCCATTGATGATGAGACGTTAAAATAACCATCTATCTTGACTTCACCATGTCAATACGGCTGTTAAAGGCAGAAAATTAATTCAGGGTGTGGTGATGTTCAGGGTGTGCCACAAAGAATCATCCGATTTGGCACGTCTATATTTCTGAAACTAACAAACTTCTACAATGAATTTTGTTTTTTTAATGAACAGGGAACTCAAAGTTTTTCTCCATACCTTTTCATACGTGTTCAATATGCCCCCTTGACATGCACGGCATATGTCAATCCGGTATTCAAATTGTTCCCACATTGCAGCAAGCATGTCTGGAGTTACAGCTTCCACAGCTGCTGTTATGCGAAGTCTCACTTCATTCATTGTTGTTGTTAACGGAGACACATAAACAGAGTCTTTCATAAGCCCCCAAAAGAAATAATCCCGTAATGTAAGGCTGAATCATGTGGTCGAGTGCGACCGATCCATCGTTCAGTAATCCTTTGATTTAAAAGTTTCCTCACTTCCAGATGCCAGTGTGGCAGTGCCCCATCCTGTTGGTAAATGAAGTCGTTCGATTCAGTCTCCAACTGTGGGAAACTTAACTTCTCAAGCATATCGAGATACGTACTTCCTGTAATTGTTCTAGGCAAAGAAAAATGGACCATACATCTTTTCCCGCGAAACTGCACAAAATAAATTAAATTTTGCAGAGCCCTCTCATGTTTTACAATTTCATGTGGTTGTTCCGTACCCCATATTCTCACATTATGAAGATTCACCTTTCTATTTAAATGGAATGTTGCATCGTCACTGAACACTAAGTGTGGAAGAAAATTGAGAAAATTGTCATCCTCCATCTTGCCAAGAACGAAATTACAGAACTCCACACGTTTTGGTTTGTCGCCTTCGCGAAGTTACAGTAGCTGAATTTTGTACGGTTTCATGTGTAAACGTCGATGCAACTCTCGCCACACATCGATGGGCATGTTGAGCTGTCGAGCTAACGGCTAACGGCTAACGGCTTTCTGCGGACACACTTTGAAACTACGGCGGATGCGTTCGACGTCTGTGTCAGACACTCGCGATGGCCCAGCGATTTGCTTTTACACAAAAAACCTGTTTCTCGGAATTGTTCATGCTATCTTCTAATGCTCTGTGCTGTAAGATGATCCACACCATCTTGAGTACGATAGTAACGTTGAATAGTATTACTGACTCGCACTGCTCAAAACGTCGACCACAAAACGCTTTCTGTTGTCCTGATACCATTTTAGTAGAACTGAAGTGGGCGCACACTACTGCTACCTAGCGGGAACCATGTAAAATTCGAGAGTTTGCTCTTTCCAATAGTATGTTGTTCATGCACATCTCAAATAACGTAATGTGATTTTTTTTTAAATCGGATTATTCTTTTTGAAACACACTGTCGAATCCCCATTTCGAGACTGGACTATTGCGTTATGCTGTAAGAGAATGCAAAATTCATGACAAATGAACCGATAATCTGAACGTAACTTTATTATTACAATATTACTTAAATACTAAAGAGAGAATTTTTGTTTAGTTTTCCTGTGTTTCAAAAATTAGCGAAGTGTGTGTTCATTTGTGTGTTCTTGTGTTTATGGGATACCAATGTGAAGAAAATAAGGCTGCACATTAATTTTCTTTGTTACTCTAAATGTTGCTTTGCTTAGAACCGTAATTAATATTTCACAGTAAAGTAAATGATATTACAAATAAAACATCGTTCGGCGGCTGTCTCTTGAAACAGATAATGCCGACATCATAAATTTTGGGTTCAATTATTGCAACTTTCTTACTCAATAAAAATTATGTCCGAATTGCACCGGCGACTGTAATTTTACCTTGCTTGTACTCCTAATTACAGGATAGTGACCTAAAAATATATTTAGAATCCGCATAGTTTTGTACAATGACACTGGTATGTTTCGGGGAGGGATTTGAAACTAAGCCCTATATCCTGAGCTGGTCGTTAGTCACACGACCACTGTCAAAATTTAGTAAAGCAACAGTTCTCACAACTTTTACAGTGTTGCGTGCTACGGGCTGTTATAAAGCGATCCCATCTTTTGCTCGAGTTGTGACATTTTTTCCCTCTTCAGTACCTTATAATTAGTGATCCAATCTACCCATTTCATTTTCCATATCCTAGAGTACCATGTTTCAAAAGCTTTTACTCTCTCTTCAGAACTGTTCAAGGCTACACTCGTAGTATGTTTAAAAGACTTCCTAACACAAATTTATATTCGATGTTGAATTTCTCTTTTTCCAGTTATGCTTTTCTCACCATTGCTAGTCTGAATTTTATTTTAAATCCTCTCTACTTCGATTATGTCTACTACTTGGCTGCTCAGACTCTCCTCTATTTTCAGCGTCTCATCCCCTAGTCTAATTCTTTAAGTATCGCGTGACAGTTTTACTAACTTCAATTCACTTTTCTTTGCGTTCACCTAATAACCTCTTTTCGATACGCTATTCATCCCAGTCAGCCGATCTTCCAGGTCCTGAAAGGATTGCTATATTGCCAGCAAACCCCGAAGTTTTTATTTCTGTTGACAACTTTATGTCCTTTCCAATGACGTATCGTTACGGACTGCTCAGAGTATAAATTTAAGATCATCAGGGATCGCCTACACATAACCCTGCCTAGCTCTCCTCAAGGAGTTTCCATTTCCTTCGACTCTTAACTGCAAACTGCTTGTGGATAGCCATTCGCTACTCGTGTTTCCGCCCGCAGTGGTCTTCTGTTGCCTAGATGGAAAAGTCTGCCTTACAACTGTCCTTCCCCTTCCCTTCAACTCTGTTTGCGCTCGGTCGCAGCACGCTTTGCGTAACTGCGGGACCGTTGTTTACCACAAAGTGACCACGGCCGTGAGGTGGCGGAGCGTTGCTCGGAATCCGGCAGGTCGTCGGTCGCCGCCGCTCATCTCACTGCTCATTCGAAACGCCCGAGTTACCCGCCCGGCAAGTGTTACGGCACAGCCTAGCCACGTTTGGGCGATCAGCGGTACCGCTGAGTCAGCGCCATCGGACCGTTCACTGCGCACGAGTAAGCAGCTGGCCTTATCGCTGCCCCGACTTCCAATCGCAATGTGAACGAGCGTCCAGTGTGAACAAAATGTCTCGGCGGAATTAAAGATCACAGCGGGTTGATCGGCGTCCTTCAACGGTGCCTGCAGCGGGTGATGGCAGACTCTGAAGATTGTCTGTGTGCTATCAGCTTTACTGGGATTAGTAGTGCAACTTTCATTACGCGAGGTGGTGAGCAGCGGAAAAGTCTCTACTTGCTTAGGCCTAATGTTCGTGTAATACAGGCGGCTGTCATATCAACAATTCAGAGGGTTTATCGAAGAGACATAAACCTACGGTTCATTTATTTTGAAAAGTGAATGAGGACTAATGTTTAACTTTTGTGGATAAAAGAGCCCGTGCAATGATTTAAATGGGCCGCTGTAGACAAGAAGCAAACGCATACCATGAATTCATCACAGGTCACTAAGTAATGAAAAATGTTAAGTCATCCACTTGAGTACTGAAATTTTAATTTATACATGTCATTTCTGTTTATGTTTAACCCTAGACCGGTCGGGCTGGGTTGTGAGACCCACTGGTTTTGTTTCACTGAATTTATATTCTTATAGTTGCTGATTTGACTCGAGCGCCCTGCTACCCTCCTGATACATCCGAGAGAAAGCATTACTGTGATGAATAAGGTTTTTCATTGTTTAGTTATTGTTTGGCAGTCTTTCTAAAAGCGCGCGGGTCTGTCAGACCCAGCCCGACCGTTTACGTAACTAATTACTGCCGGTGCAACCCCATTTTTATTTTGGTGTATCATTGAATAGATATTTTGTGAACTACATGTGATGTCCTAACACTGAATTGTCATTGTCAGTAGCCTGCGGTATGACATGGCAAGAGAAATTCTTTCTTACAGTGAAATTTGGCGAATTTTGTATGATGATCAGACTGAAACAGACGATTCTGATGCGGACCCAGACTTCGAAATAAACAGTTATCATGACAGCAATAGTGAAATAACTGGTGAACAAGAGGAAGATGTTCAGTCATCTGCCGACACCGATGCACCTGCTATGGCCGATTCAAGAACAGCTCCTCTGACTGACTCAGGTACGTCACCTGTACGATCTTAGAAAGGAAGCAATGAAGCAACTAAATGGCGGAAAAAGTGTTTCCCACAAAGCGTTCGAACAAGACGTCACAACATAATTACAATGCATTTGCCTGGAAGTATTCGAGCTGCGATGGATGTACATTCACCGCTAGAATCACGGCAGTTATTTTTTAGCAGTGCATTGGCTGATACAGTTCTTGAATCAACCAATATCTATATTGATTCAGTTAGAAATAATTATGCAGGTGACCCGAACATGGCTAGGCCTACCAGTTTTCATGAACTGAAGGCATATTTTGGCCTACTTTACTTAGCTGGAGCATTGCATGGCGGTAAAATGAATATTGAAGACTTTTGGAATACAGATGGGACACGTATAGAAATCTTTCGTGCAATTATGTCACTGAAGAGGTTCAGATTTTTTTACTCGTTGTATCAGGTTTGGCAACATCCATACAAGGGAAGAAAGAAAAGCACAAGATAATCTTGCTGCCATAAAGATCATTCTTTACATGTTTGTCTCCAACTGCAGAGCATATTTTGCTCAGTCAGAAAACGTTACTTTGGACGAAATGCTCGTTCCATACAGAGGCAGGTGCAGGTTCAGGATGTATATCCCAAATAAACCTGCCAAGTATGGGATGAACGTCTTCATCCTGGCTTGTTCTAAAACGTACTACATAAAACATTTCGAAGTTTATGCAGGTGCACAACCCCAACGACCGTACAAAGTCAGTAATTAGGCAGATGATATTTTCCGTCTTGTAGACCCAGTAAAAGGGTCTGGAAGAAATCTGACAATAGACAATTGGTTTACTTCTTACCCAATCGTCAAAAAACTATTACAAGAAAAGAATATTACTGTTGTTGGTACGTTAAAAAATAAGCGTGAAATTCCGTTGGACTTTTTACCCAAAAACTCCAAAGAAGGGTACTCAAGTATGTTTGGATTTCAGGAAGATGTCACTACTTTCGTATGGACCAAAACGGAAAAAAATCAGTACTCCTTTTGTCGTCAATGCACCATGATGATTAAATTGACAGAGACAGCGGTGGAAAGAAAAAAACCAAGTATAATAACGTACTACAACAAAGCCAAGGGCGGCGTAGACGTTGATGCTATGTGTGGTGAATATACTGTTGCTAGAGGGACAAGACGGTGGTCTCTGAGTCTCTTTTCAGTTGTTGAACATTGCAGCTGTCAATGGCTACATTGTGTTCAAAGCCAACAAAAATGCATCAGTTAGACGAGAATATCTCAGAACACTAGGAAAGTCTCTCGTAACACCATATTTGACAATGCGCGCAACCGAACCAAACCTCCTGCGCGATATTGGCAGGCTTGCCTCTAACCTCTGCAGTACCGAAGAACAAAGAACGGTCGAAGATCCACAACCAGAGAAAAGGGGAAGATGCTACAAAAGCAAGGACAGCAAAACTAAAAACTTTTGCAAAGTTTGGAAATTGTGGTTATGCTTGGCGCATGCAGAAATGGTTTGCGTCGACTGTTTTGAAAAGAGGATGATATTTCATAAACTATTCTTCAAATTCATGATTTCCATTTATGCAACGGAAGTTTATCATTTTTGCTTCTTATTTCTACAACTTACTCTGATTTATATACTTATTTCAGTCATATTTACTTGTGTTTTAAGCTTACTGACATTTAGTACTACAAAGCTGAATATGTTTCAGTTTTTCTTTTTAACAGTAATTGTTGTATGATGCAGAAAGCTGAAATAATGTCACTATAGCATTTAGTAGTACCTAATCAAAATAAAGATACGGCATTTGATCTAAACATATTGTTTGTCATTTGTGACAAGTGATTTATTTATTGGGTCCCACAGACCCAGACGGACCGTTCTTGAGATTATTTTTCGCCCGGCCTTTCTAGGGTTAAATTTGTGACAGCCATGATCGCTTGATTTAAAAAACCTTCATTCCAATTACTAGTTTAGACAAAATCGTGCTGACGTCTTCAGATTTGCTTTACGCTGCATGGAAAGAAAATAGGTAATCGGTAATCTGCACAAGATTACAACCATTTTTCCGTATATGTGATTTATATTGATGAAAAATCTTTGTATGTGGATCGGGTGTAAAGATTTACCTTTGTGATTTCTATAGCATGTAACACTTTTTTTTAACTTGCGTAAAAATTTCCTGAGACTAATTTCAAAATATTTCAATATATCACCGGTATGGCGCCACCTGACATCTACACGGCAAGTCACAAGGACTGCGCGACGCCTCAGTTTAGTGCAGGCGAGGTCGTCGACATGGCGTGTAGTTTTAACTGTATTGGTGTTAAGGTTGTTTTATTCTTTGACAACCCATCTTGGGGCTTTTTTTTATAACTGACAAACTATATGGAATTTTTAATGTTGCGACTTACTGACAGAACACTTGCAAAATACGTCATGGCTACTAAGGAGACTGCTTACACTACGCTTGTACGCCCTCTTCTGGGGTATTATTTTGCATATGGGATCCTCATCAGTCTGGATTGACGGAGGACTCGTTTAATAACAATTGCATTCCGTTTAAATACTCCTGGTTCATAACGAGCGCAAGGTGACGTTTCAACTAATCTACTCGTTTCCTATACATAGATCTCAAATTCCATTTTTACGGTAACAGCATAATGATTTGGTGAAACATTGAGTTTCCCTGATTAAAAAAATTTCCACCGATGCTGCACGTCACACCTTTTCAAGTGAATAAGCCCATTTTGAGGAGTTTTGGGAAAAAATATATAGTTAATGTCTTTCTTCTATTAAAGCTCTCGTTTCCAGGAGTCTTAATTTCACACACTGCTATAGAACAAATTTCTAAAATCTAATGTCCTCTCGTTGGCCAATGAATATATCAAAACAAAGCTACAGCAGACATACTGCGACCTGTGTATACGAAAGACCCATTGATTCAAATTCGCTCCAGCTCAGTCATATTCTCGTCAGTCTTCTTGATACTAAAATCAATATAGTCATAGGGAGATACTAAAGAGCAGCGGATGTAACGACAAAATAAATCCAACAACGACGCTGCAAATCAAGGCAGGTAGCATTCACATCTCTTTACATTTGTCGTCGCAGGAATAACACCGAAAATAATACCTCAGAGGCGGAGGAGATTTGCGTTTAACGTCCCGTCGACAACGACGTCACTAGAAACGGAGCGCAAGCTCGGATTAGGGAAGTATGGGGAAGGAAATCGGCCGTGCCATTTCAAAGGAACCGTCCCGGCATTTGCCTGAAGTGATCTAGGGAAATCACGGAAAACCTAAATCAAGATGGCCGACGCGCGATTGAACCGTCGTCCTCCCGAATGCGAGTCCAGTGTGCTAACCACTGCGCCACCTCTCTCGGTGGTACCTTATTACTTTCCAGACCCCTGATTTCCTATTAATTATTTTCCCAATTAATCAGAAACAAGGAAAATCGTGACACGCACCGTCGTTACATCTGTGCTGCCCCTACATATGTTCACAGCCGCTGCAGTTCAGAATGAGCAACACGTGTGCTTTCCACTGCGTCATTGTGCTAACTGATACACGGGGAGACGGAGAGCGCTAACTCCATTAGTTTGTAGTCTCGTTCAGCGCTGTTTGGTTCGCGCAGCGGGTATTTCCCAGTTACCTCAGCCACGCTGTCTCCAGGTGACAACAATGAGAAAACTCGAATGCACATAATCCTACGATTCCCGTTCCGCATAATAAAAGAACATGGAACTGAAGATCAGTGTTAACAAAACGCAACTGCAGTGTCATGTGGCGGTATGATGCTATAGGAAAATGCTGTAGATTACGGTTATTCAGGTTTAGCCGACGAAAATAAGTTTAAGCTCTAAATTTTTATTGTTGCATTCAGTACTGTTCTGAGCGACAGCCCTGTAGACTATTGCCTCCACTTTCCATCTCTGCTCGTCGTCTCAGTATCACGTAAGTGCCCTAGACGTAAGACGAGCAATATGACCGTTAGCCAGAAGGAAAGGCTTTCAGCATTATTAAATTTGTGAAAGAAATTGACCTTGTTATGAACTACAAGTAAGGTAATCCGTACATGATGGGTCCAATAAGCTAGTGTATAGAGGGAGAAAAAGAACTTAATATTCCACACAGTAGTTTGTGAAACCTGTCGCATCAACGTTTACGAATGGTCATTTACCGTTTGCTATTATTGAATACTCTCAGTAAGAACAAAATTATATCTGTGAATAAAGATCGGCTAATTTTATTCCACTGCAACAATTCGTTCTGAAGTGAACAAATACGACATACGACAATGACGTAAATGAAAACCTGAAAATACACTGGAGCATGAGACTTCACCCAGGAAGAATAAAAAACACCGAACATTCTTGTTGAGAGAAAGAACCCATTCGTTAAGGACAATTTCATCAATATTGATATCGCGCTCCAGGGTTTGAGGACTGTTAGTGATAGTAAACTCGTTCCTACCTATGATCGAGGAAGAGCTTCAGCACCTCATCAAGGAAACTCCTTATTAGAAGAGTTGCGTTAAACTAGATCACCATATTGAAATTTGTCTTAACAAGAAAAACTTACACGCAGAACACTTTCGTATGTAAATCTCAATTTCATATTTGAGCCGCTTTTCTATGAAACTTGAGCCAACATCGTTTCTCTTACTCTAATCGGGTGTATTTCTGAACATGACTGCTCATTGTCACTAGGTATCTCACATATTTTGCTGACTGTATTTGTGTATTTAGCAAATTTGCTTGTCCAAAGCAATCGGTAATTAATAACTTCATATTTTTATTCATACTTGCACCTTTGCGTTGTAACGAGAAAGTCAGCAGTTGAAATATACCTTTCGAGATTTTTGCAACATCAGAGTCACCTTTACAGTAAAAATTTCAGAAATAACGAGAAAGCGAAACTAAAAACACACTCAAAATAGCTTCCTGCGCAATTTCGAAACTGAGCCGTGTACGCCAACTATTTCATATTTCAGCACACCATATTGTTCCTGAAAGATGAAAATTGTTTTTAAATTAAAATGTGACTTTCTCCTGTAAGTATATTTAAATAATTAATTTCCTAAATGAGATGAACAGGAATAATAAGTGGCAGCTTAGCTCATCCGTGAGCGCACTGGTTACTGAAATGAAAAGATTGTACACAAACCTAAAATTAAGAAGTCGTATTCATAATCCGCCAGGAAAACGCCTGGGTTCTTTTTTTCTATTGCTCGCATTTATCAGAGAATACTGTGATCTTTCTGAAATAAGGACTAAGTGCCACGCTTATACGACTAGTCGCTGCGTGAACTTTGACGGTGAAGGGCGGAAGTACTGTGCCGAGAGCGGCGTGGGGAAGCCAGTATGTGCCACAGGGAAAACTAGATTTATTTCTCGCAACGCAGCGGCTGCTTGCTGCAGAGTTATATTCTGAGTAGAATTACTGGCAAGCAATACACTGATGGTAGCTCCTTAATGACGATACCATGCTAGAATTCAGTATGGTGATGGCCCTCCCTTAGCCTTCATAACAGCTTCCACTCTCGCAGGCATACGTTCAGTCAGGTGCTGGAAGGTTTCATGGGGGATGACGGCCCATTTTTCGTGGAGTGCCTCACTGAGGAGAGGTATTGATGTCGGTCGGTGAGGCCTGTCACGAAGTCTGCGTTCCAAAACATCGCAAAGGTGTTCTATAGGATTCAGGTCAGGACTCCGTGCAGGCCAGTCCATTACAGGGATGTTACTGTCGTGTAACCACTCCGCCACAGGCCGTGCATTATGAACAGGTGCTAAATCGTATTCAAAGATGCAACCGGCATCCCCGAATTGCTCTTCAGCAGCGTGGAAGCAAGGTTGTGCTTCAAACATCAATGTAGACCTGTGCTGTGATAGTGCTAAGCTGAACAATAAGGGGTGGAAGCCCCCTCCATGACAAACAAGACCACACCAAAACACCACCGTCTCCGAATTTTACTGTTGGCACCACAGACGCTGTCAGATGTTCACTGAGTGTTCACCATACCCACACCTTGCCATCGGATCGCCACATTGTGTATCGTGATTCGTCACTCCACAGAACGTTTTTCCACTGTTCAGTAGTCCAATGTTTACGTTCTTTATACCAAGCGAGGCGTCGTTTGGCATTTACCAGCCTGATGTGTGGCGTATAAGCACCCACTCGACCATGAAATCCAAGTGTTCTCTCACCTACCTCCTAACTGTCTTAGTACTTTCAGTGCATCCTGATGCAGTTTGGAATTCCTGTGTGAAGATCTAGATAGATGTATGCCTATTACACTTTACGACCTCTTTCACCTGTCGGCAGTCTGTCAGTCAACAGAAGAGGTCGGCCTGTACGCTTTTGTGCTGTACGTGTCCCTTCACGTTTCCACTTCACTATCACATCGGAAACAGTGGACCTAGGGATTTTTAGGAGTGTGTAAATCTCTAGTACAGAAGTGTGACATGAGTGACATCCAATCACCTGACCACGTTGGAAGTCCGTGAGTTCCGTGGAGCGCCCCATTCTGCCCTCTCACGATGTCTAATGACTACTGAGGTCGCTGACAGAGTACCTGGCAGTAGGTAGCAGCACAATGAACGTAATATGTGAAACTTATGTTTTTGGGGGTGTCCGGATACTTTTGATCACAGTGTATATGACATGCTCGATGTTCGACATCTACCTTTAGCCCTCCCACAAGATTTTTTTCGTATCGGCTTAGTATATTGTCAGCCATTTTAAGAATTTCTGCAGAACGTTCATCAAGTCAGAGTTTTATATATTTCTTAGAAGGTGGTCAGGTGCATTGTTCTGCTAAACGGACACGCATGTAATGCTTCCGCACAGTAACTGGTGCACACGTGTTAGTTGTTGCAATAAGCTTTTAACGTAGGACGATATATGAGGAGAGTATACAATCTTACTGTGCTCTCTACCAGAGCCAGTTCCAAGAGGTGTTAATAGTTTATTCCGTCTTTCTTAGAGATGCGTGTTGTCTCGTCTCCAAGGTCTTCAGACAATCAACTCCATATTACGAGAAAGGATTTCATACAATCTGAGAACCTCAGTGTCCCTCGTGCTCTTATTCACGAGCAGAATCGGTAGCCCCAATTCCAGGCGCCTGTTTCAAACAACCGGCACTGATTTATCACGCCTTTCTTCAGCGCCACACTAAATGAATCTCTGTGGACTCTGTTTATTGCTCTAGTGGCTCTTTAGCAAAATTAACGAATCTGGTTTCGTGATCATCGTGGAATGTAGTCTCCAGTATGTGGAAAGGAGTCTAGCATGTACTTTTAAGGTCAGTACTACATAAATATATCTTCATTAATTAAGTATAACAGTATTTATGTGAATTATAACGTATAAATTTTGTCACTTTGAGGAGGTGCATCCCAACATTCTTTAAATTACTCTAACTCGCATGAGCCACAGAACATCTAACAGGACAAGTTGTTGAATAAATTGGTACCAACGTGTATAACTGTAGTACAAACTTTATCCCTGACGTACTAGGAGCCGAGTTTTTGGTCCTAGTATTATCGGATTTCTCACTAGTCTTACATCAATGTCTCTGAAGCGGTGTCTACAGGATATTAAATGGCAGGTCCATTTATACACATATTTAAAAAAAAAACACCTCTGTTTCCTTTCCCCTCAGAAGATACCCAACGTCCGACTGTTTTATCTTAATCCTTAGAAGTCTCTACATTCAGCTACGTCACGCTATCCTCTATCGCAACACACTGTATTGCATCAGTAATTGGATCAACGACGCATATTCGACGTGAATACTCTAGCTTGCCGTACCCATTTCATTCATACTCTCCACAGAAATTTCCCCTTTTACAGACAAGCATTGCACAATGTTATCAAACAACCTTCGCCATGCAGCAACAGACGGCTCTGCGGTAATTTTACGCAACGCTGGAAACCTTTGCGTCGTAATAGCGAAGCCGCGACGAAGGTCCAGCAGGCTCTGTTAGGGCCGGAAGCTCCAAGCCTTCAGTGAAGCAGTCGTTGATGCAGTCTCCGGCCGCATAGTTGGCACGTCAACAGTACAGTTTCATAGCAGGAAGGCGCCGCCATTGACCGGCGGGCCAAGACCGTGGATATAGCTGCCAATGTCGACTCACTCACTCTAAGAAGAAAAACAAAGTTTAATTCAGCTTGCATTGGTACGACTGAGTACAATGTTCGGCATAGGAAAGTTACGCCCTCTGTATGCAACTTGCCGTAAGCATGTTTCGTGTTACAGCAGCTTGCCTATTGCATGTCGTCGTCTTCAGTCCGTAGACTGGTTTGATGCAGCCCTCCATGCTACTCTATCCTGTGCAAGCCACCATCTCCCACATACAACTGCATCCTCCTCTATATGCGAATGTAGACGAGATGTGGCTCAAATTCAAAGATATAGTAGCAACAGCAATTGAGATATTCATACCTCATAAATTGGTAAGAGATGGAACGGATCCCCCGTGGTACACAAAAAAGGTCCGAACGCTGTTGCAGAGGCAACGGAAAAAGCATGCGAAGTTCAGAAGAACGCGAAATCCTGAAGATGGGCTAAAATTTACAGACGCGCGAAATTTGGCACGTACTTCGATGCGAGATGCCTTTAATAGGTTCCACAACGAAACATTGTCTCGAAATTTGGTAGAAAATCCGAAGAAATTCTGGTCGTATGTAAAGTACACAAGCGGCAAGACGCAGTCAATACCTTCGCTGCGCAGTGCCGATGGTACTGTTATCGACGACTGCGCCGCTAAAGCGGAGTTATTGAACGCAGTTTTCCGAAATTCCTTCACCAGGGAAGACGAATGGAATATTCCAGAATTTGAAACACGAACATCTGCTAGCATGAGTTTCTTAGAAGTAGATACCTTAGGGGTTGCGAAGCAACTCAAATCGCTTGATACGGGCAAGTCTTCAGGTCCAGATTGTATACCGATTAGGTTCCTTTCAGATTACGCTGATACTATAGCTCCCTACTTAGCACTCATATACAACCGCTCGCTCACCGATAGATCTGTACCTACAGATTGGAAAATTGCGCAGGTCGCACCAGTGTTCAAGAAGGGTAGTAGGAGTAATCCATTTAACTACAGACCTATATCATTGACGTCGGTTTGCAGTAGGGTTTTGGAGCATATACTGTATTCAAACATTATGAATCACCTCGAAGGGAACGATCTATTGACACGTAATCAGCATGGCTTCAGAAAACATCGCTCTTGTGCAACGCAGCTAGCTCTTTATTCGCACGAAGTAATGGCCGCTATCGACAGGGGATCTCAAGTTGATTCCGTATTTCTAGATTTCCGGAAAGCTTTTGACACCGTTCCTCACAAGCGACTTCTAATCAAGCTGCGGAGCTATGGGGTATCGTCTCAGTTGTGCGACTGGATTCGTGATTTCCTGTCAGGAAGGTCGCAGTTCGTAGTAATAGACGGCAAATCATCGAGTAAAACTGAAGTGATATCAGGTGTTCCCCAGGGAAGCGTCCTGGGACCTCTACTGTTCCTGATCTATATAAATGACCTGGGTGACAATCTGAGCAGTTCTCTTAGGTTGTTCGCAGATGATGCTGTAATTTATCGTCTAGTAAGGTCATCCGAAGACCAGTATCAGCTGCAAAGCGATTTAGAAAAGATTGCTGTATGGTGTGTCAGGTGGCAGTTGACGCTAAATAACGAAAAGTGTGAGATGATCCACATGAGTTCCAAAAGAAATCCGTTGGAATTCGATTACTCGATAAATAGTACAATTCTCAAGGCTGTCAATTCAACTAAGTACCTGGGTGTTAAAATTACAAACAACTTCAGTTGGAAGGACCACATAGATAATATTGTCGGGAAGGCGAGCCAAAGGTTGCGTTTCATTGGCAGGACACTTAGAAGATGCAACAAGTCCACTAAAGAGACAGCTTACACTACACTCGTTCGTCCTCTGTTAGAATATTGCTGCGCGGTGTGGGATCCTTACCAGGTGGGATTGACGGAGGACATCGAGAGGGTGCAAAGAAGGGCAGCTCGTTTTGTATTATCGCGTTATAGGGGAGAGAGTGTGGCAGATATGATACACGAGTTGGGATGGAAGTCATTACAGCATAGACGTTTTTCGTCGCGGCGAGACCTTTTTACGAAATTTCAGTCACCAACTTTCTCTTCCGAATGCGAAAATATTTTGTTGAGCCCAACCTACATAGGTAGGAATGATCATCAAAATAAAATAAGAGAAACCAGAGCTCGAACAGAAAGGTTTAGGTGTTCGTTTTTCCCGCTCGCTGTTCGGGAGTGGAATAGTAGAGAGATAGTATGATTGTGGTTCGATGAACCCTCTGCCAAGCACTTAAATGTGAATTGCAGAGTAGTCATGTAGATGTAGATGTATCTGCTTAATGTATTCTTCAATTGGTCTCCCTCTACGATTTTTACACCTTCTCCACAGATTTTCCTTCGATACTAAATTGGTGATTCCTTGATATCTCAGAATGTGTCTTATCCACCCATCCCTTCTTCTAGTAAAGTTGCGACACATTTCTTTTCACACCATTTTCTTTTTCAGATATGCTCTTCTTGCCACTGTCGGTCTACATTTATATCCTCGTGCACTTCGGTCATCAGTTATTTTACCGCCCAAATAGCAAAACTCTTCTACTACTTTAAGTGTATCATTTCCTAATCTAATTCCCTCAGTGTCACCTGATTTGACTACATTCAACTATCCTCATTTAGCTTTTGTTGATTTTCATCTTATATACACCTTTAAAGACTGTCCATTCCGTTCAACTGGACTTCGAAGTCCTATGCCGTATCTGACAGAATTACCATATCTTCAGCAAACCTAGAAGGTTTTTGTATGTTCTCCCTGAAGTTTAATTGCTTGCTCAATATACAGAATGAATAACGACGGGAATAGGCTAAAACTCTGTCTTATTCTCTTCTTAATCACTGCTTCCCTTTCGCGATCTCTATTAACTGCCGTCTGGTTTAAGTCCAAGTTCGCTCTCTGTATTTTACCCGTATCTTCAAAATTTCGACGACGGTAGTCCAGCGAACACTATCAAAGGTTTCTCTAGGTTAAATTTTTTATAAACGTAGTTTTGCCTTTCCTTATCTTCTAAGATAAGTCATAGGGTCAGTATTGGTTCGCGGGTTCCTGCATTTCTCCGGAATCCACACTGATCCTCCCCGAGGTCGGCTTCTACCAATTTTTACCATTATTTTTAAGGAATTCGTGTTAGCATTTTGTTACCATGTCTTGCTAATCTGATAGTTCGGTAATGTTCACACCTGTCAGCACCTCCTTTCTTTGGGATTTGAATTATTATTCTTCTTTAAATCTGAGGGTATTTCACCTGTCTAATAGTTTGCACACTGTAGTATAGAAACCATTCTTCGGAGAAGAACTAAGAAACCAAAAACAAAAAACTGACCGACAGTCATGAATCTATTTTTAATGCGCCGAGAAAGCTTACGAATTAACAGAGAATACTACATGTGGATCTCTCAGCTGTATAAGAATGTGGACGTAATAAGAAAGTCATATTTCCACACCGTACGGTGGTTAGGGGCCAACGTTGGACTGTAAGTCCCCTTGTAACTGATTAAATCATTGCGAAGATATGAGGAAGGCAAGGGTTTATCATCTTTAGTAATATCAGACTAACATGTGTGCTAAGCAGCCTCCGATGTGTTGATATATAGGTAGATGTAGAGTTCAAAATGTGGAACTTTAAATCACTGTCGCAAACGCATACAAATCTGGAACCCAAGGAAAACTAGTCAAGGTAATATGACGAAAACTGAATCCCTTACAGATGAGTCCATTGCAGTAGATGCGGTCCGATATGCTTAAACTCCCGAGTCGTGCTTGTTTACGCTCCCGACGTTTACATGTATTTGTAAATCGTCGATGCAACTAGAATGGTCCCAAAATTCCGATTAAATCTCTTTAAATCGCACATGAAAGCAATAAAGCGCTGATCGTTTGCTTCCAGATGGGCTAACTGGCCATTTTGACCATATTATTCTCGAGCTTTAGACAGCTTTCCTTATGCAGCACCAACTAAGTACCCGACGTTACACAGGTATGTATATATTCAGATCTATTAGTTCACCATCTCCTCCTCCTCTGTCCCTCTCCTCCTATCTGCACGTTACGAACGCCACCCGAATAGAAGGCTGGTGTTTCTTACGGCCACAATATTTCTTTTCAGCTCGTAACTACTACGTGTGCCAAATTTGTTTGAAATCGTTGCAGGGGTTTAGGATGAGCTTTGTACTTGGGTATTTGCCCGCGTACGCACATGTAAAATATGTGTTACCTGCATTTAAGATATTTCAGGACTTTTGCACACACATTTATATGTATCTAGTGGGTTTCTTCCTATAGTTTCATTTTCATGCATTTTAATGTTTACGACGACGTATTTCCTGAACTATGTGCTGTACAATGATTTGATTTTGTAGGCACATCGAGCAGTGTATGTGACTACCGTATGCGAAATGTGTTTTAAATAGAGTTAGTAGTAAATAAATAATAAACTGAAACGTCATGCTACATGAAAAGCGAAAATGTAGTGAGCTATAAACCTTTGCCCTTTCATCGTTTTGTGAGGATTATCAGCGACAAGACGTTTCACGAGGATTTTGTATTATGAGCAAAGTTTGTAGCAAGTCACTAAGTGCTCTCACAAATACAGGATGAACGAGGTATGGGTACTGGCGCTTCGTGAGCTACGCTCCTTTCTCACTCATCTCTTTGATAGGGAGGTGGTTCTTACTCACTGCCGGCCGGTGTGGCCGAGCGGTTCTAGGCTCTTCAGTCTGGAACCTCGTGACCGCTACGGTCGCAGGTTCGAATCCTGTCTCGGGCATGGGTGTGTGTGATGTCCTAAGGTTAGTTAGGTTTAAGTAATTCTAAGTTTAGGGGACTGATGACCTCAGATGTTAAGCCCCATAGTGCTCAGAGCCATTTGAACCATCTTACTGAGCGATTGTTTCCAGGCAATAAGTGATACGTGCACCAATGTTGGTTGAAATAGGTTCAGCAGAGTAGGAGAAGATGTGGAATGAACATACATACAGATACAATTTTTTATAACATGTATGGATACATTGAAACCCCCTCTTAATTACAGTAATCATGTGATGAATTAAGTCTTAACATCAAGGAAGATGTTCAGCGTAATCAAACATTTAGACTAAGGCTTTTGCTCAAAACCTTTTCACACTTTAATACTGAAGTTCGCATCACTATGAGCTACCACAATGAACGCCACATACGGCAAACGCTCTATTCTATTATTACCAGGACAAATTGTTTCATTTTTTCGAAGGGAAGGGGGATATTCCCTACGTTAAAAATATTACGTATTCCCTTTATGCGTCACACACATTGACAAACTTTTATTCGGTAAGCATATTCCATCCCTTATGTGCGATTCTGGAATATTAAAAAAAATACCTACCTATCTAGAGCTAACGCCCTTTTCACTGAATTCCAAACGAATTCCTACAACAGTTTTCTTTATGCGTGGTAATACGTGAAGTCACTGTGTGACTAATCCAGTTAATTTACCGAATATCCCAACGATTCGTAAATGAAGTCTAACGACTCCACATTGCCATAACATCCATGTCAACTGGTGCATTATCGTGATGAAGGGCTTTTTGTTTCAAATGCAATCAACGCTATTTCTCATCCAGTGTTAACTCACTCTGCTATTTATCTTACAACAAAATAAATAATGTCCACCCTTAACTCGATAACTGTTAAAAGTCGAGAAATTTTGACGTAACTACACTACTATGAAATGTAATTACGATCCATTTTTTCAGAAAATATATGGGAACAATGTATAACTTATAGCTGCAAAAGTAATTTTGTAATCAAAAACCAACAAACGAAAACTTGTTCATTGTTTAGTTGTTGCTGATAACTTATCTAATAGTAAATACGAGCGTTATCGCAGTTTAACTAACGTAACTGTGAAGTTCAATACAGACTGTTTCGAAGATGCTGAAATAGAAAAAAGAAGGAAATATCAACTATCAACAACAGCTCGCTCATTTTGTGGTTCAAATGGCTCTGAGCACTATGGGACTTACCTTCTGAGGTCATCAGTCCCCTATAACTACTTAAACCTAACTAACCTAAGGACATCACACACACCCATGCCAGAAGCAGGATTCAAATCTGAGACCGTAGCGGTCGCGCGGTTCCAGAGTGTAGTGCCTAGAACCGCTCGGCCACACCGGCCGGCCACTGAGGTGGTTTCGTAATTCACGACACTCTTCCTGAGCCAAATGTTATGTTCACACTGCTGTTTGATCGAGTATACGTCTTTTGTTAGTGCTCAGACATTAATTCTTCTTAAGAAGTTAGTATAAACTATTCACGAGTAGGAATAATGCATTCGAATTCTCAATGAGCGAACTGATGACAATCAAGCAAAAACGCATTGTCACCTTTCAGGTCTGTGTTGTTTTAAAGTAGAGCATGCAAAACTACTGCTCCCGACTTCAGAAGCATGCCTACTGATTGTAAATGTAACAGTGCTTAAATGGTGGCACTCCATCACATGTGTGTGTTATCGAGGCTTCGTGAATGAACAAAGAGATTTATGTCACAACAATGTTTATTGAAGCAAAAAAGTGGTCTATTTACAACCAAACTATTTTCGATCTTTATTATATTTTATAAAGAACGGAACACATTCACGTGTACTATTGTTATTGCAGCTTCGAAGTGTGCCTTTCGGATAATGTGCAAGAATCTTTAGAACCAGACTACAAGAATGTTTGATGAAATATTTCCTTACGCTAACTGTCCTTGAACGCTGTCTTAACCTCTGCTTCTCACGTACAAGAAATTGGTTTCTTCGAATCTCGAGGCAAAGGAGCACCATCATTGCCACCAAGGTAATAATTAACGTTGTTTATCGCAGTGTGCATCGAAGACACTGAAGATGGCGGCGATTAGTAATTCACAAAACTGCTGTACATCTGCACACATCTCCCTGTAGTTGGCTATTGTGTTTTAATGACCCGTAAAGTAAAAGTGCGTTGCTGAAGGTCGCCAGTGAGTGTCAGCGCCGCGAAAAGCGTTGTGAGCACGTACGCGTGAGTGTCTAATAAACGGGAGAAGTCGTGGAAGTGCGAATCGCGCATGCGCCAGAGCGGAGCCGGCCTTGCAGATGCCACACCCACCGTCTTCTCGTGCGGCAGCTTTCGCACACTGCGGGAACGCCAGAAAGCGGCGGCCTTCCACACTGTAGCGGCTGGTACAGATGCTACATGGTGCAAAATTCTGACAGAGCGTAGTTGAGTTGGGACTTCACGAAACTCCTTTTCAGCGCTTTTACTTGTATCATATGGGGAGCTACTCGATGGAGTGCTGGCCAGACTTTCTTGACATCATGGTCTTCCTGCTAGAACCGAGAGAGGTGGCACAGGAATAAGACATTATTAGATTTCTAGAAGGTGACCATTCAAATCCTAGTCCGGCCATCCAGATTTAGATTTTGCATGGTTTCCCTGAATCACTTGTGGCAAATCTCATTATGGTTACTTTGAAAATTATACGCTCGTCGCCCTTCCTTTCTATTAGATTGACGATCGCCTTCATTTCTACATAACGCTTTCATGCTTCAACTCTATACCTGATACGTCCAGCATTTGTTGCTTATTCCAGGTCTAACTTCTCTGCCACTACATTCAGCCAGCAACTTGGATGCCTTTGAACACGTCACACCGACCTGTCCCCTTCTCCCAATCAATTTTCCTCGCGTCTTCTGCTTCCACAAGTCTGGTAGCTGGTCCATCGAAGGACATTAGCAACTTAAAATTTTTGTACACTTCTGAAAACGAATTCTTTTACTGTAACATTTAGACGCTTCCTGAAGTGAGTTAATTTCACACTTCCAAATTAGATATATTGTTCTTGTCAGTTAATTAGTATCACCGATGGCCTACACATCAGGTCAACGTCGAGAGCATAAAGCAGCAGAAATAGGCAGTTGAGACGAACAGGCAACCCATGGCCGGTTGATTTGAACGAGCGTGGCCTGTAGAACACACTGGTCAGGGCAATAGTAAACACCCGCCGGTAGGTCAGGACAGAATGGCCGACATGTGGTCTTGCGTTACATTGTTGAACGATATCAAAGACGAAGAAGGTATGGAACAGACACCGGCCTTAACACATCGTAAATGTGCAACATGTTGTCCAAATTACCAGCTACGCTAACGGTCTAAAGTTTTAGATCACCCATGTTAAAAACTATGTACTTCATTCCAACGTGTAAACACATCGTACTAACTAAATAGACCAAAATAATGGTTACGTTCTTTGTCATTAGGTATAGTACAATAAGGGTTAAATTTTACCTGTTCGAAGTATCCACCTTTGACCTCAGAACAGCTGCAGAAACTCTTGGCGTTCTGAAGGTAAGATTTTGTGGTGTTTTTGCAGATACTGTAGTCCAAAACGACTGTAAATTATTCCAAATACCTATAACATTGAAAGTTTTCTGAACTCTTTGTCAAGTTCATCCCGTACGAGTTCAATGTGATTTACGTCAGGTGACGTCTTGGCCAAATCGTATTCTTCAGTTCACACATTTCTCTTGACATACCCTCTACTCTATTTAGAGGCATGTCTGAGATCACTGAGCTGCTGGAGAGCAGACCCCTCCTCTTACCAGATGGAACTGCAGTGTTTGTCAGTATCCAGTGATATCCTTCCTTCTTTAATGTTCAATTAAATCTCGCTAGATCACCGACTTTATCTCTCGCAAAACATCTCCATACCATGACCCACGCTTCACCGTTGGCATCGCACACTAAGATCAAAAGTTCTCCACGAAATATACAAACAGTCAGCGACGACTTCCAAATACTTCAATTTAGATTCGTTCGTGCATAACACCTTGGAACATTGCTGCATTCTCCAGTTTTTATGTTGCTGTGCCCATTTTACTCTTTTCACCTAATTTTGTATGCATGGTAAAGGTGTTTTGGCCGCTATGCAGCCCTTCGTACCTTGTTTATGAAGAATACGTTTCACTGTTGAGAGAAAGATTGGAGCGACTTGCATACTATTTACTTCCTCGCGAATTTCAGGTGCGTTACGAGTCCTCCCACTCATGTTCTGTACACATATGAACTGGTCTTCCCTGAATGATGTTACTCTGGGCCCTTTTTTATTTCAGTTTGTTGCCTTTCATCCCGTGCCCATGCAGCCATCCCACATAAGTAATGGAAAGATGATACGACAGTGTGTTGGAGGCGATTATCCTATCAGTAACGACGTTACTAATGCAAGAACGACAACAACTACCAGTCCCCAGTGTCCAGGAAAAATGTGTATTTTCTTTCAAATATACCTCTTGAAATGATGGGTAGTGGAGAACTATGTACCAGTTGTTGCAAAGTGAAACCAGATAATTTTATTTTACTTTTACTAATGTCTTGTTACATGCGTTGCTTACTATGATAAATGTTAATTACTTGAAAAAATTTAAAATTATAGTTTTTCATATTGGTGAGAAAGGATTAACGAAACTAGCAACAGCTTGCATGCTTTAGGCAAAGTGTCACTGACGACGACAAAGATTTCGGCAGCAGTAAATATTGGAAAATTTGTCATTTTGATAATTTTACAGTTGCTTTAACCTAAGTTTGGTACATCAGAAGTTCAGATTTTGATGTTTGTCTATAGATTTTTGTTTTTCTAGTTGAATATATACTTTGGGATCTCTTTTCAATTTTTCGTTGTCCTACTTAGCATATGCTTTGTAGAACTGTCAGCTATTTGTGTGTAGTGAGAATATATTCTGTGTCTAAAGCAGTCCGAGGAACTGCGCGGTCATGTGTGTTTACAGAACTTTTCTGAACATAATTTTTCTACTTTGGTGTGCCTTAAAATTCTCCTCAGTTTGGCCTCATGCCAGAGCAACAGAAACCATGAAGGTTAATATACCGAACCCGTAGCGAGAAACACAATAGCAGATAAGCAACCAAGGAAAGTCCCGTTAAATGCGGCTAGCCTTTGCTTATCTTGTGACTAAGTCGATAAGATGGCGATATTTGCAGTTGTCGCCTCTTTAAACGTATTTGGCACGTCACGTGTTTTGGTTCCCTGGTAACCGCAACCCGCTACCACTTCGTTCCGCAACATTTAAGTGTACAGGCAGGACATTAAGAAACTGGAACGCTTGCAGCATCAACCACAAACTCATCAGACCAAATTCAATTTTTTTTTTCAAGTGGTGGTTTGATTGGTTTACGGGGTCGATGATCCAGTCAGTGATCTCATCAGTCCCTCTGTCAAGAGCTAGTTCGTTTTGAGTGACATCGGCCAAAAAATTGATCGAATTACGTATGTATGTAGAAAGCGAGTCGTTGAATGCAATATTGATGCCGGAGTTGAGAAAATTTGAGGAGTAGTGAAAGTATACAAATGGAGCCAGTACGTAGGTCAGAGCAGACGAGGGCTCTCCAAGGGCCCAGCTGCAAATTAACTGAGCACACTTCGGCTCATATTTTTACCTTAAATGATTAAATAGATCCTACGTACGTTTAAGAACCAAACTCGTTGACGGAAGTTCCAGCTAATCTTAACTGGTAAATAACTAGCTTTTCTGAAACTAAACTGCGTTGTTTACGAGAAATTGTTTTCACCACGCTAGGCTACAGGCGAACTAATTACTTACTGTAGAGCAAAACAAACCTTAACGGCACGTTTTCCAGCGGTCTCGCCTGCTAGAGTACTAAGTTTTTCGAACTTTCAACTTTAGACGTCTGTCTTCAAAGCACTTGTATCACACTAATTGACCGTAAATATAACAATGCAGTTTTGAGCGACTTCATGCGATGGTTCGACCGTCCACACCAACTTTGATTACTCTTCGTACATCCATAGTTGAAATGGAGGACCGTCGGACGTCAGCTGGTATAAATTTACGTTAAAAATGAAGACATTCCTCCAGTGTATTTAAGGTGTCGATTTTATTTTGGCAATTCGTTTCAACATTGTAACAACGTAATCTTCAGGCCCATACACTTGTTGACGTCAACTGCGTGCGGCTGATACTAGAAGACAGTGGTGAGATATGGACGTGCTTCGTGTGGAGGGTGGTTAGTAACTAACCACCCTCCACACGGAGCACGTCCGTATCTCACAACTGACTTCTATCAGCCGCACGCAGTTGACGTCAAGAAGTGTATGGGCCTGAAGATGACGATGTTCCAAAGTTGAGACGAGTTGCCAAAATAAAATCGACACCTTAAATACAGCCGGAGAAATTTCTTCATTTTTAATATAAACTTGGATTACGTTACATACTCATAAAAATTGACAAAGTCTTCGAAAGTATGTTTAACAGAGACCAAGTACATTTTAGATGATACAGAATCTTATTTTTCAACATACAGGCGTATTTGTTTTACTAGTCCACGATCCGACAAGCGTATTTATTCGGACCAATTTTAGATTCGTGATCTGTGATGACATACGCTACATCGAAGATGTAACTGAATTGATGCTGCCACTTGTGGTCGTGGCAGCTGATCTTTCTCAGAAGGCTGTAATTGTCAGAGGTCTTATTCCCCAAAGCCTAGCGTCGTTATTTCCGTGAGGGATTCCAGGATTAGCAGATTGCTTCTGCAGCAGTTCACAGTTAGCCATTATGTTATTTTAAAATTTCATTATGGCGAAAGTAACATTAACGAAAGCTCTCGCCATTATGAATATCTAAGCAGCGATGTGTACTTTAAGTAATTGTAGGAAGGATGATGATGAGGTCCCATACTCTGAGGAGCGTAGGGGACTAAGCAAGATTCTAGCGGAG
Organism: Schistocerca gregaria; assembly: GCF_023897955.1. Classification (NCBI taxonomy): domain Eukaryota; kingdom Metazoa; phylum Arthropoda; class Insecta; order Orthoptera; family Acrididae; genus Schistocerca; species Schistocerca gregaria. The sequence continues at coordinate 863,697,495 of NC_064920.1, forward strand.
GTGGTTTACCCTTGCCTTCCTCCGACCACTAAGGGGATGAAGCCTTATGATGAAGACGACACAAAAACACTCAGTCGTCTCGAGATAGGGAAAATCCCTCACCCCGCCGGGAATCGAGCCCGGGACCCCGTGCGCGAGAAGTGAGAACGCTACCGCAAGACCAGGAGCTGCGGACTGGTAGAAAGGGTATAGCTCTAATTGGAGTAAAGCCAGTTTATTTGTAAATTCAGATGGATAATGCGTCGTATGTTTAATTTTTTTCGGAAGCTGCTGGGGTCTTCATACTGGAGCAGAGCTTCGCCAAATGAACAAAACATAGTTCCTATCACGTAGTCCTCCGTAACCGAGGGAGTGGGCGCGTTTGACTCTCAGACGGAGGATCCGGTTTCAGTTGCCATTACTGCCACGGACATTTCTTCGTGGGAGGACTGGAATTGGTTGACTGAGCCTCGTGATACCAAATGAGGAGCTAAGTGATTGAGCTGTAGCGGCTGCAAGATCTGAAACTCGACAGAGGTCGGACGCAGCAACCCGCTGACTACCTGCCCCTCCACCCGCAACCGCATTTCAACACGGCGGCCGGTCGACTGCGTGCAGTCTTGAGTACTTGACCGCGGAGTTACGAGGATCTTTTATCACTAAGACGGAAGTGCAGCACAGGTGGACATATGAACTTGCAACTTCACTACGAAGAGCAACCGGTAGGTCTCTTTTCGTTTCTCTAGCTGTCAGCGAATGTAGAAGAAACCGCTCTAAGGCGAGCACTCAGATTTCACTATGAAGTGACGAAACTTTCTCGACGGCAACCTGCAACCTTACTGCGTGTCAAGGTGAGGCAAGTGTGTTACGTTTCATGGCAGTGCTATGTTAAGCTTTACCTGTAAGATGGCGATGGCTTTTAGTTTATGTAGCATGTCCGAAAGAACATATTTTTGATTCTGCAGCCAGTATGAATCAAGACACAAAGGAATGAGTGACCTCAGGTGCCAGTGGGCACGGATTTAAATCAGTGGGCAAAATTGAAAATTTGTGCCAGACAGGGGTTCCAACCCGAGTCTCCTGGTTACTAGGCAGATACGTTGACCATTGCGGCAGCCGGACATAAAGGTCCACAGAACTGCGCGGAGTACCTTAGCACGCCGCCCGTCAGACCCAAATCCCCAACAAATCCACACAGTTCTGACAGTCTCTCTTGCCACTATCGTCACTACTCATGGCAGTTCGCCGATTGCCGTGAGAGTTCGATCGTAATGTGCGTCCCCACTGAAGTGATGATTGGACGCCCTCGCCTTAATTATAGACGTGGTGTTTTTTTCGGATAATGGGTGTGATCGCTACATGAGTAGTGTGTAGATAAGTTGAGAATGTGGGTCTGACGGGAGGCGTGCTAGTTAGTGGCCCGCATCGTGGCGAGGCCTATGATTTCGACCCCTGCCCACCCTGTCTCCACCAGCTCAGGACTGACCACTCTACTCTTCATTTTCTCATAATAAAAATATAAAAAAGGGTAGTGTCTATAAAATAAAAAAGATGGCCGGATGTCTCGAGGCCGAAATGTCGTGGCAGAATGTTGACAGAATCGGGTATGCATCCGAACATTAGAGGCAGGGATATCTACTCTCTGTAAAAAAAACAGAGTGAACGTATCAACAGTGAACTTTAACGAGTGTCATGGGACGTCCGCCCCGAACAAATGCAACGAACAATAACGAGCAATAACGAGCAAAATGAGATTTAAAAAAAGTGGTCAGAGCATCTGCCTAGTAAGCAAGAGACCCGGGTTCGATTCCCGGTCCAGCACAAATTTTCAACTTTCCCCACTGATTAAAATCAATGCCCACTGGCAGCTAATGTGATTCATTCCTTTGCGTCTTGAGCACTGGTCCAGAATAAGCTATTATCTCTGTGGAAACACTAGTTTTTGGGTTTCTGGCCCTTTTTTAGCTGCAGAGGTGAGAACGCTGACAGGAGCAAGTAGGCAGTTAAATGCAGACTAGTGATGCGCCCAGTATAATGGTTGGATCAGGAGCTTTCTAAGAGCGAAACGGTAGCAATGGACGCAATTCAGAGCAGAGAACTCACGTTTGTCTCTTATGTCAATGCGAGCCTGACGATAGTTCTGAAAACAATGTGACGAATATCAGGTGGTAGATGTAAAGCCGCAAGCGAATTTCGTTTGCAGATCTCTGGCCTGTCACGTGGCGTAGCGAAATTCTGCAGACAACTACCGTCGACGATCTTCGACCTCGCCGATGGAAAGCACGCGACCGGTCGCTGCGTTTTACCGCAGTGGGGAGCATACTAAGAGTACAGCAGAGACTACGCCTCGCTGAATAAAACGTGGAAAAGTAGCCAAAATCCTTGCAACAAACATGTACCTACAAGAGTTGTCAACGATCATTCGAGAATACTAAAGAATACAGAGGATTGAACTATGATTGAGGAATAAGGATATTGAAGGTCTGAGATTTGCTACAAACGCGTTGGCCGGACAAAGAAAAACCACGATTAGGATTCTAGAGGTATTTTATGACAGTAGCAAAGTGGACAAGATTTTCTAAATTCTCCACGAACTGCTCAAGAAAGAAAAATTCAACGTGACTGATGCTAAAGAAGTCAAAACAGTGAGTACGCCCGCACCAGGCTCTAAATGATAGTCGTTTTCTTTGTTTAAAAAGAGATGACTCAGTAGCAGTATCTATGAGAAAGTGACAATCAACGAAGTTTGACAACTGAATTCACAATGGCTTCTAAGCATGAATTTTTCGACTGAAATTTTGCTACTCCGAGAAAAGTTCCTCTTCTCTCTTCCATGACACTGATATAACAAACTGCGATCGTGCAATGCGTTATTCAAGGCTGTTGAATTAAGGGAATTGGTGCAAGGTTCTCTCTCCGCCTCCGAATAGTTTGCTAAACCGCAATGTAACGAAATTAACGAGCAAGAGAAGTTTCTTCTGAAGTTATAGCCAGACTTAGAAACAGAAGGTTTTTGTTTGCTCGCGAAATTCAGTGGTGACGCGGCACCACGCTGAAATTACTGCAACAAAGAGACTACCATTGTTTCAAATTTAATGCCAAAAAAAGTTATTTCTGAATTAATCGAATTAGCTCATCAGATTAATTTTGAACAAAAAGTGAAATTTTATAAATAATTCACGTTGTTTGTGTATTGTCAGTAAAAGCGTTCACATTCACAATCACACCATCTCTTATGATCTCGTTGCCGACGGGAAGTTTAAACTAATCTCCTAGTCCACCTCACAAACACAGTAACTGTACCTTAGAGCAAACACGTCCTACGTAACAATCAGATGAATTCATCATCATCGTCCAGGTAGCCGTGTTCAATAAGGGTAGTAAGTGGAAAACAGTTTCAAATCTTTCCGTGAACAGTATTGATAACTTTGTGTCTCTTAATATGACTGTCAGGATTGTTTGTAGCTGACAAGTGTCAGGACCGCGTCACCTGACGCCGGGTGTGTGAATATGAACTCTGCGTTAAAGGAGAATGCTAGAAACCTCTGAGTTGTGCAATAAGAAAAGCTTGTCTAACTGTTTCGCGCCACAAATCGTGCAGTTCAAGGTGTTTCCAGAGATCTCGCAACAATGAGTGCCCGGCACCTTTCTAGATTGCAAGACCGATGGCTGTCTGTTTTTTTTAACGACAGCATAACGTTATTCTCAGGAACAGTGACTATGTATCAGCAGAAATGCCTCTCCTCACTGAAAACTCACGGTCAGCAGTGCCACCCTACAGTAAAGCATCGAAATAGCTTTCGGAAAATATTCACAAGCAGATTTACTGAAAAATTCTGTATTCCAATTGCCATAATTTCTAAATTAAAAAACCTAACAATGCAGCTGAGTATTTTGTGTCATTCTTGAGACACGTCTCTTCTGAACTCTCTGACGAAAGCCGACCATTTCAATCAAATCCTCTTCTGTATTAATTATAGACAAATCTCATACACCACTTTAACTCTTGTTACCTTAGTGTCTCAAATAGCGTAAGGCACCCACCGTATTATAATTACTTTTCAGTTTGAGATAATGTCCTCCGAACCGAATTTGAACACTAATGAAAGATCATGTATTGGAACTCTCAGCGTTACTAATATGAGGCAACAGCTTTCGTAAAATTCAGCTGAGCAGTTATGAGAGTCGGCGTTACCAATATGAGGCAACAGCTTTCGTAAAATTCAGCTGAGCAGTTATGAGAGTCGTGTCATTCTATACATGTTGATTGCGAAAGCGAGCCGTCAGTCTCCAGCAGCCAGCTACAAGCGCAGCAAAGTTGCGGACAGCCACTTCCATTGGTCTACATTGATACTCTGGAGATAACATTGCTTTCACTCTCAAACATTTCGTCTGGGGCAAAATTACAGAACTACTGGAAGAGCCTGAGCAATAACTAGTGTGATAACGGCAAGATTTCAAGCTGAGCCAAGGGTTGTCAACTGGCCGTAAATGCAGAAACTGCTAAATTGTTTTCTTCGTGGAATGTTAAAACGTTTTTACTACAGGATTAAAGAGCCACAACGGGACTTTATAAATATATTGGATTGACGACAGCAGCGCACGTTTTACTGTAAGCAGTTAAGTCTTGGTTCGGCGCATTGTTGGATTAATGAGAAGCTGTAGTCCATCTTCATGAGCATCCTCATGGAATCGTTGCGAAATTATCATCTTCCTGCGTAAGGCTTCTGAGAAACATGTTGAAAATTTATCATCTGGTCGATATCAAAGTCGCTGCAGATGGAATAATCGATTGGGCTGAAAAGGATGTTAGAGGAATTACCTCGCAACCCTGTTGAAACACCTTTTCTGGCTTTCGCCTCCTTTGGGATCTAGAGCAATCACGGAACCACAAACATAGAAAAATCACGGAAATCATGGTCAGCGGCTGGGGATTAGAAAGGCGTTCCTCACAAACTCAACGTCACTTTCTCATCCAGTGCACCTCTCCGTTGTAATTACACTTTGTTGCGACTGAGTGGTACGTACAAAGTTAGCGGTCAATGTTGATTCAGGTTATGAAATTATTTGTGGAAATATCGAGTAATCTGACATACTGAAACTTAGAACTTGTCACTACTTACGCTGGGCCTTTTATTTTTACGTACGCACTACATCCAACACTGAGGTCTTTCTTTTTTAGCTTCTAATCTCAGACTCCACCACAGAACTGAACCTCCTCATGTGCACTTCCCAGTACCGAGTGTTCTTTGAGGCTTTAGCAGGTGTGTCATTAACTGTCGCTTCATATGTGCTGATTTTGCATGGCTACTTTCATCTCTTGTTCTTCCTACTACCTCTTCCTTTGGCTCTAGTAGCTATGAACTTTATTCACACGCTTTACATCTTAGTTGAGCGAAGATACAGTAGCCGACGCATGACGTCAAATGGCGTGGGGTACGAAAAGTAGATGTTACTCCAGTTTCAATCATCGTAAGACATTACACCAAATGAATTGTATTGTAATACAGTTGGCTGCTATGAAAGACAGGATTACACTCGGACCAACGCACCAAAACTCACTTTTGTTCGTTAAACTACTGAAAGAGTAATTCAGATTCTATGTAAAGAAATAGTGATGAATATCTCAACACAGAGATCATTACATAGTCTAAACTCCAATCTAGTATAAGTTTTTGCAGAACAGTAACTACATAGAGCCTCATTATTCATGTGTGCCGAATGATCACCCAGTGAGGCGGTTCGTGCTACTCGGGACAGTTTTTGAGCAGAGGTCTTGTAGTAAAGTTGCTAGGATTTCAGTGCGTGTCCTAAACCAACCAATCGCGACTAAGGCAGACCGTAATGGAGTTCAGAAAGTGTAATCTGATTTATGAAATACTAACGGTACTTTTTATCAATGTTCATCTGTGTAAATGGATTATATTTGTGAGTAATAAGGATATATCCCCACGCCGCACTTCATTCAAAAATGGTTCAAAATGGCTCTGAGCTCTATGGGACTTAACATCTGTGGCCATCAGTCCCCCTAGAACTTTGAACTACTTAAACCTAACTAACCTAAGGACATCACACACATCCATGCCCGAGGCAGGATTCGAACCTGCGACCGTAGCAGTCGCGCGGTTCCGGACTAAGCGCCTCAACCGCGAGACCACCGCGGCCGGCAACCGCCGCACTTCATTGAAAATTGTTATTATAAGCTATATATTAGACTATTTTTCCATAGTACGGAGAAACCACCTAGATGTCTTTTTAAAGTCTTAACTGTATTAAGAGGTTTTCTTTTCTGTTCTGGGAAGTTATGACTATTTTCATTTCTTTCGGTTTTTGTCTTTGTTCAGTGTTTCCTTACTACGTTTCCATTTTTCTGACGATAGCTTTCATTCTGACGAAAGTATGTCCTTACGGATCACATTACAGCATCTCCTCCATTCCTGTATACTTGTCATTTGGAATGGCGTTTAACCTTACAAAAACTTTTGGGTTACAGTCAATGAAACTGCCGCGAAATTGTTGAAATTATCTTTCCTTTTGCAAAGAAAATTCCATAAAACTTTTCATTGGCTTCATTAAAGCTCCCCTTGAGATTATCTGAAGCCGTATCTTTCTTTAAGCATTTACCTGGTCAGTTAGCTTACCACAAGAATGTGCTAATTTGTCGTGTTTGCGTTTAACATCACATCCTGCAATCATTTCTAACAGCTCAACATTTTCATTCAAATCTGGAACATTTGCACCTTCCTAATCGGTGCAATTCTCAAACATTTCTCCTCTCTCTGAAACAATCACTTCAACTCCCTTGCTGTCGCATCAGTTCCCTGTAAAGAATAAGTGTCTTGCTTCTCAGAAGACAACGGTTCTACAGCTGTACTTCGAGTTTCCGCCGTTATATTGGTACCTGAAGTATCAAATTCTCTCTCATTCTTGCATGTGCTACCTCACAGGATTTTGTATGCATCCACAGCAGTGTGTGCTCTTAACGGTTTGTCTACTAGTAATTTCTTGATTTGTTAGTAATATACTTTTCTCTAAAATATATTTCTTTTCGATAGTTTAGTGTTCCTATATTTATCTTATTATTAGGCTCATTACTACGTCCTAAATCAGCACTGGAGAATGGTAGATTGAGTTGGAACTAAGGAATAGTCAACAACTCCAAATCAAAATGTACTGAGCAGATGGGAGCATTTTCACTCGAAAATCAATCAGCACGTTTGATTTGATTTGATTTTAACAGGAGAGCTAAAACAGCTTAGGTCTAACCCGCTACTGCCCGCACCGACACTAGGTTTATTGTGCGGTACCACTCCCTGAATACCTAGTGAAGCCAACCAGAGCCCTTAAATAGTGCAAGGAGTCCCTCTACCAGTTTTTTGCTAGACACAGTTTCTTCAGGTCTAGTTGTCCCGAAGATTCTGTATCTTTAACTCTCTAATGCCATGCATTCAAAGATTAAGTGTGATGCAGTTTCTTCACCCTCATCACAGACCCTACATTTAGGGTCGTCTTCCATTATACCCATGGTGTGTAGGTGTTTTTGAAGTTCCCATGGCCGGTCATCAGTCCAGTCATGAGTGATCTCTCCTGTTCAACCTCAGGATTAAAGAGCTTCTTTTAAAAGATGGCTTACGCATCATTCCCTTACCATGTTTTTGTTTATGGACCTTGGTCCAATATCCTACGTGCTGTTCCCTAAGCCAGTTCCGCAGTTCTAATTTGATCATAGCCTTGGTGACTGTCAAGACAGGCTCCGGTCCAATAAATGGAGTTGTTGCCCCCATCCTAGCCAATCTATCGGCTTGTTCATTGCCACAGATGCCTGAGTGGCCAGGGACCCACACTAGGTACATCCGATTGCTTCCCCTACCTCCACCAGAGCCCTGTGGCAATCTGCAAGAATCAGACCTTGTTGCAGGAGCTGCCAATGATTTCAAGGCTACCTGGTTGTCTGAATAGATGTAAATGCTACGATCATTGTAGCACCTACTTATATTCTCCTCCACACGTGCCCTGATTCCAGTAATTTATGGTTGGAGTACAGAGGCCAGTTTCCCTAGAGAGATGCTGCTCCCCAGTCTTGGCTGAACCGCGTAGAACCCTGCCCCAGCGCCTTGATCTGTTTTCGACCCATCAGTGAACCAAACTATGTCCCCGTACAGTGTCTATTTTCTCTCACTGCTCCCTACTTCCAATTATTATATTGGAAGGCTTGTCGAAGCAGTTAGGAGTTATTATAGTCTGCGGGCATTTCCTCAGCCATACTTATATGTACCTCACTCACTATGTTAGTGTGTGATTCTGGATATCCAAATGAGACCTGTTTACAAGCATTTATCCATTTTCATTTCGTCGCATTGTTTTTAGGAAATATATGAAACTTTATTCGTAACTTGTCTGCTGTGGCTAGTACAACTGGCGATCGTGCAGCAAACCATTATTCTTCATTTAAAAAGTTACTCTAAAAATGCCTCTCAATACATCAATAATTACGGTGCGACTGTGGTCAATTGCCAGCCACTAATAAAAATTCACTATGCCATAAACGCAGAACGCAGCTCGTGGTCGTGCGGTAGCGTTCTCGCTTCCCGCGCCCGGGTTCCCGGGTTCGATTCCCGGCGGGGTCAGGGATTTTCTCTGCCTCGTGATGACTGGGTGTTGTGTGATGTCCTTAGGTTAGTTAGGTTTAAGTAGTTCAAAGTTCTAGGGGACTGATGACCATAGATGTTAAGTCCCATAATGCTCAGAGCCATTTGAACCATCAACGCAATTACAACACAGTACGTTACGGCAGTTTCGGACTACTGAGCGCTGGCTGGGTTCACTGACGTCAGCGGACGCTGCTACTGCGCATACAGCTCGTGATCTACACCGTGTATTCTGGTGTTCATAGTGTGTACCAGTTAGTTTCACACGCACCAGTTTCTAGGAGATTCGCTCAGGTCACATCGCATCTAACTTACATTCCAACGGGAACAAAGGAGACCGAAGTGCTGACTTCAGTTCTGGGCTACAGTGGGGCTGTGAAATCCCCGAAGCGCTTGCAGCGTTCAGAGCCGGCGGCTCTGTTCCGCCTCGGCTCGGCTCAGCCTGCTGCGCCGGGGACTGCCCCAATTGCACACGTACTGCCCGTGGCAGCAGCAGCGGCAGGTCGCCGCGACCCGCCCCGCCGGCGGCCAACTTTCAAACCCCGCCGACCGACCCACATACTGTACGACCGGCTCCACAGCTGACTGCGCCGCGGCGCAATCCGTCAGGCCGGGGGCTACAGCGCCTCGCGTCAGCGGAACCTACTCAACACACCGACTCTTCCAGATCTCCCCCTCGCTCAGCCTCTTTCTCCCACTTCTCGCATCCATGTCCGAGTCGCATTCCAAAATTAAGGTCCGGCGGCCAATATTTAACTGAATAAGTTTCACGCATGCAGCACTGTCTACAGACACCTTACGAAACTACTGCAGTGCTGATTTGATGCAGTCGTTTGCCAATCGGCGAGAGCAATTCGCAATGGCTGAGACAACCGTAAATCCCGCTAGTTGTAGAGTGCGCACTGTGATGATTTTTGCTGCAAAAAGTGTCTTCAGCTACTGAAATCTGTCTTTAGTTTTGCCTGGTGTATGGACCTGATTAATGAGTGGCAAGCATGTTCGAGAATGGTGTCGAGAATTAACAAATGTTCGCGGTGAACAACGGAGTGGCAGGTCTAGTATTCAGACCGATCACATCGTTGGTCAAGTGAACCAAAAACTTCGAAGTGATCCAACATTCCAAAATGTTGCTGTAACCTCAATTTACAAGACTGTCACTGAACAACTTGTATATCACTTTGTACGAGGTAGGTTCCAAAAATTCTCACTGATCAGCACAAAGAACGCTCAACGGTTTTTGGAGCGCTGCACACAAGACAGAGGATGCGTTCTGACACATTGTTAAGGACAAAGAGACGTGGATATCTCACAGCAACGCAGAACCTAAATAACAGTCAGCACAAGGCGGCCATTCCAGTTCATCCAAACCAAGAAAGTTTAAGCAACATCCTTTCTCGAACCGACAAAGAATGCTTATCGTTTTTTGAGACGAAAACGGTGTCCTTTTGATTGCTTTCACGGACCGTGGGACAACAATTACAGCTGATTTGTGGTGTGAAACGCTAAGCAAACATACGTGCGATCCAAATTATGCGCCGCGGAAACTGTCGTTTCGCAGTATCCTCCTCCACGACGACACACACCCTCATACCGCTGATAAAACCAAGGAGAAGATTCGAGATTTGCGTTGTGAACTTTGTAACCTTCCGTTCAATACCTATCTTCTACCAAGCTGTTATTTCCTCTTCTTGCATTTGAATAAGTGGTTGGGTGAACAAAGATTTCAAAACGACCATCTCAAGTAAGAATGGCGTTACCAATTCCTTCATTTCCTCGGCGGCAGGTTTCTATGCATGTGGGTTATAAGAACTGGTGCAGCGTTACAGAAAGTGTATGAACGTGAAAGCTTGTTATATGGAAGAGTAAAGTAGATACAGCATGCATTAATGATGATGATTGGTTTGTGGGGCGCTCAACTGCGCGGTCATCAGCGCCTGTACAAAGTCCCAATTTTTTCACACTCCAATTTGTTACGCAGTCCAATCCAGCCACTACCATGAAAGATGATTATAATAACTATGATGATGAAATGATGAGGACAACACAAACACCCAGTCCCCAGGCAGAGAAAATCCCCAAACCGACCAGGAATCGAACCAGGGACCCCGTGATCCAGGGGGCAGAAACGCTAGCCACTAGACCACGAGCTGCTGACAGTATGCATTAAAATATTACAGTCAATAGAAACCTTTTCTCATGGGCTTTTTTGTAATGGCAACACGGACCTTATTTTTGCAATACGCCTCTTACTTCCTACAAGCTAGCAATACAGATAGTATCTATCAAGTAACACAGTGAGACCGACACTTTAAGAACTTTCAATTCGTGTGACGTATGTGGCAGAAGCATGTGCTGTTCTCAGCAGTTACAGACACATTTCAAGAAAGAAATACAGAAGTTTCTACTCTTCTGAGAGGAACAGAACTTAAACCTCGGTAATGGCTAACGTCACTGAGTCGTTTTAGACCCAGCATCATAGGATAATTTCCTTGCACTGACCCTTTCAAACACAGACACTGTCTGATGGGAAACCGCAATCACTGGTTATAGAATGTTAATTATAATCCCTCTTGATTGCAAAAATGTTTATTAACATGACCAGTTTCGGTTCCTGTAGAACCATCTTCAGATATGCAATTTCGGTTACAAAAGTAACCCGTCCACACGGAACCACCTTCACATGCTGCGTCACATGCTGCGTCACATGCATATGAAGGTGGTTGCGTGTGGCCGGGTTACTCCTGTAACCGAAATTACATATCTGAAGATGGTTCTACAGGAACAAAAACCGGTCATGTGAATAAACATTTTTGCAATCAAGACGGATTATAATTGACATCGAAATTATAACCGCCATCAGCACATGGCACGGAGTGCGTGATGTTCCCAGGATGTAGCAGGTGTCTGGAGTACCAGCGGTTCCGGCTTCTTGGGCACTCCCGCATAGGAAGATAGCACAGCATGCCATGGCGGACTCCTGTGTCGGAGAAAGAGGACCACAGTCACACACGGTGGATGACACTAACACTCAAACCTGCAGATGTCAGACAGTGGGATCGGTTGCAAACGTACATAGTATCAACGGAAACTCCGAAATATTTTGTGCTATGACCTGTTGTCCAGGAGTCATAAGTAAACAGCTGACGTACGAAGTACACAAAAAGCGTCACTGCGAGCGTCTGTTCTGTAGAGCTCCCATGGACAAAAGCATTAGTATGTTGTACCAAGGGTCCTGAGCCCGAGCCCTGGTCATGTCAGTTTTTGTATTGCAGTACATGTGGAAATTTTATACGGGAGCAACATGTCCCTGACATCTAAAAAGACTGTTCGGAGTTTAAAGCAATGTTTTATTGGTTGTCCTCTTTCGCTTCTTTTATTTGAGAGTACCAAACCGGTAGTGAATATTTGTAGTTTCACAGAATAAACAAACCAGCGGAACAGGTGAATAAAAAAGCAATTGCATCCGAAGTATGAAAGTATAATAATAATAATAATAATAATAATAATAATAATAATAATAATAATTATTATTATTATTATTATTATATATAATTATTATTATTATTATTATTATTATTACTAATACTTCTGCGCGTGTGATGCAATTGCTTTTTATTGTTCTGTTCCAATTTTTTACGTATATTCTGTGAAACTACAAATGTACTCTATAGGTTTGCTACTTTCAAATAAACGAAGTGAGAGCGGACTGCTAATGAAAATTGCTTACTACAGTACAAAAAAAGGACAACCACGACTCGAACCATTGACCCCTTGTACGGCAAATTAATGCTCTATTAACTCCACCACGAGAACTCTTCACGACAGACGCTCACAGTAATGTTTTTCTTGCGCTCCGTACGTCGGGTGTTACTACTTGCCGTTTATGCACGCTCTCCCGGATGACAGCACGAAGTATAACGAAGTTTTGGATGATGGTCTGTCGATGTACAACTTTTGATACCAATCTGACTGGCATCTGGAGGTTTGGGTGTAAGTCCCAATGACATGTAAACCAGCGTTAACACCTGACAGAGTGAAGGAGGCTACGGTTTCGAGTCCTACGCGGAGAACTGTAGCTGCTGCAGTGCCCCCATACATGGAGTCTCGTTTCATACCCTTAATCATGTACAGATAAAATAATAGTGAACAATTGCTACTTACGTCTAGTATTATTTCACTTCAGTCCTTTCATCATTACTGGTAATCTCCATTATTTTTAAAAACTGTATGTTGTTGGATAGCACCTTTCTTTCTTCAATCCCGTCTTTCCTTGCCCTCTATCTTTTCTGCTCTAGGTGACTTCTCAGTAACTCTGTTTTCTAAATAGTGGTGTTGTGTTGGTTCACGGAGCTATGCAAATAAATGTTTATGAAGTAATCGAACAATTTTCTTAACCCGCTGTGTATTGTAGCAATAATAAAGAGATTCTACGCTTCCTTCTCAAGTTTCGTTATTTTGCATCATTCAGTACAAAGTTACGGACTAATGTTCCTAATGTCTCTTTGATGGGTTACTCGAATATATTCTAAGATCGAACAGGTGACCTACCCGTGTAGCTGCGCGCGTTAACATCTCGCTTCTGACATTCTGGGAGGAGCATCAGCTCCAGAATGAATACGACTGTCGGATTAACAACGAGGGCAGTTATGCTGGTTAGCCTGGCTGTGGTACTCATGCGGTTTGCCACGTCCGTGAATATCGCGCTGGTACCTACAAGCTGCCTCAGCCACACGATTCGCTGACATTTAGAAACTGTACGCACACTTTCACGAGTGACAACATTAGACGCAGAGAGATGTGGTATACGAATTCTGTCCCGTAAAAGGGTGGGGTGGGAGGGGGGGACGACACGAATGCCATCCGGCCATGCCCTACACTTCAATCACCAAACCCAGACTAACAGGCTAATCCCGTGGTGAAATGGGATAAAGTCATCAAAAAGAAGACACTAAGGTCAAAAGTGAGAACAATCAAAACGAGAGAGCTTGTTTTCAAATACCAGCGTCAATTAAGAAATCAGCAATGTGACATCTTTCAAATCTTGGGCAAGAGTCGATATAGAAAATTATCCCAGCTCTCCAAAGTTATTAAAAGAGCTGCCTCACGCTGTCGACTCAATGAAGATGCGACAATTCAGAGTCCTTTTCCAAGTATGTGGCTGGTTTATCACGTTCTGGGATACAGAATCAAGTAGCTTTCATCAGAAACAAGTGCTTATCCAGATCATCTTACGAATGCATGATAGGAGCCCCCACGTTCTCCATATATACATTTGCTCATTAGTAATGTTTGAAGAAGTGAAGTACTGTTTATGATTTTCTTTGAATATGGATCCACAGTTGCTGGAAATTTTTGAAATGACTGCAGACAGCCTGAAAAGCAACTGTTTGCTTTATTGTTGACATTCAACAATTTCGTTCTTATATCGGTATCAAGTACCGTATTTACGAAATTAAAGATTAACAGAACCTTAAAATGCCTCAAGGACAAAATTTTACAACAGTAAGATAAATTACTCAAGGAGCTGACAGTTTCATAGTGGTCTGGAGTCATTTCAGGAACGAAAGTATTATCGCTGGATATGTAAGAAAATTTAGTTTTATCTACGCAGAAGTATCGTGATTCACCTTGGACGTGTTTAAATTCATAATAAGGCACGTAAATAAGGGAGGCAAAAAGTCGCATAACATTGAATTAATCTCTCAGATTATACTATACGAAGTCAAACTTTCAGGTAGAATTAGTTCTCGTGGTGATTGATACTGATTTCAGAATACTGTGTTGGGATATTTGGGCTAAGACATTAACAAATGCAGTGCAAGAACTCATTGTTAACTACGTTAGCATCTGCAGGAAACAAACCGAGCGAGGTGGCGCAGTGGTCAGCACATCGGACTCTTTCGCGAGGACGACGGTTCAAACCCGCGTAGGGCAACCAGATATAGGTTTTCCTTGACTTCCCTAAGTTGCCCCAGGGAAGTGCCGGTATGGTTCCTTTGAAATGGCACGGCCGATTTCCTTCCCCATCCTTGACACAATCAGACCTTGTGCTATGTCTCTGATGACCTTGATGTCGACAGGACGTTAAACCTAATTCCTTCCTTCCTGCAATAAATATTTTTTCTTTACTTTGTACCGTAAATTTTCCATTCATTTCGCTGAATATATTCCAGTTACTTATGCATTCTTTAAAAGAGTTAGGCTTCCCTGTTCTACATCTTCACCCACTTTGCGATTTATTGTTCCTCACAAGGAAGCTTAATGTAATGTATCCCATATTTGTAAATATCTATTGCATGTTTTTATATTCTAGAATACCTGCAGTCTCGATACTGAAAGTTGCCTTATCCTGTATTAAGTTGTTACATGTGTAGTCCATTAAAACAGCTATCTTGATTTCAAATAAATGTTTGTCACTTCCACACAGCAACTAAAACTTCTATCTATATTTAACTTTTATTTCCGGAGGAAGTTAACATCCTGTGGACACCTAGCGCAAGCTCCGACCGGAGAGGGATGGGGAATGCGTCCACCACTGGCTACGTTCAGTGAACCACTCCAGCGTCCAGCTCAGTTAGGGAGAGCACGAGAAACCTGAACCAGAATGGTAGACCTAAGTTCGAATCTAGCAAACGCCGCGCCACGTCGCCCGGCTGCTTTACATTGAGGAACCATGTGATACTATGTATTGTTGATAAGACTGGCTAACTGATTGATTAGATGTGTCAGACTTTAATCTTTTAACTTCCTCAGCAATCTTAAAATACATCATAGGCGCAGAGTAACTGCAAGTAAAATTTACAGTCTAAATTTTTAACTGGGGCTATTATGTTCCTTGGGCAACGGCCTTGCCGCAGTGGATACATCTGTTCCTGTGAGATCACTGAAGTTAAGCGCTGTCGGGCGCGGTCGGCACTTTGATGGGTGACCATCCAGGCCGCCATGCGCTGTTGCCATTTCTCGGGGTGCACTCAGCCTCGTGATGCCAATTGAGGAGCTACTCGACCGAATAGTAGTGGCTTCGGACAAGAACACCATCTTAACGACCGGGAGAGCGGTGTGCTGACCCCACGCCCCTCCTATCCGCATCCTCCTTGATGATGACACGGCGGTCGGATGGTTCCGGTAGGTCACTCGTGTCCTGAAGACTGAGTGCTATTATGTTCCTTAGTGACAGCTGGAAACGAAATCAACTTTTCCTGGCCTCTTAGTACGCATGCTACCAGCTGGATGGATCTCTTGGGAGTTTTGGATGTAATCCGTCAAATTCTGCCACAGAAGATATTTTAAACAGTATATAATCAGAAAAGAAACCAAATTTCGCCAGTTTTCCATGAAGGATATTAAACTTGTACCGTCGACGGCTACTCTTGGGTTATTTAAGTTCAAGTTAGTTTAAATCCGTTCTGTGCTCATTTTGTAGATGGGTGAGTCCTTTGAGAGTGGTATTTTATTAGCAAATCCATTTCTTGTCTGGCAGGAGGAACTAAGCTGTGCTGCATATGAGAATTTAATATTATATGTACTGGCAAATAAAAATTATTAACTCTTTATTCATAACCTCTTAAGAAAACTACCAACGCGTGGTCTAATAGATCGTGGAGTTCCGGGTTCGATTCCCGGAAGGATTAGAGATTTTCTTCGCCGTGGACTGGATGTTCATGTTATTTCGTCTAATGTTCATCGACACGCAAACAGCGGACGTGTCGTCAAACAGGAAGGCGTTTTCATTTTAGTTTTAAGTTTAACATAGATTTCTTTCGGTATTAAAATCATTTGAATAGATTCCAAATATAAAATTCCGAGTAACGAGACTTCCGATTGATTCACTGGACAATAGCCACGTCACATGTAACAGTTACGTCTGACATCTAATATCAAGTTACCACGAGAAATTGGAAAACCAGAATAAAATACTGATCGGCAGACAAACACTGTCCGGTGTCTGGCCAGACATTATCAAGCGGTGATAAACAGCGCCGTACCTTCGACGCATCTACACTGCTTTGTAATACAATGCGCAACGCGGAAACGAGTCCCGGATTACAGCTTCGTTATTTCGTACAGCTAAAACCACGCTATCGTTAAGGAACAATGCCGTTCTTTGTGCCATAGAAGTGGCGGCAGCAGTAACTACATCGTTTCCGTTTGTTCCCTGCTAAGTAACGTGGCAGCTTCCATGAAATACTGTTACCATTCGGTACGGAGCACTCTCATAGTCTGTATCTGAAGGAAGGTGGTATTCAAAAGGCAGTTCAGCTGAGAGGGACGAAACAAAAAATGCGTCATGGCTTTGTTGGAAAATCATGACGAAATCACCCAGAATTGGATTTATGTTTCCCTCGAAAACCAGGATTGGCGAAGTAGTTACCACACTACATCAGAATGAAGAAGCCACTGTGCCACACCCTTCTACAGCAGTGCCAGGCATTTTCGTGACCGAAATGTTGTGACAATTTGTAGAAACCACATCAATATTCTCTCCTGTACAATAAAAACTGAGCCTTACAGTTACTACCATTGTAGGTGAACTATTCCTCAGTATTTACTTTTTCTGAAAAATGAAGTATTTAGACTACTTTAGTAGCTTTATGCGCTCTTAACAGTCTTACCAGACAGGTTATGTATTCCCTGGTTGCACAGGAAAATACACTGACATAGTGTTTACACACAGAGTGATCAGAGACACTGGAAAGCTAATAATGTTGCACGGTGCCTTTTGTTGAGAAATAAAGAGTTAAAAAATCGATACATTGCGCCGTTTCCGAGTCATTAGCGCTGAAGTTGGCCAGTCAAGATATTACGCTCCTAAATTCAAGCGACCCGCCAGATACGGTGTCCCCAAAAAGAGATCATATGGTTCAAATGGCTCAGAGCACTATGAGACTTAACTGCTGTGGTCATCAGTCCCCTAGAACTTAGAACTACTTAAACCTAACTAACCTAAGGACATCACACACATCCATGCCCGAAGCAGGATTCGAATCTGCGACAGTAGCGGTCACGCGGTTCCAGACTGTAGCGCCTATAACCGCACGGTCACTTCAGCCGGCCAAAAGAGATCGTTTAGTTTCCTAAACGCGAATAATTAAGTGCTAATTAACTCGGAAACGACGCAACGTATCTAATTTTTTCTTAATTATATCTCAGCAAGACCTGTTCTGCAACAACCTTACAAGCTTTTCAGACTGTTTCTTACCATTATGCATTCTATACTTTTCGCAGGTATCAGAAATTCATCCACTGATAAGCTTCGTCAGATTAAAGCTATGTGGCTTGCCAGAATGGTTATAACCCGTAACCTTTGCATTTCGTGGGCAAATGTTCTGCCGAGTGAATTATCCAGGCGCATCTCACGACCCGTCCTCGCAGCTTTACTTCACCAGCAGCTCATCTCCTACCCTCCAAACTTCACGAGAACTCTTCTGGACGACAGGATATTGCGGAGAAATCGGTTAGCTAGAGCCCAGGAGATTATTGTGTAGTTCAGTCAGCAGCAACGTCAGGTCTGTTTTGAAACTTCCTGTTGAATTAAAACTAGGTACCGCTAAGAGGTTACGGATTTATTCTGAAAGCAAATGCTTAGATTGCGGCTAAACCATTTCTTCACATGCTATTTCTTCTACGAGTGTGAATCGAGCGAAGTTTGCAGGAAAACTTCTGTTAAGTTTCAGAAGCATACGTACTGATGGAAGTACATCTATGAGGGCAAGTCGTGAGTCATGCTAGGATAGCTCAGCCTGCAAGGCAGCTCTGCACGTTCGGTCAGGGGACTGGCCACCCTCTGTAATAAAAAAAATGTTCTCAACGGTAGAATTTGAAGGTCATGCGACCACTAACGAGGAATCTACGAAGAACCGTCGAAATAAAGACCAAAACGTCCCGGTACAGCACACTATTTTAATCTGTGAATCTCAAATAAGTGCATATTCCGCTACAGAGTGAAAGATTGATTATGGAATTTATCCATCACTGGAAATTTTCGCCTAGCCCGTTTTTCGAATGTTGCTTCAACAGCCATGTATGTATCTTGAACGCTGTGAGATTCACCAATGAAAATCTTTTGTTATTCTTCTGGTTGGACAGCATTCCAGCGAGCTGTATTTTTATTCTGCACTATTTTCACGCGTGGCCCATTTTCCAGGGCATCTTGAAACAGTAGTGAAGCTGGCATGAGCATTTCGAGGACACCTAAAATCAAAGGCAGGCACTACGCATAAATTCATCCTATGATTCCGAGAGTACAGTGCTACAATTAAAAACATCGAGAAGCTTCACGACACTTCTAGCACGGCTGAAATTTAGTCATCGGAAGTTGAACAATCATTTCTATCGGATCAGCCTAAGTGCCAACCCTCTGTTTGCGGAGAGGAAGAAGATCCAAATCACACATTTCCATTTCCGCAATCTCCTCTGAACACTTATCACAAACATACTTTGAAGTAATATTCGTGCTCTATCATCAGTTCCCAAGCAGCCTCCAAACGTTGTCACCGTCCAACGACAAAACGTATAAAATCCTGTCGGAATTCGTCAACAGAGCCAACACCCCGGTGCAGCTTCTAGCGCTGCTAATACAGTGCTTTTGGTACCTCGGTTGTAAAATTTGTTTTATTTCGAAATCCGCTCTTTGTTATGCCTGGGTAACTTCATACCAGGGTAAGACGGACTTATGTCTACTGCGAATTGTCAATAAAAACTGCTGTGTAACATTTCCGGTGTTGACAGGTCTTTATGGGCACGTTTCGAAGACAGAACTAGAAACAGTAGTTCAGAATAACTTAACATCGCGGTAGAATAAAGTCTTTCAGAATCTTTTGTTTTTCGTATCAGATAAGAGCCAACAATAGTCAATGTCTATGGTTGAGATAGTGTATAAATGCTAGCAAGATGTATTTCCTAGGTGTAACTAGAACTATTACTGCTGCACTGTTTGTGTCATCATGGGCTAAACATCAGCCGAACCCACGAAAATAGAAATCCTCCCGTACAGCGATGTAAACAGGACGCCGACTGCCCTCCGCTATCTAGCAGGCGATGCCGGTGAAAGCTTCCGTCAGCGGTGCAACGCTAGCGTGTCTAACGCTTCAATTTAATATTACTCAACTGGTCATTGCACGCTACTGGATTTGTGCAATCTAAGAGAACGAAAGCCAAGTACGGTCGCTCAGTATCACACTAAGGTTTCGTAAAATTCTTTCAACGGGTGTCTGTCAAAACTGTTCACTGCCAGTGAACGATGCCGACATGATGCTAAATGCCAATCCCAGCCCGGTGCGCGAGATGGAACACCGCAAGCCCGAGAGGACCGATCTTACTCACCTGTAACCGTTTTGCATACAATGAGCACTTTATTACTCATGCAAACAAGCGGATCTCAAGCGCACTTTTTTTTCGGCCATCGTTGCAGCTTTCACCCCAAGCTCAGCTTGCAGCTGCTTTACAGCGGACCAAAAATTAACATATCGTAAAAATATGCCGTTCAGCATTTTTTTGCACGAGAATGCAGAAAAACCTAGTATTATGATTTTAAAGACTCAGATTTTACCAAATAACTATGTGTGTATGTGAAACCTTATGGGACTTAACTGCTAAGGTCATCAGTCCCTAAGCTTACACACTACTTAACCTAAATTATCCCAATGACACACACACACACACACACACACACACACACACACACACACACACACACACACACACACACACACACACACACACAAGGACTCGAACCTCCGCCGGGACCAGCTGCACAGTCCATGACTGCAGCGCCTCTGACCGCTCGGCTAATCCCGCGCGGCACCAAATAACTAAATTCTTTAAGAGCTTTCCTTTATTCTGGTACTAATTCGTCCTTCCTTTTCATTTATGATTTAAAAACCAGGCCGAAGGTATGTTATATAATGCTGAACCCTCTTGTTCAAGTAAACATGTTAGGTTACCATGTTGATCTTTACACTATATTGTATGGAATCACACTTGGTTTTAGAGTTTATTTGGACTGTAATATCTGTGGCTGCATAGATAAGCCCACAAAAGCCGACGTAAACACATTATTGTTTTTGTAGGCTTGATTATTGCCATTACATGACAGATCAACTGACTTTGTGCTAGAACACCGCGTGCACGAAGTACCGGCGATGAGAGAGTAGAAAAAGCTGTTTCCCGGAATCTCATTACCTTGCGGAAATAACTTCTGGTCTAAAGCGTTCGTTATGAGGGTTGTCAGCTGTTTACGGCCAGTCGATACAGATTGGGAAAAGGTAACTTTAATTTCTGCGGGGCTCCGAAAGCCGAGTTTGCTGCCTCGAATCAGGGGCGTGGTTGTTGGATTTAAATGTGCCTTTACTCGGACTTGTATACGGATTAAGAATCAGATGAGACAATACGTGCAGTGAATACGTGTTTAAGGGGTATGTCATCGAAATAATACAGACTGTAGAATATGCTGTATTCAAACATCACGAATCTAATCTCACTAAATGAATTAAACTCTAAACAGAATATCTCTGGGCAGTAGTTTCAACAGTGCAGGAAATCACTGTTTCGCAGATTTAATATTCTCGTATCTTCTGCTCATAATCAGTCTCTGTCATGTTTGCTATGAGACTGAAGGGTCGGGTTCGAACCGAACTCATTGGCGTTCGAAGGTTGTGAGCACCAAATTCTTAAAATTGTAGCTGTCAGAGTATTTTCTCTTGCCAATGTGAACCGTACCATTAATAGTGCAGTAACTGCACTCCTGCCGGAAAAGGTAGAGAAGGTGTAGCCCATTAAGCTTGTCAACATAGGTCGTTAACACAGAAACGATCATTATTTACATTTTTATACCTGCACACAATTTCTTTGAGTGCGTTGTCAATGTTCATAAACAGTGTGTATTTCAAGTTTTGACGTTTGGTTGTAAGATATGGAAGACTACTGACTTTCAAAACTTGAGTTTGGACGGCAAGCAATTGAGATTAGTGAAATATAGTGGGTGGAGCAAACAGTCGCGAACTGATGGCCTAAGGAGCAAGGAAGTTCACTGCTTGACAACATAAGGAGATATCTAAAAAAAACAGCCTCCAGCAAGGAAGGTCTGTGTCCTTAGACAAAATCCACGAGCAAGTTGAATGTCAGCAGCCTGAAGATTGTAATGTGTCTAGACGTACGGAGGCCTCTATTCAGCAGTGAATATGAAATGTTTGATTATGATATGATAATCGAACATATCTTCCTCACTTTGTTATACTTTTCATTGCGACACTTGAGCTTGTTGAGCCAAATACGAGGGTTGCAACTGTAATAGTGGCAACTATTTATTTACAGCTCGTACAATGTAGATAAATGTTTCAAAGTTTTATTGACCTTCAAAGTATTCACCAGCATTGTGTGTAGCCCGTTGACCTCGATGTGGAAGTCGTATGATCCCCTTAGGAGTGCCAGTTGTGTTGACAGTTCGAGCGGCGCGGTCTATTGCACGACGAATTTGTAGCAGTTCTGAAGCGAATGCCGTGAAGTGTTTCCTTCAGTTTGGATATCGTCTTGAAATCACGAGGGCTTAAGTCAGCAGAGTGCAGTAGGTGGTATAGCACTTAACAGTCCCATCAGTCTCACAAATCAGTAACAGCTTGCACTGTACGTGCTTGAGCATCGTCCTGCAAAATGATTGTCAGGTCCTGCAGAAAGTGTCATCACTTCTGTCTCTAAGCTGGTCGTAGGTTGTGTTCCAAAAATGAACAGCATAGTGTGATGACACTTTCTGCAGGACCTGACCATCATTTTGCAGGACAATGCTCAAGCACGTACAGTGTAGGCTGCTACTGATTTGTTTGACTGATGGGGCTGCTAAGCGCTATACCACCTACTGCACTTCCCTGTCTTAAGCCCTCTTGAGTTCAACTCGATTTCGAAACTGAAGGAAACACTTCATGGCATTCGCTTCAGAACTGCTACAAATTCGTCGGGCAATAGACCGCGCCGCTCGAACTGTCAACACAACTGACACTGATAAGGGTATCGTACGACTTCCACATCATTGTCAACGGGTTATACACAATGCTGGTGACTACTTTGGAAGGTCAGTAAAACTTTGAAACACTATTTTGTACGAACTGTAAATAAATAGGTGCCACTATTAAAGTTCCGACCCTCGTATAATAGCATAGTTTGAAACGTAAATTCACATTCCCCTGCCGAAGAACTACACAGATACGTTAACCTGTTGCACAAGATAAAACACGAATGTCGTTAGCAAAGCAGCACAGGTACATCGCCACACAGTGATCCCAGGTTCTAGACCTATAATAGCACATCTGTAAATACACAACAGCACCCTGACAGCATGGATGAGGGACCTCACCGCACCGACAGCTGGATGTCCGGTCGATGCTGTTGACAACGTGCAAATTGCGCGTGTGACTTACGTATTGTAGCGCGAGTGTAGCTGGCGGCTCGGACTGGAGTGCGCGCAGAGAGACGTGTAGCGCGGCGAGCCTTCACGTCAGCTGTGGCGGTGTAACTGAACCTGGCGCACAACAATCCTTCCCGGCGACGCCACTCGGGCACCGCTGCGCCCAGGGGAGGGGGCAGCCGCGCGCTCATTGGTCCGCTGCGAGCGCGGCGCAACGGCCGCGGGTTCGAGCCTCGTCGCTTGAAGTCATCTACAACACTGGGTTCGATACATGACCAGTGTCTGTGGCACTTGCATAGCTGAAGGACCCCATACACGACCAATTTCGTGGCAGCCTGGGCACAAGACCGTTAATCCGTTGGTCGTTAATTAACAAAGTTAAAGACTCGTTTACACCTGTGCACCTTGCGGCTCATCGCCGTGTGGCTGTGCTTGCCCAACACGCAAGTAGTGGCACGCGTGTATGCATCTACATCTACATCTACACTCTGCAAGCCACCTGACGGTGTGTGGCGGAGGGTACCTTGAGTACCTCTATCGGTTCTCCCTTCTATTCCAGTCTCGTATTGTTCGTGGAAAGAAGGATTGTCGGTATGCCTCTGTGTGGGCTCTCATCTCTCTGATTTTATCCTCATGGTCTCTTCGCGAGATATACGTAGGAGGGAGCAGTATACTGCTTGACTCCTCGGCGACGGTATGTTCTCGAAAGTTCAACAAAAGCCCGTACCGAGCTACTGAGCGTCTCCCCTGCAGAGTCTTCCACTGGAGTTTATCTATCATCTCCGTAACGCTTTCGCGATTACTAAATGATCCTGTAACGAAGCGCGCTGCTTTCCTTGGATCTTCTCTACCTCAGCTTGTGCGCATGAGTGATCCCACTCCCACTCAGATTCCTTGCCCACATCGCCACGCTACTCTGGCGAAACGATGGCGCACGCACATGGACTATTCAGCAGTCCTTCTCAAACAATATTACGGAAACTACCGGGTGCAAACTTTTGATTCTTCTGTTACTTGTAGCCGTGTGTAGCAGCATCAAGAAGAACTACCTGTCTTTTCGTTAATGGTCATAGTTCTCGCCGTATTGACGGATTACGTGTATCACCATACGAAATTCGAATAGTTTTCAGTGAAAAATAGGGGTCGCTATGAGTTTGCGTTTGGTGCAATTTCGCCATATGTTGCTGTGTGTCAAATGTAGCTGATATATTGAATTTTTCTTTAGACTTCAGAGAAAGTCTATATCCGTCTCCAATCATGAGAAAATGTATTTCATGTATCACACTTCCACCCACGCACTCAACGGTAGCCGGCTGCCGTGGCCGAGCGGTTCTAGGTGCTTCAGTCCGGGGCCGCGCGGCTGCTACGGTCGCAAGTTGGAATCCTGCCTCGGGCATGGAAGTGTGTGATGTCCGTAGGTTAGTTAGATTGAAGTAATTGTAAGTTCTAGGGGACTAATGACCTCAGATGTTAAGTCCCACAGTGCCCAGAGGCATTTGAACCATTTGAACTCAATGGAGGCTGCGTGGGATTAGCCGAGCGGTCTTAAGGCGCTGCAGTCATGGACTGTGCGGCTGGTTCCGGCGGAGGTTCCAGTCCTCCCTCGGGTATGGGTGGATAGTTTAGGTTAAGCAGCTTAGGGACTGATGACCTTAGCAGTTAACTCCCATAAGATTTCATACACATTTCAACATTTTTGAACTCAACGATAAGACTATAGTGAATTATTCAGGTCATCCATCGCATTTCGTAAACAGTTCAAGGCACCGAAAAAGAGTTTTTAGTCAATGGAAGAAGCTTCAAATTTTTTAAGTGGGATATTTTTTTTCATTCAGTTCGGATAACAACATCATATTATATAACATTCATGAAATATTTGATAAGTAACATACACCTAATCACTACTTTTACGAAAAATGAACATAACAAATATAAATTCTCAGTTATCTCTGTTACATAAAAGATTTTTAGTCAAAATGTTTATTTCGAAAATGTCATGAATTTACTAGCAATATTTTATAAAATATCGGTAATTAAGAAGTTGTTTTGCATTGAACTCTGAGATTTTCCATGCAGTATGTAATTAGAAACAAGAAGAGATGAATTTTACAATTAAATGATACATGTATTCGAATTAAGTGAAAGAAAAACGAAATAAAAAAGTCCTTAGCAATGTTTGAATCAATGATCCATTGATTACCGTCCGCAGCTCGTGGTCGTGTGGTAGCGTTCTCGCTTCCCGCGCCCGGGTTCCCGGTTTTGATTCCCGGCCGGATCACGGATTTTCTCTGCCACGTGATGACTGGGTGTTGTGTGATGTCCTTAGGTTAATTAGGTTTAAGTTCTAGGGGACTGATGACCATAGATGTTAAGTCCCATAGTGCTCAGAGGCATTTGAACCACTGATTGCCCATTAACCATTCTCCAACACTACCGAGTGACCCACGCTGCCTGGCGTACAAATGGCGTTCGTTGTTTGCATGTTATAGTCATCTGTCAGGGGCCGTTGACAACTATTTCTCTTAATTTTTGCTTTATTGTCGGCAGAGTTGACAAACTGCAAACATGGGAAGAAACGATAATCTTCGACAAATAGATTTGTTTCTCGTTAGCTCAATCAGCCATGGTGTTAACACCAGCACGTGCAAGAAATTGAATCTTTTCATTTGACAGTTACAGACAGACAAATAAACGGAGAGAGCTGCGGACATGCACACTACTGTTGCACATGCCTCCATCACTCCCTCGCCTGCGCACGGTGGCCGGTGCGCATACATCAGAGGCATGCGTAACTTAGCGCTGCTGCATGCGCTTCCTTGCCTCTACGTGCAACGGCCGCATGCCCCTAGTGGGCACCGGAAGTCGCACAGGTGTACATGCGCCTTAACTTTCCGAGTGGTGGATTAACTTTTTAGTTAACATTAAAAACGTTAACCAACTCTTTAACTTTGGTTGATTGTTTTAGAGTCCGTTAATGCTTCATTAGGCACCTTCTACTTGTGACTAAAATTACGCCGCGCCGCCCACGGAAGTCATTTTCTACAAGTTTGGGTCGTGTAGGTGTGTTACTACGCCGGGGTGAGTGCGATTGGTGTAAAAAATTAAGTGCGAGTGTGGTGCTTATCATTGTTTGTTTACTGTGTTCACATGAGATACTACTTTTGTTAGTGGACTGTTTTAAACTAGATCAAGTAACTGGATTCTAGCTATACAACTGATGAAAATCCGTGGCACGTTTAAGTGATTGTGTTAATTTTGTATCCAGATCGGGAGAACAAATACTTTTATACTGTAAACTGTGCTTGCCTAAAAAAATCAACAATTAGGGCTCATCCTTAACGATTTGAAACAGCATGTAAGAAGCGCACAAGGAACGCTGTATGTACGACTTTAAGAAACATTGACGGCAGAGTCCCGTCGAGAAGAGCCAAAAAGAAACATGAAACTTGGCCATTCAGACCTCGACAACGGAGCCAAGGGCAGTAATCCGGTCAAAAGAATACTACAGACAAGCACTGCAGAGTCTTTTGGCATTTCAGCGGTGTGTCTTAAGCTAGAAATGACCGATGCATAATAAACATTTTGTTATGAACATGATTCATTTATGTCCTTGAAGTCCCACCTGAACTTCCCCACCAACACTTTTTTATTTAAGCGACAATAATACGCTTGTTTCAGTAGCTCCTTTTGCGACACCTACAACATAAACATTACTATCATGAGTTAATCGTTAACTTTAACTACCGATAAATCTCATGTAAAGTAATGCTACAATGTTTAACGAAGTTAACTTTCTTAGTGACGGATTGACTTTTAGCGAAGTTATCTTTGGTCTAACGTGCTACGGAGCCTACACACGTCCCGACCGCTTACTCTGAGGCAATACAGCGCCGCATTGTTGTGATTTCTTCATCTGAACTTCACTGAGTTTATATTCCAAGAGATCGGCACGTACTTCGATGCGAGACGCCTTTAATAGGTTCCACAACGAAACATTGTCTCGAAATTTGGTAGAAAATCCGAAGAAATTCTGGTCGTTTGTAAAGTACACAAGCGGCAAGACGCAGTCAATACCTTCGCTGCGCAGTGCCGATGGTACTGTTATCGACGACTGTGCCGCTAAAGCGGAGTTATTGAACGCAGTTTCCCGAAATTCCTTCACCAGGGAAGACGAATGGAATATTCCAGAATTTGAAACACGAACATCTGCTAGCATGAGTTTCTTAGAAGTAGATACCTTAGGGGTTGCGAAGCAACTCAAATCGCTTGATACGGGCAAGTCTTCAGGTCCAGATTGTATACCGATTAGGTTCCTTTCAGATTACGCTGATACTATAGCTCCCTACTTAGCACTCATATACAACCGCTCGCTCACCGATAGATCTGTACCTACAGATTGGAAAATTGCGCAGGTCGCACCAGTGTTCAAGAAGGGTAGTAGGAGTAATCCACTTAACTACAGACCTATATCATTGACGTCGGTTTGCAGTAGGGTTTTGGAGCATATACTGTATTCAAACATTATGAATCACCTCAAAGGGAACGATCTATTGACACGTAATCAGCATGGCTTCAGAAAACATCGCTCTTGTGCAACGCAGCTAGCTCTTTATTCGCACGAAGTAATGGGCGCTATCGACAGGGGATCTCAAGTTGATTCCGTATTTCTAGATTTCCGGAAAGCTTTTGACACCGTTCCTCACAAGCGACTTCTAATCAAGCTGCGGACCTATGGGGTATCGTCTCAGTTGTGCGACTGGATTCGTGATTTCCTGTCAGGAAGGTCGCAGTTTGTAGTAATAGACGGCAAATCATCGAGTAAAACTGAAGTGATATCAGGTGTTCCCCAGGGAAGCGTCCTGGGACCTCTGCTGTTCCTGATCTATATAAATGACCTGGGTGACAATCTGAGCTGTTCTCTTAGATTGTTCGCAGATGATGCTGTAATTTACCGTCTAGTAAGGTCATCCGGAGACCAGTATCAGTTGCAAAGCGATTTAGAAAAGATTGCTGTATGGTGTGTCAGGTGGCAGTTGACGCTAATTAACGAAAAGTGTGAGATGATCCACATGAGTTCCAAAAGAAATCCGTTGCAATTCGATTACTCGATAAATAGTACAATTCTCAAGGCTGTCAATTCAACTAAGTACCTGGGTGTTAAAATTACGAACAACTTCAGTTGGAAGGACCACATAGATAATATTGTCGGGAAGGCGAGCCAAAGGTTGCGTTTCATTGGCAGGACACTTAGAAGATGCAACAAGTCCACTAAAGAGACAGCTTACACTACACTCCTTCGTCCTCTGTTAAAATATTGCTGCGCGGTGTGGGATCCTTACCAGGTGGGATTGACGGAGGACATCGAAAGGGTGCAAAAAAGGGCAGCTCGTTTTGTATTATCACGTTATAGGGGAGAGAGTGTGGCAGATATGATTCACGAGTTGGGATGGAAGTCATTACAGCATAGACGTTTTTCGTCGCGGCGAGACCTTTTTACGAAATTTCAGTCACCAACTTTCTCTTCCGAATGCGAAAATATTTTGTTGAGCCCAACCTACATAGGTAAGAATGATCATCAAAATAAAATAAGAGAAATCAGAGCTCGAACAGAAAGGTTTAGGTGTTCGTTTTTCCCGCTCGCTGTTCAGGAGTGGAATAGTAGAGAGATAGTATGATTGTGGTTCGATGAACCCTCTGCCAAGCACTTAAATGTGAATTGCAGAATAGTCATGTAGATGTAGATGTAGATCCCGCTTGGCTTTACACAGAAACAAAAACGGAGAGAGGGGGGGGGGGGGGTACCTTGGGTGTTTAAGAGATAACAAGGCTTAAAAATGTTGAGAGAAAGCTGTGGGCAAAGAAGTGACTAATGAAGAAATAAAATTCAGCCACGCTCTGGAGCCGGGAGACGATTATTATCTAAGATTGGATTACTCATGCATCTCGAAGCTACTGAACACCACCAGACCATTCTTAACGGAAAAGAACACAATCATGGGAGAGGCTGTAAGCTGTGAGGAGAGAGTGTTAACTATATTTCGATTTCTAGCCACTGGCAGAAGTTAAGACGACCTCAGATTCGGTGTTGTTGTATCCCCACAAATATTGACTAAAATTATTCCCGAAACCTGCAGTATGATGTACAGATGACTGAGGAAATACATCATGGTAAAGTAAAATAAATAAAACAAAACACGTTCATGGAATAGTTATTAATTTATTTATACATGTAGCATAAAATATGACAGCTAAGTTTAAGAAATTCCTTTGAAATTCGAACAAGAAAGATTACACACAGTAGTGGCGCACATTATCTAATAAATACGAGTACAACAGATACGTAAGAAATAAAGCATCTGGAAACTGTTAGAACTGTATAAAAAATCCCACGTCTTGCTCTTCATAGGAGAGAGCTTCGATATAGGCTGGGCATTTTTAAACACTTTTGTTTCTGATATGTATGGGAAATAATGCCTCAAAACGGTAATGCAAAAGGTCGACGGACTTGTATTCTCTCTGCGTGCCACACGAAACCATTACGGATTCATTATAAATATGAAGGAATTGCTTCATTTGTTGTATCTATATTGCCATAGTCCTCGCCACAAACATTTGCAGTCTTTTTTTTTTTCTCCAGAAACTCTGTCCTTGAAATTACGTCAGCCTGGCACCCTGTTCTGTATGCTAGAACAGCATTTAACCCCGTGTGTAGCGACAAAAGACGATAGTTGCCGGGCGGTTGGCATGACAGTTCTGCAAACGGCATGTTGGGTGGAGTGGTGAGGAGGTCGGGTGTTGGGTGGTCCCATCCGCTTGACATCCCAACAAGAAAATTTAGTCGGCCGCTCTGTCAAAACGCCTAATAACGTCCAATTTGTCGGTCGATCGGTCGGTTGGTTTGTGCGTCTGTAGGGCCAGTAACATAACTGGCGCCTAGTCCGAACTTAAATTTTGCTGTCCCTCCTCCCAACCGCCACCATCACCCCTTTTTTGGTCTAATTTTCATACTCTGTTTACCGACGTCAAAATACGGCTTGACAATGAAATAAAAGATATACATTTCAAGAATTATTTTTCACACGAAACATTTCAAAATATGGAACAACACAATAGTCCCAGTGCTTGCAGTAATAATACCATTTATTTCCAGGTGTTTCAGTGTCGATCAATGCAAACCATAACAGACAAAACAACAGTCCCAAAATACACTACTGGCCATTAAAATTGCTACACTACGAAGATAACGTGCTACAGACGCGAAATTTAACAGACAGGAAGAAGATGCTGTGATATGGAAATGATTAGCTTTTCAGAGCATTCACACAATGTTGGCGCCGGTGGCGACACCTACAACGTGCTGACATGAGGGAAGTTTCCATTCAATTACTCATACACAAACAGCAGTTGACCGGCGTTGCGTGTTGAAACGTTGTTATGATGCCTCGTGTAAGGAGCAGAAATACCTATCATCACGTTTCCGACTTTGATCAAGGTCGGATTGTAGCCTATCGCCATTGCGGTTTATCGTATCGCGACATTGCTGCTCGCGTTGGTCGAGATCCAATGACTGTAATGGGGGGCGGGAGATCCAATGACTGTTCAGGGGGGGGGGGGGGGGGGTAATACGGAAAGCCGTGCTGGATCCCAACGGCCTCGTATCACTAGCAGTCGAGATGACAGCCATCTTATCCACATGGCTGTAACGGATCGTGCAGCCACGTCGCGATCCCTGAATCAACAGATGGGAACGTTTGCAAGACAACAACCACCTCCACGAAAAGTTTGACAACGCTTACAGCAGCATGGAATACCAGCTCGGAGACCATAACTGCGGTTACCCTTGACGCTGCATCACAGACAGGAGCGCCTGCGATGGTGTACTCAACGACGAACGTGGGTGCACGAATGGCAAAACGTCATTTTTCGGATGAATCCAGGTTCTGTTTACAGCATCATGATGGTCGCATCCGTGTTTGGCGACATCGCGGTGTACGGACCTTTCTGATGACAGGCATCTTATCCACATGGCTGTAACGGATCGTGCAGCCACGTCGCGATCCCTGAATCAACAGATGGGAACGTTTGCAAGACAACAACGACCTCCATGAAAAGTTTGACAACGCTTACAGCACCATGGAATACCAGCTCGGAGACCATAACTGCGGTTACCCTTGACGCTGCATCACAGACAGGAGCGCCTGCGATGGTGTACTCAACGACGAACGTGGGTGCACGAATGGCAAAACGTCATTTTTCGGATGAATCCAGGTTCTGTTTACAGAATCATGATGGTCGCATCCGTGTTTGGCGACATCGCGGTGTACGGACCTTTCTGATGACAGGCATCTTATCCACATGGCTGTAACGGATCGTGCAGCCACGTCGCGATCCCTGAATCAACAGATGGGAACGTTTGCAAGACAACAACCACCTCCACGAAAAGTTTGACAACGCTTACAGCAGCATGGAATACCAGCTCGGAGACCATAACTGCGGTTACCCTTGACGCTGCATCACAGACAGGAGCGCCTGCGATGGTGTACTCAACGACGAACGTGGGTGCACGAATGGCAAAACGTCATTTTTCGGATGAATCCAGGTTCTGTTTACAGCATCATGATGGTCGCATCCGTGTTTGGCGACATCGCGGTGTACGGACCTTTCTGGATACAGAAAACGTTCGACTGCTGCCCTGGCCAGCACATTCTCCAGATCTCTCACCAATTGAAGACGTCTGGTCAATGGTGGCCGAACAACTGGCTCGTCACAATACGCCAGTCACTACTCTTGATGAACTGTGGTATAGTGTTGAAGCTGCATGGGCAGCTGTACCTACACACGCCATCCAAGCTCTGTTTTACTCAATGCCCAGGCGTATCAAGGCCGTTATTACGGCCAGATGTGGTTGTTCTGGGTACTGATTTCTCAGGATCTATGCACCCAAATTGCGTGAAAATGTAATCACATGTCAGTTCTAGTATAATATATTTGTCCAATGAATACCGTTTTATCATCTGCATTTCTTCTTGGTGTAGCAATTTTAATGGCCAGTAGTGTAAGTTCTTTACACTTAACGCCGTATACAAGGAACAAGTGTTTCTGTACCAGGAAGAGATAGGTATCAGGGAACTGTTGCTCAACACAGTCCACTTATGGTCTCTTCGGGATTTCTTTTCAAACACATCTGCCCTCTTCCCGATTTAGTGACCTCTGATCAAGTCCCTTCCCTTTTCCTTCTTCTTCTTCTTCTTCTTCTTCTTCTTCTTCTTCTTTTTCTTCTTTATCTCCCTCCAAATCCTCCCTCCTTCTTTCACATTTCTTTTGCTCTTTCTCTTTTTTTCACTAGTCGCAAAACAGCAGCCTCCCACGCAAATGGCGCTCTAGACACGCTCCTCCACTACCACTCCTTGGTTACGCCACTCGTCCGTGGGGTTGTTATCGAGTCTGGGAAATCCACTAAAGACGGTTAGAGGCACGAGGCAGTGGTAGGTCGCAGTTCTGAGATAGACCACGAGGCTTCGGCGGATGGCAGATTTCTGCTCAGTAAAGACTAAGGTCACGGAACTTGGATCTTTAACTACAGCCAGCGACAGCTTACAAGGAATGCTGCGTTGTCGACTTGTCAAATGCATAGACAGCAAGAACCATATGTTCCTGCACCTTGGCAATATCATAGATCGGCTTGCCTGAACCTGCCTCACGTTTTAAGACCGGGTGCACTTAAAAAATAAAGTTCCTTACTAGTTTGTGAAACAGTGGGCAGCTACTAGGTGTTTCATCCATTATGAGAAAGCTCGCAGAGCTCACAGAATACAACAGAAATCAGTCATTCGTAGTTTCGCGAACATAAAAAATAATAGAACGGTCAGATACGACGGAAGTTCACACAGTGCGGAACGCGGAAACAGACTGAGCGCTGATTGGCTAGCTGCGCACCTGTCTACTGCGCATCCCCAGCCTAGAGGCCATAAAAGCTGTCGCGGACTACTCGCCAATGTTTCGCTCTCAGCTAATTTCCTGTGAGAGAATTAGAAATTTCCTACTTTTAAGTAAGAAGAATAGGTTCGCTTTTACTTGGAAGGAGGATGGCTACCGTGCCTTCCGGCTCCACGTCTGAGCAATCAGCTGTCTCATTGCCACAGGGAAAACTCAGGTACAAACTGCGGGGCAGCTACTGTTTTTCCTTGATAGTAGGGCTAAAAGAGTGTTGAAGATCTACTTGGAAGAGAAGAAGAAGACGAAGAATTGGCTCCATTTTTGGAACGCCGACATTAACAACTGGACAGCAGTACCCTAAACACATATCTTTACGCAAATAATTCTTTCGTTTATCGGTTGTCAGAGTAGTTGATTGAGGCAATTGGTAGACAGTGCTTTCAGTGTTCCTTCGCCAGAGTGTTTGTCGTTACCATCGTCAAAGTAGCGTAGGTTTCCCAGTCGATACTGGGCACGATTCATCCACCACGTAATACCACCGAACACTCGCCGTATTTCCGTGCTTTTGAATTTAGGATAACTTTTAATGATTTTAATACAGATATGTCTGAATCTGGTGATAGACAGAAACATCTTATTTTTAATTTAATTACAACGATACCAGTTACTCTGTACCACACGAGTTCTGCGTCAGATTCACTTTGGTTCTCGCTAGACCTAATGTTTCTGCTTGTCGCTAGAAAATCTCCCCTTGTGCAGTCTATCTCTCTTTCGTGATACACGTTCCTCGATGTATAGAAAATATTCCCTACACTCTACTTCCGTTTCGTCCAGCTAAAAGTTCTTAGATTTATGTTAGGATGATTCCTTTCTTTGAGAGATCGGAGCTCTGGGACTGTGTTGCAAATACTCAGACAGTTACAGTTAGCAACTAATATTTTAAAACGCCGTTTGCAGAGAACCAAACAGTGGTCCCACTAATCGCTATATGTAACTTGGGAGTTTCGTTCTGCGTGGCTCTATACGTAATTGAGTAAATATCAGATTTCACATCCAAAATTTCCTCGTCAGGTTTTAGGATTTTTTCTGCAGTTTATCGCCTCTTCTACTTCTCACAATGTAGTGTATATGTGACAACTACTTCGTAGTTCTGAATCCACGTTAAACTGTAGTTTTCCCTATAACTGGTGGGGTAAGTCAGTTCAAATGCCTTACCTAGTGAAGCATTGTGGCGTTCAAACCAACGTTTGGGTCGAAAAGAACTCTTCCTTAGTTTTATTTAATGAAATAACTATAGGAACAGCGTTGAATACCTGCAGAAGTAACTCAAAAAAGTTAAAATATCCAATATCAATTCTCTCTATGGACAAATAGCGCACTCTAATAAACTTGCACGACAACATCACCATCTCCTCAAGCTAACGAAAACGAGAACTTGGAAGAAATTTGAATCGCGCCTATTGGTTGTCTTACCTCGACCACAAGGTGAAAAATTTTCAAATTTTTACTATTCAACTTTTACCCACGAACGAAGTGGTACGAAGCGCTACACGCTGATCTAATCTCCCTTACATTAATAAATATAAACAGCTCGTTACAACTCACCAACGAGTTATTTCAGTTTCGATGCATAAAGCTGGTCCAAATTCGTGGCGAAGTTGTAATAGGCTGTGAACCATTTGTACCTAGATGTGGAGTTTGTAGTTAACCTCTTGTATCGCCAGCAGCCGTTCGCCCATTGGTCCGAATGGCGCATATTGTAAGGATCTTGGATTCGTGGTTTGTCGGCTGCCATAACATCTCAGAATACTTTATTAGGAAAATGTCCAGTGGGTACGATGTCTAGTCTGGCCATAAAAGCGTAAAACAATGTACATACGCTAAAAATACGCACTCACGAACTATTGCGGATATTTCAGATAAGCTGGTGCATACGCAAAGGCACATACAGCATTTGTGGTGTGCAGAGACGAGTCCAAATTCGTTTCCTCAGCTTTAATTTTTTCTTCATTGCTCGTATCAGCCCTTCCATTAAGGGCGGGATAGCGGCAGTGATATTACTAACATCCAGCTCTATGACAATTACAGCTTGAAACAACAACTGCTTAAAGATTAAAGTGACTACAGAATACCATAAATGAGCTAGATTTTCATTTTATAGGATCATACTTTAACGGTAGGTAATTAGTCGTCTGGTCTAGTGATGCTGGAGTGGAGAATATTGCTGACGGGGTGACGTTCATGTACGAAGCTGTTTTTGTACTCACGATGGTGCTGCGGCGTTTCTTGGAGTGCTGTGGAAAGTAGGTTACGTTACGGGCGACGTGGTTTTGTGGAGTAATTAGGATGTATTGGAGTCAGGCATGGTGATCATTGTTCAATGGACCAGAGATAAATATTTTGAAGTTTTGGGGTAGGAGTAAGTATCATTGGAAAGCTCGTTGCGAAGATAAGAAGATGGTCGTGGAAAGCGGATGTCAGGAAAAAAAATAAGAGCTGAGACTAGTAGAAAGGGTAGTTTTGCGCAAAAACACTTGCCCACAGACAATATGAAGGCTCAGAGCTGCCTCTGTTGCCTTCACCCCCCTACTAAACCGAAATGTGGTAGATTTAGATCTTTTTCCACTTGCAACTATATTGTATCACGCTTGAACAATATTCACAAGTTTCAGGCACGCAAGATCCACATCCTAACTGTGAGATAAATACTAGAGCTTCAAATAAGAAAATGACCGTTGACGCCACTTTCATCTAGTCTGGCAACGGGCGGCAAATGATAGGTAGTCGGCAACTGTCGTTGGGCGCGGATACGTTTCCGTAACGCCTCGAAAAAAATAACAGAACTTCCTCCGTACACTCCTACATCCTTCAGTGTTGCCAGATCCTGGATGTGTCCGATTTAGAATTCTGAGGGTCGGCTAGGAATATTCGCTGTCTCATGTAAGTGCCTCGAACTTCGTCTCTGAGGCGGCCGGTCGGCAGGCATCTTGTATGTGTAATAATATACACTCCTGGAAATGGAAAAAAGAACACATTGACACCGGTGTGTCAGACCCACCATACTTGCTCCGGACACTGGAAGAGGGCTGTACAAGTAATGATCACACGCACGGCACAGCGGACACACCAGGAACCGCGGTGTTGGCCGTCGAATGGCGCTAGCTGCGCAGCATTTGTGCATCGCCGCCGTCAGTGTCAGCAAGTTTGCCGTGGCATACGGAGCTCCATCGCAGTCTTTAACACTGGTAGCATGCCGCGACAGCGTGGACGTGAACCGTATGTGCAGTTGACGGACTTTGAGCGAGGGCGTATAGTGGGCATGCGGGAGGCCGGGTGGACGTACCGCCGAATTGCTCAACAAGTGGGGCGTGAGGTCTCCACAGTACATCGATGTTGTCGCCAGTGGTCGGGGGAAGGTGCACGTGCCCGTCGACCTGGGACCGGACCGCAGCGACGCACGGATGCACGCCAAGACCGTAGGATCCTACGCAGTGCCGTAGGGGACCGCACCGCCACTTCCCAGCAAATTAGGGACACTGTTGCTCCTAGGGTATCGGCGAGGACCATTCGCAACCGTCTCCATGAAGCTGGGCTACGGTCCCGCACACCGTTAGGCCGTCTTCCGCTCACGCCCCAACATCGTGCAGCCCACCTCCAGTGGTGTCGCGACAGGCGTGAATGGAGGGACGAATGGAGACGTGTCGCCTTCAGCGATGAAAGTCGCTTCTGCCTTGGTGCCAATGATGGTCCTATGCGTGTTTGGCGCCGTGCAGGTGAGCGCCACAATCAGGACTGCATACGACCGAGGCACACAGGGCCAACACCCGGCATCATGGTGTGGGGAGCGATCTCCTACACTGGCCGTACACCTCTGGTGATCGTCGAGGGGACACTGAATAGTGCACGGTACATCCAAACCGTCATCGAACCCATCGTTCTACCATTCCTAGACCGGCAAGGGAACTTGCTGTTCCAACAGGACAATGCACGTCCGCATGTATCCAGTGCCACCCAACGTGCTCTAGAAGGTGTAAGTCAACTACCCTGGCCAGCAAGATCTCCGGATCTGTCCCCAATTGAGCATGTTTCGGACTGGATGAAGCGTCGTCTCACGCGGTCTGCAAGTCCAGCACGAACGCTGGTCCAACTGAGGCGCCAGGTGGAAATGGCATGGCAAGCCGTTCCACAGAACTACATCCAGCATCTCTACGATCGTCTCCATGGGAGAATAGCAGCCTGCACTGCTGCGAAAGGTAGATATACACTGTACTAGTGCAGACATTGTGCATGCTCTGTTGCCTGTGTCTATGTGCCTGTGGTTCTGTCAGTGTGATCATGTGATGTATCTGACCCCAGGAATGTGTGAATAAAGTTTCCCCTTCCTGGGACAATGAATTCACGGTGTTCTTATTTCAATTTCCAGGAGTGTACTTTCCTGTCATCTCGTTGAAATATTCTAATGGCTTCCATGTGAGATATGACGCCGAGTAAATAGAAATCATTATTTGAACCCAGATTTGATGATTGGTGCTTAAGCTAAGATTGCTTTCTAGTGTCACATTTCGCGTAATCTACATTAGGAAATATGGACGTAATGAAAAAAGCTATACTGCGGCAATATCGTGTTGGCTTAGTGATAAAACGCTCGATTTTCATTGTGCTGGTTAATGTACAAGTTGTTTCGGATCTCGCTGGGGAAACATTGCAGTTTGTAAGTCTTTTGCTCGTTTTCTTTACTTGGCATGCAAATGGCCAGAATGAAATACAGTGACTAAATCGTAAGACAATCTCTGCATCATAAGCCACCTCACAACCTCCATTCAATACATTGCAGAACAGAGCAGAAGTGTCTGTTTTGGAAATATTGAGTTACTTCACAAGAAGAGCTCAGACAAGGCTCCAAGCGAACTTTAGTGACAGTAATTTGTTTTTGGTTTGTCATTTACAGAATCATCATCCGAGACAAACCTTAGGGAAGCAATGAACATACTGAGATAAATCTGGGAGTGAAAAACATATTGAACAGCAGAATTGCACGTTCTTCCATGTCTTTCTTCTTGCATCTGAATCAGAAGAGATCGCTTTTCCCAGTAACAGTACATTTTGATTACTGTGTGATATACTTGAATCAATTCACAACTGTCACTCAAACAAGTAGCTTTCTTTCATTTTATCAAACGTTCGTCGTAAAATAGATACGAGAGGTGTGTAATTCCAAGAAGTGTATAATTCCACTACATTTTATGATACATCTCAGTCATGATGATAGAACACATGCTTCAAAGAATCACAAGCCATTTTCTGCACGAGCCACCCCCCCCCCCCCCCCCCCCCCTGCGGGTTCGGGGATAAGAATAGGCCCGCGGTATTCCTGCCTGTCGTAAGAGGCGACGTTTCGGCCTTAATGTGATGGTCCCTTAAGAGGTTTGACCACTACTTTTCAAAATTTTCTGTTAGTGCGTACCATTTGGGGAAGGACGCCTTACGTGGTGTATTATATATCCATCTTGCCCTAAGATCTGGCACATCCGATATTGTCATCGAGTTGGACTTAATCGAGCTTCCGGCCACATCTGCTGCAGTGTGTTTCAGGTAACGTACATTCCCTCCATAGTGCACTTCCATCTTTGTACTC
The DNA here is from genome assembly GCF_023897955.1 of Schistocerca gregaria. NCBI lineage: Eukaryota > Metazoa > Arthropoda > Insecta > Orthoptera > Acrididae > Schistocerca > Schistocerca gregaria. Next base: position 863,736,088 of record NC_064920.1, read on the forward strand.
GTGATGTACATGGATATTTTGACACCCGACATCCAGCACAGTAGCCAGCCCATTGTGGTGGGGTTGTCATGTACCCACTTGGTGGTAGCCCCCTGACTACACAGGGATCGCACTGCTGGTGCCTGAGCTGCTACCTCCCCACGTATGCCGAGGAGTAGATGCCTATCCCTCTGGGGCATCAGGACTCCCGGCAAAGGCCATCCTGCCAGGTGGTCTTTTCTGTGGCTGGGTGGCACCTGTGGGGAGAGCCCCTGGTCGGAGTGGGTGGCATCAGGGCGGATGACCCGCAAAGAAGCGTGGTACATCATCTCTCGCTGGTGGGCCTGCACCAGCAGTCTCTAAGCGATCGAGGTTTAACCTCAACGGGAAGAAATTTGATCCGAGATCGTTTCTCTCCCTGGCCACTCCATGGGAGGAACGTATGGCTAAAGAAGGCAGTGGAGATTATTCACCCTGGTACCTCGTGTGTACGCGAGTTGACGGGGAATCATTTATGTCGACCAAGCCCCAGTTTTTTGTGGAGCATTTAGAGGACAAGTTTGGGGAGGTGGAGTGCTTGTCCAAAATGCGCTCTGGGTCGGTTCTCATCTAAACAGCATCATCTGCACAGTCACAGAGGTTGCTCACTTGTGATAAGTTGGGGGATGTTTCCGTCACCATCACCCCCCATAAAAGTTTAAACATGGTCCAGGGTATTATATTCCACAGGGATCTTCTACTGCAGTCCGACGATGAACTACGCGCCAGTCTAGAACGACGGGGTGTTCACATCGTCCGGCACTTCCATTGGGGTCCGATGGATAATCAGGTAGCCACCGGTGCCTTCATCTTGGCCTTTGAAGGTGATGTTTTACCCGAAAACGTCAGGGTGATGGTTTACCGCTGTGATGTGAAGCCATATATCCTTCCTCCGATGCGGTGTTTTAAATGCTGGAAGTTTGGGCACATGTCATCCCGCTGTACTTCCGGCATCACATGTCAAGATTGTGGATGTCCTTCGCATCCCAATACTCCATATGCTCCGCCTCCCATCTGTGTTAAATGCAGAGAACACCATTCCCCCTGCTCGCCGGATTGTAGGATCTTCCAGAAAGAACGGAAGATAATGGAATATAAAACCCTGGACCGCCTGACCTACTCTGAGGCTAGGCGGAAATATGAGAGGCTCCATCCTGTGCCAATGATGTCAATGTACGCCGCTGCTGCAACGACGGTTCATCCATCTCCTGTGTCGTCCCGTCCGGTTGGTTCTCTGATTGGTCAGAATCCAACAGCCCCCTTGGTTGTGGGGGGGGGGGGGGGCACTTCACACCCTGTTGCTCCTGCTCCATCTTCTTCAGGAGCAACACTCTCCCAACCATCGGGGACATCAGCTCCCCCTTCCCAGCCGGAGAAGTGTAAGACTTCTTCGGCTACTCTCGCCAGGAAGGCGTCTATTGGGGACCTCCCTTTGCAAGTTCCGACCAGTTGGAAAGCGGACACCCGCAAGTGGCTGAAACAACCACCAGTCCCTGGTCGTCGAGCCTCACAGTCGTCGTCCGTCCCTGAGACTAACCCAGTGAAGCCCGTGAAGCCTGAACCACCAAAGGCACAGCAAGAGAAACAGAAAAGAAGGAAGTCCCCAAGGTTAACGACATTGCGGTGGCACCCATCCCACCGCTTCCTACAAGCACTGCGTCTAAGGACGAGGTGGAGATTCTGGCGTCGCTGAGGACCTCGATTTCGCCGGTCCCTCAGACGTCGTGGATAGCGCTAGCACTGGTGCTCAATTGGAGGCAGCAGGTGACAAAGCGACGTAATCTGCCTTCCACGTTCCGTCACGCCTTTCTCAGACATGGACAATACCATTCTCCAGTGGAACTGCAGCGGTTTCTTCCACCATCTAGCTGAGCTCCAACAACTTATCAGCTTTCACCCTTTCTTCTGCATTGCTATTCAGGAAACTTGGTTTCCAGCAATGCGAACCGCCGCCCTGCGTGGGTATCGGGGTTATTATAAGAACCGGGCAGCTTATGGAAGGGTGTTTGGTGGCGTCTGTATATATGTCCTTAACTCTCTTCACAGCGCGTCTGTACCTCTACAAACAGCTTTAGAGGCTGTCGCTGTTCGGGTGTGGATGCCACAGGCTGTTACTGTCTGCAGTCTTTACCTTCTACCAGATGGTGATGTTCCACAGCGTGTCCTGGCTGATCTGATAGCCCAATTGCCGCCATCTTTCTTGTTACTGGGCGACTTCAACGCCCATAACCCTCTGTGGGGTGGGTCTGTGGCGACAGGTCGAGGCGCCACCATTGAGCTTTTATTGGCACAGCTCGATCTTTCGCTTTTAAATGATGGTTCCTTCATACACTTCAGCGTGGCGCATGGCACGTACTCCGCCATCGACCTTGCCACCTGCAGCCCTAGCCTCTTACCGTCTGTCCACTGGAGAGCGCATGACGACCTGTGTGGTAGTGACCACTTTCCGATCTTTCTGTCACTGTCACAGCGTCAGTATTCTCTGCGCCCTTGCAGGTGGGCTATGAATAAGGCTGACTGGGACTTGTTTTCCTCCACTGCCGCTATTGAGCCCCTCTGTAGTGATGACATTGATGCGGTGGTTCAATCGGTGACCACCGGCATCGTTACTGCCGCCGAATCTGCCATTCCCCGTTCTTCTGGGTCCCCTCGGCGGCGGACTGTGCCTTGGTGGACGAATGAGATCGCTGAAGCGCTTAAAGATCGCCGGCGGCCGCTCCAGCGTCACAAGCGACATCCCTGCATTGAACACCTCATCACCTTCAAACGGCTGTGTGCGCGAGCCCGCCGCCTTATCCGCCAAAGCAAGCAGGAGTGCTGGGACCGGTATGTGTCCACCATTGGCCTCCATGTCTCTCCATCGCAGGTCTAGGTCAAGATCCGACGCCTCTATGGCTATCGGACCCCAGTCAGCGTCCCTGCGCTCTCACTGAATGGAGCAGTTTGTACGGACTCTGACGAAATTGCCGACAGCTTGGCAGAGCATTTTGCTATGAGTTCCGCTTCTGCGAATTACCCCCTGGCCCGCTCCATTAAAGAGTGGATAGAACGTCGGAGCCTTTCGTTTCGCACCCACCATCCAGAATCGTACAATGTTCCATTCAGTGAGTGGGAATTTCGCAGTGCCCTAGACGCTTGTCCTGATACCGCTCCTGGGCCAGATGGCATCCACTGTAAGATGCTGAAACGCCTTTCAGTGGACTGCCAGCGACGGCTCCTCGACCTTTACAGCCGTATTTGGGTCGAGGGTGAGTTTCCGTTGCAACGGCGGGAAAGTATTGTTATCCCAATTCTGAAACCGGGCAAGAACCCTTTGGAGGTGGACAGCTACCGTCCCATTAGCCTCACCAACGTTCTTTGCAAGTTGCTTGCACGGATGGTGAGCCGGCGGTTGAACTGGGTACTGGAGTCTCGGGGCCTTCTGGCTCCGTCTCAGGATGGGTTCCGTAAAGGACGCTCCGCCGCCGACAATCTGGTGAGTCTGGAGTCGGCCATCCGTATTGCCATTGCCCGCCGTCAGCACCTGGTCGCTGTCTTTTTCGACATGCGGAAGGCGTACGATACGGCATAGCGTCATCACATCCTTTCTACGCTTCATGAATGGGGTCTTCGGGGCCCTCTGCCCACCTTTATGCGCAATTTTCTGTCGTATCGTACCTTCCGCGTGCAAGTCGCGGCCTCTCACAGTCCCTCCCGAGTCCAGGAGAACGGGGTACCACAGGGATCTGTCCTCAGTGTCTGCCTGTTTTTAATAGCCATTAACGGGCTCGCTGCGGCCGTGGGAAATTCTGTCTCCCCTGCCCTGTATGCTGACGACTTCTGCCTTTACTACAGCTCTATTGGCATTGCAGCTGCTGAACGTCAGCTACAGGGCGCAAAACGCAAGGCGCAGTCCTGGCCTGTAGCGCATGGTTTTCAGTTTTTGGCTGCCAAGACATGCGTTATGCATTTCTGCCGACGCCGAACAGTCCATCCTGAGCCGCGGCTTTATCTTGACAACGACTTTCTTGCTGTGGTGGAGACCCACAGGTTTTTGGGTGTAGTTTTTGATGCCCGGTTGACTTGTCTGCCTCATATTCGGCAGCTTAAACAGGCGTGTTGGCGGCATCTAAATACTCTGAGATACTTGAGCCACACCCGCTGGGGCGCCGACCGATCTACCCTGTTAAGGCTCAACCAGGCGTTAATCCAGTCTCGTCTGGATTATGGGAGCCTGGCTTATGGCTCAGCATCCCCATCGGCGTTGCGGGTGCTGTACCCAATCCTCCACATTGGGATACGCCTTGCCACTGGTCCCTTCCGGACCAGCCCTGCGAACAGCATACTTGTGGAGGTAGGTGTCCCTCCACTGCGGTTACGACGCCAACAATTACTGGCTGCTTATGCTGCCCATGTTTTTAGCTTGCCCGGGCATCCAAATTATCGTGTCCTGTTCCCGCAGTCAGTCGTCCGTCTGCCAGACCGTCGGCCCCGGGTCGGGTTGTCCGATCGCCGTACGCGTCAAAGAGCTTCTCTCCGGGCTTGGGTTTTTCCCTGTTCCACCTCCTTTCCGGGCTCCTCTGCGTACACCCCCATGGTGTGTGCCTCGCCCTTGCCTTCGGCTCGACTTGGCACGGGGCCCAAAGGACTCAGTCCCTCAAGAGGCCTTCCGACGCCGATTTTATTCTATCCTGGCCACGTATCAGGGCTCTGGCGTTGTTTACACTGACGGCTCAATGGTTGCTGGTCGTGTCGGCTATGCTCTGACTCTAGGGGACCACTATGAACAACATTCATTGACAGCTGGCTGCGGCGTTTTTACTGCTGAGCTGGTCGCCATCTTTCGTGCCCTAGAGTATATCCGCTCCTGCCCAGGTGAGTCCTTTGTTATCTGTAGCGATTCCCTGAGCGGTTTACGAGCTCTCGACCAGTCTTTCCCTCGTTCTCGTCTGGTGATGGCTATTCATGGGTCCCTGCATACTCTTGCCAGTTGCGGCAGCTCTGTGGTCTTTGTGTGGATCCCCGGTCATGTCGGTATCCCGGGCAATGAACATGTTGACCGCCTGGCCAAACAGGCCACCAGTGAACCCACTCTAGACATTGGCCTCCCGGAGACTGATTTGAAGGCAGTCTTACGCCGCAAAGTTATCTCGCTTTGGGACACTGAATGGCGCGGTCTGGCCACCCCTAACAAACTCCGTGCCGTCAAGGAGACGACGACTGTGTGGCACTCCTCCTTGCGAGTATCTCTCAAGGAGTCTGTCGTCCTCTGCCGACTGCGCATTGGGCACACACGGATGACCCACGGCCACTTATTGCGCCGTGAGGACCCCCCTCTATGTCGCTGCGGCTCGGCATTGACAGGGGTCCACATCTTGTTGGACTGTCCACTTTTATCTGTGCTCAGGCAGACGTATGAGCTGCCTAACACGCTCTCTGCCCTTTTAATAGATGACTCTGCCACGGTGAACTTAGTTTTGCGTTTTATTCGGGCAGGTTTTTTTTATCATTTAATTTGAGTGTTTATGTTTTTTAGTGTTGATTCTGGCATTTTTCCTCTGATTTTAAACTGAGTTTTTAATGTGTTCTTGGTGGTTGGCTTTTCCTCTTTTTTTCTCTATGGTTGGCCAACCACTGTCACACTCTGTGTGTTTTAATTTGTTTTGTCTGGTCTCTGTCGGAGTATTTCTTGTCCTGTGTCGTCTGCCGTCTTTCCTGTTGTCCGTTTTTTCACCTCTTTGTTTTTTTTTTTTTTTTTTTTTTTTTTTTTTTGAAATAGGGACCGATGACCGTGGCAGTCTGGTCCCTTTAATCCTACAACCAACCAACCTAACTTCGCCACCACTGTGTCGAAATTTTATGACTCTTGCATTAGCAGCTATTACGTTCTCACACTCTACACACAGGGCATCTCCAAAATAAGTAGATCTTATAAAACCCAGGAGAATAATTACTGTGACACGTTCCATCAGTCTATTTTCTTTATAACTCCGTTCATGGAATTCAAAGTCATATGGACTGTCTACATATCCGTCGAAGATGCACTGTATCGCTTTCACTCTATATATCGTTCATGGAAAAGGTGTGACATTACAGGACGTATCAAAACATTTCGCATACGCTACTGGGGTAGTAGATAAGATTGTCAGTTTGTAATATGCAGGTAGGGCTTCCGAATCCTGTCACTTCCATCAACTTTAATTGCTGGTAACAGTTATTAGTTTAGGAGAACAATGAAAATTATTAAGTATGCATAATTTTAAAGTATTATGTCTACATCGTCTGTCTCGCGCCACTATTTTCTGTACGTACTGTGATTTCTGCTTGGCATTAAAAGAAAATGATACCCTATGTGATCAAAAGTATCCGGACACATGGCGGAAAATGACTTACAACTTCGTGGCGCCCTCTGTCGGTAATGCTGGAATTCAATACGGTGTTGGCCCACCCTCAGCCTTGATGACAGCTTCTACTCTCGCAGGCATACGTTCAGTCAGGTGCTGGAAGGTTTCTTGGGGAATAGCAGCCTATTCTTCACGGAGTGTTGCACTGAGGAGAGGTACCGATGTCGGTAGGTGAGGCCTGGCCCGAAGTCAAAGAAATGGTTCAAATGGCTCTGAGCACTATGGGACTTAACGTCTGAGGTCAGCAGTCCCCTAGAACTTAGAACTACTTAAACCTAACTAACCTAAGGACATCACAGACCCCCGAGGCAGGATTCGAACCTGCGACCGTAGCGGTCGTGCGGTTCCAGAGTGCAGCGCGTAGAACCGCTCGGCCACTCCGCCCGGCAGCACGAACCCAGCGTTCGAAAACATCCCAAAGGTGTTCTTTAGCTAGTCAAACAGCAAGTTCAGTCCCCCGAGCTAAATAGCAGAGGCATGATTGGTCAACTTAAACTGAGGCCATTTGACGTCATAAAGTCCTGCTCGAAATTGGAAGGAATGGTCGCTAATGGCACGAATGATGTTCTGAGATAGTGTGGGGTGCATTTTGGAATCAGCTCTCAATTCTGATTTGCAGTTTTCGAGGGTTGTGTGGGCGCAGGACATGTGGGATCTGATCTTCGTCCGAGTCGGACGGTCTTCCGACTTAGTCGCACTTTTTCGGCAGAACTTAGAATTCTCAGACAGCCCTCGAGGCCAGGCGTTGAAACAGTTGCTGCACAGCAAAGGTCGGCGCCTACATCATCAGAACGTAGCCTACCGACGAAGGACTGGTAAAGTATTTTACGTCTCCGGCATTGTAGGACCTATCATTTTTATACCGAGGTCCTCAGCAGCACGCGCGCTCGCTTTGCTACAAGTCCACCTTGCTTGTTTCTCCATGTGATCCCCTGTCACTACTAATCGTGATACTGCAATATAGTTGGGAGAGTAATATTTGATTCATTAGGACCTCCAGTCATTACCGTCAATCTATTGCATCACAGAGTGTAGGAGCCCCTTGTTCTCAAGCCAACTCTTATTCTCATAATGCGCCAGTATGACTTACCCTTTAGCCTACTGTTTGTATTGATAATCAAGTACCTTTGTGTTCTGATTTGTAATAAATCGCATTGTAATATTTAATCCAAATATCATTTCATAGATAGATGCAGAATACCATGTCTTGTCGTTTATTATGATAAAATCCCCTTTTTCTTTAATTAGTAGGTAATGAATTTTAAGTCATGGACTGTGCGGCAGGTCCCAGCGGAGGTTCCAGTCCTCCCTGGGGCATGGGTGCGCGTGTTTGTCCTTAGGTTCAAATGGTTCAAATGGCTCTGAGGACTATGGGACTTAACATCTATGGTTATCAGTCTCCTAGAACTTAGAACTACTTAAACATAACTAACCTAAGGACATCACACAACACCCAGTCATCACGAGGCAGAGAAAATCCCTGATCCCGCCGGGAATCAACCCGAAAACCCGGGCGTGGGAAGCGAGAACGCTACCGCACGACCACGAGCTGCGGACTGTCCTTAGGATAATTTAGGTTAAGTAGTGTGTAACCTTAGGGACTGATGACCTTCGCAGTTAAGTCCTATAAGATTTCACACACATTTGAACATTTTTTTGTTGAACAATGATTTTTGTTAAATTATTGTGAGTGTGCACTCCTTATTTTACCAACTAGCAGGGTCCACCATCAGTTCCTTTCGTTACTATTGTGCACATAATCAATTAGGCAGTAGATAAGGAGGGGGGAGGGTCGAGTGCATCTCCAGTTCTCATGCAAAATTCGCCAGAATTAAAGAGGTACAAACTCTTCTGCAGCCTGGCACCTCGCACGCTGTAAGGTCAGGATGACGGTCATGTTGGAAGATTATTCTCCTTCCCGAAAATCTCTGACGAACAGAAGGAAGCATTACGTTCCCCAGGATTTGGGAATAGTAATGACTGGAAAAAGGACTGTCAGTTGCCACAGAATGCCGTAACCTTTTTGTGTGAACTAAATATTTTCCTGTATTTGGGCCACAGCTTCTAAAAATGGCCAAGAAGCATTACATGTTTCCTTAAAGCTCGTGTGTAGCAGCAGTAGAATAAAGAAGTGAATAGCGATAATAATCGAGTATTTGATAACTTCACACTCTGGAATGGTATTTCACGATCTAAGAAATTTCTTGAAATAGTGGAAATTTCAAATGGCTTCCAATCGAGGCTATGATGGCTAAAAGAATCTTTACATCCTGCTGACATGAGACTACGATAATTCTCGTTTCAGAGAACTGAATTTTTCCACTGTACCTAGTTTGTACGCTTGTACGCTAAGCGCATCGTACGTTACGACACAGTGTTGAGTCCAGGAAATGTGGGCTTCAGTGGTTTGCTGGACGGATACTGTTTTCTTAGCTGTAAGGTATGGGTCCAACTCCCACTTCCTTCATGCATTTCAAACACACACGAACAGACCTTTTTTAAAGTTCAGATCTGCTAACTGACACTGGCGTAAACTTCGATATTTCTCGATCTTCATGCGTAGCCACCAATGACGAACATTACTATGATCGAGTCTCGGTCAGGTATGAAAGTTTTTTGTTTAATTACGATGGCTATAGATTTTCCGTTTCAATGCAGATCAGAACAAAAAAGGTTCAAACATGTACAAGAATAATTGCTCAATCATATATACAGAGAAATTACTGGTGATATGACGTTAATTTTGACTTTTCCATAGAGCGCTTGCCGCTGTTAGTCGTGTCGCTTTTAACTGGTTAGTTTAATAACTAGTTTATGATTAACCACTCGTTTCAGGAACGAAGTTTCACAGATGTTGGGAAAATCTTTTAAAGAGCGAAAATACTTCGAATTGTCAGAAAACTTCAAGAGTCGAGACATTGCCTCAGAATGTCTCATTCATAAAAATATTTAATTTTGCCGAAAGATTGCTGGAACGATTTACGTGACGGAATTAGTTAACTCAAATTCTAATGTGTGTTGAAATATCTTTTAATGTCATTTACTGTAATAAATTGAGTTTACAAGCATTAAGGACTGTTTCATCTCTAATGATGCATTTCGTAGTATTTACAACATCGTGGTCTTCGTTTACATCCGGGCTGATTACTTTAAAGAACAGTGGTCTCTAGTGATTTCTTGTGGTATCCATTTTGTTTAGTCAAACGAATGTACTGCAAAGAGATTAGAGGACCTGCAAGACACTTACGTTATGTGGGCTGCATGCAGATCAGGCGAAACGCAGTTCAGGTCTTTCGAATACTTTTGGGTATCATAGTACATGTACAGACAAACAGATGATTACAATGTCAGCTGAATGGCTGCTTGCATAAAGGCCAGATGTGGATCAATGTGTTGTAACTTGCTCAGTTTATGAAGCTCCCTCTATTGAATTAGTCATCAAATCTTTCTGAGTTAGTAATCATTTGTTTGTCTGTACAGGCAGCACACCTATCTATTGGCCGCGTTTGACCCTAGTTGTTTTTGCGCCATAAAACCAAACAGAACCAAACACCGATCGATTTCCGTTCCTTCCGGATAATTCCTTCGTCGTGCATCGCTTTTTTTTTCCTTAGAGTGTACATGACGAAGCTTGTTTGGCCCATTATTGCGACTGAATCATCTTTACACGTGCCAACTCGATATGATTAGAAAAATATGTGTACTCATGCCTGAAGATGGTCATTATTGACTGAAATTTATAACCTGTTACATGAAAAATTTGTGATTCATGGCTGGAATAAAAAATATATAAAAATAAGATGCAATTCATATTTTCTTGTCCATATCATGTCAGTCTACTACAACCTATCAAAACAAAAACAAAAGGTGCAACTCACTGTGTCGCAGGTCTCCATACGTGAGTTTCGATACGGATGAATTTGTGGAAATTTGTGAAAATTACATCACAGCCTAAACCAGTTTGCGCCTCGGCAGCCTAACTGGAGTAGACTGTGCACATCGCATGTGGATGTGAGAGGATGATCATCGACGCACCACGTAATCCTGTAGCGAAGGCGGTTCACCTTGACATCTACGGGAAGTGTCTTAGTCATGATTCAGGTTTTGCACGCTTTTTCTAAATAAATTCAAGAAAATACAGTACACTGATCAAGGCCACGGCCGAGGCCTGTCCAGCACACAGTGCTGGGACTAAGACTTCACATTGGCCAGATGTACAACGCCAATCGTTTTTTGCGTTCCGACTAATACTGGGTGAGGGAAAAGATAGTATTAATTGATAATTATTTAATACTTCTCATAAGTTAGGCGTTTCCCATCTACACGTCCCATGGAACACAAACAGTCTATTTTCTGGAACTAAACATAAATAAGAAGCAACACTTGATAGCCATTTGGGAGAATATCAGAGTGGATTTAGAGAGGGCAGATCTTCCTCAGAACAGACTTTCAACCTATGGTCCATAATCCGTCGCAGACTTACAAACTCTAAAGGCATAGTTGCAACATTTATAGATTTTAAAAAGGCATTGATTCATTTGACAGGGAAACGTTACATAAAGTGGTCCGAAAATTTGGCGTTAAGCCTAAACTATCAATCATTATTCGTGAAAAACGCACAGACACCAAATCAAAAAAAAAAGTTTCATGGTGAATTACCTAAGGCATTCAAAGTAAAAACACATGCAAAGCAAGGTGACAGCCTCCCTCTTCTCCTCTTCAACTCTGTAAGTGAATGGAAACAAAAACTAAAAGAACGTAAGTTACTACCAATAAGACTTGGACTAAGAACAAAGGTATTGAAGTTCACAGTCTGGCATTTGCCGATGTTTTTGCCATTCTTTCTAAAAACCTAATAAATGCAGAAGTATAAACAAACCTTTTAGAATAAATAACGAACAAAGCAGGGTTGAGAATTTCTGTAGAAAAATCAAAATTTATAACAAACCTAAAAAATACTCCAGAAATGCTAGGAACAGATATTGGACAGGTAAAGAGGTTTAATAAATTTAAGTATTTGGAAGAAACTATACAAGAAAATGGCCTAGAAAAATTCACTGTAGAAGAAAGAGTATGTAAAATGGAGAGAGCATATGGTATAATCAAGAAAATTTACACTAAAAGGTCTGTCTAAAAATTTGAAAATGCAGCGCTACGTACTGTAATGAAACCAGAACATCTTTATGGAACTGAATGTTTACTACTGAATCACAAATTCCACAAACTTGAAAGAAGACTCATTAGAACAATACTTGGTCCTCTAAAAAACTGATGAATGGAAATTAAGAAGTAATGAAGAAATAGATCGCAACATAAAAAGCATAACTGAAACGCTACGGAAGAGGTGACTGCTATTTTTTGGACAGCTATGCAGAATGAACGGCAACAGGTGAAACAGACAGATTTTTAAATTTCTTTTGGGCAAGATGTCAACAATACTCTGGATCCAGAAATTGGGAAATATTTGAAAGAAGCAGCATAAGTGAAAAAGGGGCAACGGAAACAGAGATTTTTAATAAGAAAGTGTTAAAAATAGAAGGATTCGAAGGATGGAGGGAGAAGAAGACAGAGTCAAAATGGTCCGAAGAGAGAAAGGATATGTAATGAGAAGATGAAAGAATACTGGAGTAAGAAGAAAGAAGAACAAAGCAGGAAGCATTGATGTTGGCGCGTGGTCCTTACAGGGCCTAAACGGAAAAAGATAAAGTATATCGACTGTGTGTGTGTGGGGGGGGGGGGGGGGGGGGGACATGTGTCCGGAAACGCTTACTTTCCATGTTAGAGCTCATTTTATTACTTCTCTTCAAATCACATTAATCATGGAATGCAAACACACAGCAACAGCACGTACCAGCTTGACTTCAAACACCTCGTTACAGTAAATGTTCAAAATGTCATCCGTTAGCGAGGATACATGCATCCACCCTCCGTCGCATAGAATCCCTGATGCGCTGATGCAGCCCTGGAGAATGACGTATTGTATCACAGCCGTCCACAATACGAGCACAAAAAGTCTCCGCATTTGGTACCGGGGTTGCGTAGACAAGAGCTTTCAAATGCCCCCATAAATGGAAGTCAAGAGAGTTGAGGTCAGGGGAGCGTGGAGGCCATGGAATTGGTCCGCCTATACCAATCCATCGGTCACCGAATCTGTTGTTGAGAAGCGTACGAACACTTCGACTGAGATGTGCAGGAGCTTTAACCACATGTTGTGTCGTACTTGTAAAGGCACATGTTCTAGCAGCACAGCTAGAGTATCCCGTATGAAATCATGATAACGTGCTCCATTGAGCGTAGGTGGAAGAAACTAAAATGAGCTCTAACATGGGAATTAAGCGTTTCCGGACACATGTCCACATAACGTCTTTTCTTTATTTGTGTGTGAGGAATGTTTCCTGAACGTTTGGCCGTACCTTTTTGTAACACCATATATATATATATGTAGCAGCTCAGGCACCAGCAGTGCGATCCCTGTGTAGTCAGGGGGCTACCACCAAGTGGGTACATGACAACCCCACCACAATGGGCTGGCTACTGTGCTGGATGTCGGGTGTCAAAATATCCATGTACATCACGAGTACAAAGATGGAAGTGCACTATGGAGGGAATGTACGTTACCTGAAACACACTGCAGCAGATGTGGCCGGAAGCTCGATTAAGTCCAACTCGATGACAATATCGGATGTGCCAGATCTTAGGGCAAGATGGATATATAATACACCACGTAAGGCGTCCTTCCCCAAATGGTACGCACTAACAGAAAATTTTGAAAAGTAGTGGTCAAACCTCTTAAGGGACCATCACATTAAGGCCGAAACGTCGCCTCTTACGACAGGCAGGAATACCGCGGGCCTATTCTTATCCCCAAACCCGCAGGGGGGGGGGGGGGGGTGGCTCGTGCAGAAAATGGCTTGTGATTCTTTGAAGCATGTGTTCTATCATCATGACTGAGATGTATCATAAAATGTAGTGGAATTATACACTTCTTGGAATTACACACCTCTCGTATCTATTTTACGACGAACGTTTGATAAAATGAAAGAAAGCTACTTGTTTGAGTGACAGTTGTGAATTGATTCAAGTATATCACACAGTAATCAAAATGTACTGTTACTGGGAAAAGCGATCTCTTCTGATTCAGATGCAAGAAGAAAGACATGGAAGAACGTGCAATTCTGCTGTTCAATATGTTTTTCACTCCCAGATTTATCTCAGTATGTTCATTGCTTCCCTAAGGTTTGTCTCGGATGATGATTCTGTAAATGACAAACCAAAAACAAATTACTGTCACTAAAGTTCGCTTGGAGCCTTGTCTGAGCTCTTCTTGTGAAGTAACTCAATATTTCCAAAACAGACACTTCTGCTCTGTTCTGCAATGTATTGAATGGAGGTTGTGAGGTGGCTTATGATGCAGAGATTGTCTTACGATTTAGTCACTGTATTTCATTCTGGCCATTTGCATGCCAAGTAAAGAAAACGAGCAAAAGACTTACAAACTGCAATGTTTCCCCAGCGAGATCCGAAACAACTTGTACATTAACCAGCACAATGAAAATCGAGCGTTTTATCACTAAGCCAACACGATATTGCCGCAGTATAGCTTTTTTCATTACGTCCATATTTCCTAATGTAGATTACGCGAAATGTGACACTAGAAAGCAATCTTAGCTTAAGCACCAATCATCAAATCTGGGTTCAAATAATGAATTCTATTTACTCGGCGTCATATCTCACATGGAAGCCATTAGAATATTTCAACGAGATGACAGGAAAGTACACTCCTGGAAATTGAAATAAGAACACCGTGAATTCATTGTCCCAGGAAGGGGAAACTTTATTGACACATTCCTGGGGTCAGATACATCACATGATCACACTGACAGAACCACAGGCACATAGACACAGGCAACAGAGCATGCACAATGTCGGCACTAGTACAGTGTATATCCACCTTTCGCAGCAATGCAGGCTGCTATTCTCCCATGGAGACGATCGTAGAGATTATGGATGTAGTCCTGTGGAACGGCTTGCCATGCCATTTCCACCTGGCGCCTCAGTTGGACCAGCGTTCGTGCTGGACGTGCAGACCGCGTGAGACGACGCTTCATCCAGTCCCAAACATGCTCAATGGGGGACAGATACCCCAGGAGCAACAGTGTCCCTAATTTGCTGGGAAGTGGCGGTTCTGTCCCCTACGGCACTGCGTAGGATCCTACGGTCTTGGCGTGCATCCGTGCGTCGCTGAGGTCCGGTCCCAGGTCGACGGGCACGTGCACCCTCCGCCGACCACTGGCGACAACATCGATGTACTGTGGAGACCTCACGCCCCACGTGTTGAGCAATTGGGCGGTACGTCCACCCGGCCTCCTGCATGCCCACTATACGCCCTCGCTCAAAGTCCGTCAACTGCACATACGGTTCACGTCCACGCTGTCGCGGCATGCTACCAGTGTTAAAGACTGCGATGGAGCTCCGTATGCCACGGCAAACTGGCTGACACTGACGGCGGCGGTGCACAAATGCTGCGCAGCTAGCGCCATTCGACGGCCAACACCGCAGTTCCTGGTGTGTCCGCTGTGCCGTGCGTGTGATCATTGCTTGTACAGCCCTCTCGCAGTGTCCGGAGCAAGTATGGTGGGTCTGACACACCGGTGTCAATGTGTTCTTTTTTCCATTTCCAGGAGTGTATATGTGTGTGTGTATGTGCGATGTTGCCATAAGGCACTCACTAATTATTTTCAAATTAGAATGGAAGCTATGATTTTATTTAATGTTCTTCAGTTCAGCCGATATGTATGTGTGTGTGTGTGTGTGTGTGTGTGTGTTTGTGCGTGCGCGCGCGATGTAGGCTGAGAGAAATCACAGCAATACGCACGGCACCAAGAAAGTGTTAAAATTATTTCTTAGATTTTTTTGCCATCCACTGATTAACATTCAAGTTCTCATTCATTCCCAGTGACAAGTTCTTTCAGATGCTAAGCTGTGTCCGTGTCGCATTACAGAGAAATGCCACAACTCGCCTTGAGAGCATCAAGAGTTCAAGAGTCAACAATCTAGGAAAGCATCAATGATTACAAAGCACATAGAAAAGACTGAAAAGTGGGACAGAGATACTGCCAGAACTGAAGGTGTGAAGTGGTGTCGTGTAAATTGTACCTGGATAGCTCAGTCGACGAGTGACAACGTTCCAGGTCCATTCTGCAGTCCGGCACACACTTGTCATCGCCAGGCAGCTTCGATTACACTACTGGCCATTAAAATTGCAACACCAAGAAGAAACGCAGATGATAAACGGGTATTCATTGGACAAATATATTATACTAGATGTGATTACGTTTTCACCCAATTTGGGTGCATAAATCCTGAGAAATCAGAACCCAGAACACCAACCTCTGGCCGTAATAACGGCCTTGATACGCCTGGGCATTGAGTCAAACAGAGCTTGGATGGCGTGTACAGGTACAGCTGCCCATGCAGCTTCAACACGATATCACAGTTCATCAAGAATAGTAGTGACTGGCGTATTGTGACGAGCCAGTTGCTCGGCCAGCATTGACCAAACGTTTTCAGTTGGTGAGAGATCTGGAGAATGTGCTGGCCAGGGCAACAGTCGAACATTTTCTGTATCCAGAAAGGCCCGTACAGGACCTGCAACATGCGGTCGTGCATTATCCTACTGAAATGTAGGGTTTCGCAGGGATCGAATGAAGGGTAGAGCCACGGGTCGTAACACATCTGAAATGTAACGTCCACTGTTGAAAGTGTCGTCAATGCTAACAAGAGATGACCTAGTCTTGTAACCAATGGCACCTCGTACCATCACTCCGGGTGATACTCCAGTATGGCAATGACGAATACACGCTTCCAATGTGCATTCACCGCGATGTCGCCAAACACGGATGCGACCATCATGATGCTGTAAACAGAACCTGGGTTCATCCAAAAAAATGACATTTTGCCATTCGTGCACCCAGGTTCGTCGTTGAGTACACCATCGCAGGCGCTCCGTCTGTGATGCAGCGTCAAGGGTAACCGCAGCCATGGTCTCCGAGCTGACAGTCCATGCTGCTGCAAACGTCGTCGAACTGTTCGTGCAGATGGTTAGATGGTTGTTGTCTTCCAAACGTCCCAATCTGTTGACTCAGGGATAGAGACGTTGCTGCACGATCCGTTACAGCCATGCGGATAAGATGCCTGTCATCTCGACTGCTAGTGATATGACGAAATTGGTATCCAGCACGGCGTTCCGTATTACTCTCCTGAACCCACCTATTCCATATTCTGCTAACAGTCATTGGATCTCGACCAACGCGAGCAGCACTGTCGCGATACGATAAACCGCAATCGCCCAATCCGACCTGTATCAAAGTCGGAAACGTGATTGTACGCATTTCTCCTCCTTACACGAGGTATAACAACAACGTTTCACCAGGCAACGCCGGTCAACTGCTGTTTGCGTATGAGAAATCGGTTGGAAAAGTTCCTCATGTCAGCACATTGTAGATGTCACCACCGGCGCCAACCTTCTGTGTGTACTGTGAACAGCTAATCATTTGTATATCAGAGCAGCTTCTTCGTGTCGGTTAAATTTCGCGTCAGTAGCACGTCATCTTCGTGGTGTAGCAATTTTAATGGCCAGTAGTGTACTTCAAAACTTTGCAGGATTGCTCTTGAAGAAATAGGTACGCCAGAATTGTTTGTAACTGATAGTAGAGTCTGACAGTTTCCTATATTTGGTATTCGACGAAATCACACACGTTTTCTAAGAGAGACAGACGCTTTGCACAGTTAATAAAATAAGAGCTACTGCCAGAAGAAAAATTGTTTCGTGTTGCAGTATGCTAGAATTATATTACAATAAATAGGCATCATTCAAAGGCTCGTTTAGACTCATTGGTGAATGTCTGGAGAACAAGTCCTCTCTATTCGAGCACTGATCGCGACGTTACCTAACAGTTTTCTACTGAGTCGCAGCTCTCTAAACAACATCCCACACGAGCAAACCAGTTGCGACTTCACCTGTTGTTGCTCGCCGCCTTAGGTAATTGGGCTATGCACGGCTCTGTTAAAAAAAGAAGAATAACTCGATGTAGTCATAAGGTCGAACCGCGGACGTCTGCTTTCACGCGCAGCAGCTAGCTCGCTGCAGATAATAACCTGAAGCTCTGAGCCAGCAGTCAAATAGTCATTGGCTAAAACCGCGAATTAATAAAATACACAGAAATATAAAATAAAGGATAAATGAATAATTTAATAAAAAGATCTCTATTCTTTCATCTGTAATTGATACCATCCGCACCATATCCTGTGTAGACGCATATGCCATCACCGTTGGTGCGTGATCTTATGCTCCGCTATTTACATCGGCGTCGCCATCGAGTCTCTAAAGGTACGTTTACAAGGGCCATAAAAATTTCATACTGCTGACAGCTAATTTCGACAATGTTGTTCCGCAACAGTGCGGCCGCGTGAATTTCAGCCACATGTACTACAAAATTGCTGGTCACCGTTGCCCCGCAATGTTTGCGGCAATCGTTACAGCGCGGAAGCACTGTGACAAATACTTCTGGAAAGGCCACACGCAGATAAACCAAGGGTTCCTATATGAGCTAGGAACATGGGGTAAAAACTTTTTGTTTTAGCCCGGAGCACAGGCCATTTGTGTAGCCGTTCGAGCATCTGCCTTACAGTAGCTATGTTCCATTATATTGAGCAAAGTTTGAACGACGAATCAGAGCTGGCGCCCAGGCAAATTGTGCGAATCGATTAATTCCTTTTGCAAAAGATTTTAATTGCAAAACAGTCATTCTCGTTCGAATTTTACGTGAAAAAACAGTCACCCTCAAACAAATAAGGACAGGAGTGAGACTGTTTTAATTTGGTCCATCGGTGTATCGGACCTTTTAAGTTTCAACCGTTTGAAAAAGTCTCGTTTCGTTTGGATTTTATATGCAAAAAAGACATTTTTCTGGGAGGTTTTTCAAGCGAGCCACTTGTATACTTTGAACTTGTACGAACTGGTTCAAACTACGCACGACAGATGTAGATTAATAGATAAAGTCAAAACGAATTTTTCTTTTCATCCTGTAGTGTTCAACCGTTGTCAAAATACGACGGTTAAGAGTCAAGCTAAATGTTGCACGTAAAATTCGTTCTTACGTGGATTGGATGAGAGGAAACGGTTTAAAGTGAATCAAAAAAATAAAAAACGAATTATTACGATAAAATTGAACTCTCACATTGAAAGCTTTAGCTTCATTCGAATTTTTCGTGTAAAGAATACGTTTTTTTATGAGATTTTTTACATGTGCAACATCTATGTTTCAAAATTGTGCAAATGAGCTCAAATCTTTTACGAAATTATACAAATACATGTAATTAATAATCATCCTGTTGTTTTATGAAAGCTTTATCTGGTGCCACAATATAAGTAACAGGGTTCGAAAGACGATAAAAAAGTCTATACCGGATCAGTCGTCGCCCGAGTCAATAAAAATCTACATCGGTTGCCGAGCTGTGGCGGTCTAACATCAAAATTATGGGAGAGTAGAAGTTGGGAACCAGAATGAAAATTACTACTATCGTAACACAAAAAAGGTGAATATGTTCTGGGCAGAGTTAGGGATGAAAAAGAAGCAAACTAGATTTTCGACTTATCTGACAGCTTCAAAGAAATTTAAACAAAAGGTCTGGACATATTTGCGCTTTTTTACTAGTTAACCCCACTTCCCCAGCGCAGTGACCTATCTTGGAACCACCTTGTTCATGAAGGCCAAGGATGTAAGAACAAATGGACACAAATTTGTGTGCTTCTAGAGATTGGGATGCATCTACAACAGGAAGTATCCGAGAGTGGGGAATGTGTCTATAGTAGGAGGTATCCCAGGGTGGGGATGCAAGCATATTCGACTTTAAAGACAGGTTGTGTCGTATTACACATGACAGATGTCATGTTGGATGACATGAAGGCATGTGTCATATTATACGACATGATATCAAGTATCTTGTTAGATTTGTTTATGGACAGAGTCCGCCTTTAGACAATTTTTATTTCTATTTCCCAGACACGTTTCGATGAAGTTTCAGCATCATCAGTGTGTTTCACCGAAACATGTCTCGAAAATAAAAATAAAAATTGTGTTTTGCTCAAGGCGGACTCTCACAAATCCATTTGTAAGCAAACACGGACAGAAGAGCTTCACCGTCAAGATGATTCTGTCATGTTACTTTACTTGACACGATGCGTTATATAACATGACATGAGAACTAGCACTAACAAGTAAAAAACCGCGAATACGTCGTAATGTTTTGATTTAAATGTCGTTGAAACTGCCAGGTAAGTCGAAAAGCTAGTTTGCTCCTTTTTCATCCTTAACTCGGCTCAGCTTATATTCATCATCTCTTGTGTGCTATGACAGGTGCATTTTTTTCCTTCTGGTACATTTCTGGGCCAGAGGTCTTTACACAGGTTGCCTCAAAATAGACGAACGTTATCTAGTGGAAGTGAGTGCGCCTCTACTGCTTTTGCATCACACAAGGTATGAAGTCAGAAAGAAGAAGAGAAATTGGGCTTTGTGGAAGCGTTTTTCTTTAAGTAAGCGGAATGATTCACAAAATTTATCTCGGATACTGATGTGTTACATGACTTTTCTATAATTTTATCAGAATGTCGAAACACAATTTACATTATCATTTGGCCCGAGAATAGCTAAAACCGATACAAATATGAGAGAGTGTAAATTAATTACAATCTGACTGGTGATCACTCTTCGTCATTAACAAGTCTCTTGGTACCAGAAATATGCAATGCTTTGGTAGGACTGAAGGCTTTTGTTAATCCTGTAAGTGACAAATGAGTTTTTCCAGCATAACGATGAATTACAAGTCAGTATGTGGTCTTTGATGTTAGCAATGAATATACCTGCGCAATTTATTGTTTGTTTCTACGTCTACCATGTGGTATGGGGCGGTAAATATTGATACCAACGAATGGTTAGCAATGAATATACCTGCTCAATTTATTATTTGTTTTTAAGTCTACCATGCGGTATGGGGCGGTAAATATTTTGATACCATGATAATTTCAGTTATTTACCAGTTGTATACATATTTACTGTTAAGGCACGTTTGAAATGAGGATACAATTACAATATTCACATTTTGTTTTTATTCACCAGCACACACCTCTGTTTACACTATCAAATTCTGCTTCAGACACGTCTCGGGATAGTGTGAGATTCAGGCATCAGATGCAATCCATGTAGATGAAGAGCCACCCACACTTCCACTGTTTCTATGCAACTTTGTTGCCTCGCATTTGGCATATATTCCAAGACTTCGGATTTTTTGCATGCCTCATTGAGCATGACTCCGACCTCATCGGCACCAGCTTGCCACCTTCCTTTTTTCAGACTGCTATCTCTTTCCGACGTTGCGTAGCTCTGGCCGTAGATAAATCGCCTTTGTATCAACAAACAAGTAACAAAACAGGTGGCTTGCCCGCTCAAACTTTTGAACAAGAGCTGAGCGCTATTGAATGAAAGAGGAATTTTCAGATCTCAGGTGCATACGGTTACTGCATTAAACGCAACGGCGAAGGTGAAAATTTGTGCCGGACAGGGACTTGAACCCGGTTGCTTCGAAAGGACAGTCACCATTCCTATAACAGTATGTACATATATGCACCTTGGCGGCGAAATGATATTTTCCGTGCGGATGCTCTCACTCGTCCGAACCCCTGCGGGAGTCATCTGAATAGCTGTGGTGTTGTTCTTGTGTTCTTCAGTCCGAAGAGTGGTTGATGCAGCTCTCAATGCCACTCTATCCTGTGCGAGACTCTTTCTCTTCGAATAACTGCTGCAGTCTACATCCTTCTGAATCTGCTTATTGTATTCATCACTTGGTTTCCCTCTACGATTTTTACCGCCCCACACTTTCCTCGGATACTAAATTGGTGATCCCTTGACGTCTCAGACTGTCTTATCAGCTGATCACTTCTCTTGGCCAAGCTGTGCCCCAAATTTCTTGTCTCCCCTATTCTATTCAGTACTTATCTTCAATGTTCTTCTGCAGCACCACATTTAGCAAGCTTCTATTCTGTTTTTGTCTCAACTGTTTCACTCTAATACATGGCTACACTCCAGAAAAAATACCTTCAGAAAAGACTTCCTAACACATCTATATACGATGTTAGCAAATTTCACTCCTTCAGAAATGCTATTCTTATCATTGCCAGTCTACATTTTATAGCCTCTTTACTTCGGCCATTATCAGTTATTTTGCTGCCCAAATAGCAAAACTTATCTACTACTTTAAGTGTCTCATTTCCAAATCTGATTCCCTTAGCATCAGCTGATTTAATTCAACTTCCTACCATTACCCTTGTTTTTCTTCTGCTGATGTTCATCTTACATCCTCCTTTCAATATACTGTCCATTCCGTTCAACTGCTCTTCCAAATCCTTTGCTGTCTCTGACAGAATTACAATGTCATCGGCAAACCTCAAAGTCTTTATTTTGCTCCCTGAACTTTAATTCCCGCTCTACATTTTTCTTTTATTTCCTTTAATGTTTGTTCAATCTACAGAGTGAATAATATCGGGGATCGGCTACAACCCTGTCTCACACCCTTCTGAATCACTGCTTCCCTTTCATACCCACCGATTCTTATAACTGCCGTCTGATACCTAAACAAGTTGCAAACAGCTTTAAGCTCCCTATATTTTACCCCTGCCACCTTCAGAATTTGAAAGAGAGTGTTCCAGTCAATATGTCAAAACCTTTCTCTAAGTCTACAAATGCTATAAATGTAGGTTTGCCTTTCCTTAACCTATCTTCTATGAGACGTCGTAGGGTTAGTATTGCCTTGCGTGTTCCTACATTTCTCTGCAATCCACATTGATCTCCCATGAGGTCGGCTTAAACTAGTTTCTTCCGTTCTTCTATGTAGAATTCGTGTTAGTACACTCCTGGAAATTGAAATAAGAACACCGTGTATTCATTGTCCCAGGAAGGGGAAACTTTATTGACACATTCCTGGGGTCAGATACATCACATGATCACACTGACAGAACCACAGGCACATAGACACAGGCAACAGAGCATGCACAATGTCGGCACTAGTACAGTGTATATCCACCTTTCGCAGCAATGCAGGCTGCTATTCTCCCATGGAGACGATCGTAGAGATTATGGATGTAGTCCTGTGGAACGGCTTGCCATGCCATTTCCACCTGGCGCCTCAGTTGGACCAGCGTTCGTGCTGGACGTGCAGACCGCGTGAGACGACGCTTCAACCAGTCCCAAACATGCTCAATGGGGGACAGATCCGGAGATCTTGCTGGCCAGGGTAGTTGACTTCTAGAGCACGTTGGGTGGCACGGGATATATGCGGACGTGCATTGTCCTGTTGGAACAGCAAGTTCCCTTGCCGGTCTAGAAATGGAAGAACGATGGGTTCTATGACGGTATGGATGTACCGTGCACTATTCAGTGTCCCCTCGACGATCACCAGAGGTGTACGGCCAGTGTAGGAGATCGCTCCCCACACCATGATGCCGGGTGTTGGCCCTGTGTGCCTAGGTCGTATGCAGTCCTGAGTGTGGAGCTCACCTGCACGGCGCCAAACACGCATACGACCATCATTGGCACCAAGGCAGAAGCGACTCTCATCGCTGAAGACGACACGTCTCCATTCGTCCCTCCATTCACGCCTGTCGCGACACCACTGGAGGCGGGCTGCACGATGTTGGGGCGTGAGTGGAAGACGGCCTAACGGTGTGCGGGACCGTAGCCCAGCTTCATGGAGACGGTTGCGAATGGTCCTCGCCGATACCCCAGGAGCAACAGTGTCCCTAATTTGCTGGGAAGTGGCAGTGCGGTCCCCTACGGCACTGCGTAGGATCCTACGGTCTTGGCGTGCATCCGTGCGTCGCTGAGGTCCGGTCCCAGGTCGACGGGCACGTGCACCTTCCGCCGACCACTGGCGACAACATCCATGTACTGTGGAGACCTCACGCCCCACGTGTTGAGCAATTCGGGTGTACGTCCACCCAGCCTCCCGCATGCCCACTATACGCCCTCGCTCAAAGTCCGTCAACTGCACATACGGTTCACGGCCACGCTGTCGCGGCATGCTACCAGTGTTAAAGACTGCGATGGAGCTCCGTATGCCACGGCAA
The DNA here is from genome assembly GCF_023897955.1 of Schistocerca gregaria. Classification (NCBI taxonomy): domain Eukaryota; kingdom Metazoa; phylum Arthropoda; class Insecta; order Orthoptera; family Acrididae; genus Schistocerca; species Schistocerca gregaria. Next base: position 863,759,668 of record NC_064920.1, read on the forward strand.
ACTGGCTGACACTGACGGCGGCGGTGCACAAATGCTGCGCAGCTAGCGCCATTCGACGGCCAACACCGCAGTTCCTGGTGTGTCCGCTGTGCCGTGCGTGTGATCATTGCTTGTACAGCCCTCTCGCAGTGTCCGGAGCAAGTATGGTGGGTCTGACACACCGGTGTCAATGTGTTCTTTTTTCCATTTCCAGGAGTGTACAACATGGACGCCTCTTAGTGGACAAAAAATGCACTTTGCAATCGTGTACATAGATGAGTCAATTACAACAGATGTTCAAGAATTCGAGCAGAACAACATGAGATTCTCCATGACTAGTTTACAAAACGGTTGCGGTTTGGCTGTAGGATTTTCCAAACTCTCATGTGATCTGGACATAGAAAGGCTGACCAGAATCAGAAACGTCATGTTCCGCCCTTCTTCCTCACAAAGACCACCGAAGAGATCCAAGCACTCTCTGGAGCTTCAGGGATATAATCTTGCATCATCTCCACTTCTTCCCTAATTATCCGTTGTTCATCCGGCAACAAGTCATATGAGCGCTGGGTAATTGGTGTATGATCCCTGCGTTAATACGGTGTTTTGTCAAGAGCCGCTTGGTCTGTCTTTTATTCACTCCGAGCTTGAAAGCGTCCTAAAAGTGACGTAGAATTTCTAGTACAAACCGACATTGTTCCTCTGTCGGGCCACACAGTTTTGGCAATTCGATAGTAGCTTCGTCCCCTCCATTGTTTGTAATGGTAGAGAGCACGGCTCTTCATCCATCACACTAAGCTGTTCTTGCTGGACTGATTCGCTTGCCCCTAGACACATACCTTTAGGGATGACTTGTGACTGCTCTTGACAATTAATGATCCAAAGTTCCACTTGCCCCCCCCCCTCCCCCACAATAATTATGATCGTCGCTGGCATGTAAATTTCTTTTGTGAACCTGAATAGATTCTTGCAATCAACGTAAGCTTCACACTTACACTGACGAATGGAACTAGTATCTTTGATGATGGAGGGATAACAACGTCTTAAACAGCAAACAACAGCCCAGGGCAATCCTCGTTATATGTACTTGCTGGAATAGCTTCTTCAATCTGGAATTCTGACCTTCCACAGTCCATGACTGCTTATAACGCCCGCAAGAGGTGCCATCCGATAGTAACATTACAATAGCATTCTTCTAAAACGACATATTCGAAAAGCTATGTTCTATCATATGTAGTTGTTCTTGCAATACATGTTCCTGTCGGCGGGACGTATTTCCCATTTGCGATCTTCAGCACAGTCGCCTTCCTGCTGCAAAACGTAGTCTTCTTTAACTGACAAGGATAAGCATTCAACATTAGAGTGAAAAGAAGCCCTCGAGTTGACTAGCGCGCAGACTAGTTGGCCGTCGATGATCACTTCGATGAGATTTCCTGTGATTTTGGTAAATATCGTCTATGGAGGATTTTCGTCCGCGGCAGCCTCATCTCCATAGACGGTTGCCTCACTTAGTTTTCCTGAATTAAGAGGCTATGCCAGCGCCTGATACCTATGTACAGCGACGAGTAATGGCTACGGCATGTTGGGAAGCGACCTCATCCAGAGTACACAATGAGATTCATCCTACAGATCAACTATAATCGAATAGTCTGCAGTTGACTGGCGTGGATAGGACGGTTTCGATGGTTGACGTCTTGTGGCGTAATAGCCTAGCCCCCGTCTTCTTTCTCTGTAGTGTCGCACAAGGAGTCTGGGTCGTCAAGAGAGAAAACAGACTGACATATTGTCTCCATTCTCCAGGTATCTGTTCTTCTGCATGGCGTTTTACTTGGCGGCGTAGTTGGTCGTACCTGGATTGATCTCCGTTTGGTGTTGGAGATTCGTGCAAAAGATCGATACACTTCTTCCTCAACATTCTGTATTACATCCTAACATATGGAATCGACGTTCTCTAGTGTACTAGGTCCGACAATTCCAGCTGTCACAAAATGCTCTGTCTTCTTACAACCTGGCGTATGAGAGAAGCGACGTCATGACGGTCTTCCAAACATGTCCTAGAGACCAGATTCAGGATCCCATCACATCTCTTCCATCCGACTCTCCTCCGGTGGTGAATTCTTCTGTTGGTGTGACATCCTTTATCAGAGGAGCTTTGTAGATGTCTTCTGCGCCTCCTTTCATCAAATGTGAGGTTCTGTCGGTGTCCATGATATTCTGATTCACAGTGTTGCACAGGGGCAGAATATCATGTATGTACGATTGTGTCGTTTCCCCATGACGTTGGGTCGTGTTCTATTGTTCTTCCGCTAAGGAGACTTTCTGTAGACTGTCACCAAATGTTTTCTTCATTTGGGCACGAAATTTGTCCCAGCTATTGATATCTTCTGCGTTGTTCTGGACGACAGCAGGGCTGTGCCGTCCACGCAAAAGCATACTTTTTTGAAACACATCATGTCAACCCACCAATTGTATCTGGCGATTCAGTCGAATTCTTTCGCCATTTCGTCGGGTCCTGACCGGATGTGTAGCTGACTTACTGCAGGCTTGGACTCCATCTGTTTCCTCAAAATACAAATGTTCGGAATTGCTTGTTTTCTGATACCTAACCATGTAGGTGACGGATTTAACTTTTGCCATGGTGATGTTGATTTCTTGAAGAACCCGCCCTCTCCAACAAACAATGTCCTGTCCAAAACGGAATCAAGCCCAAATCTGAAGGCAGCGTCGTCAGTGAAGTACAACACTTAGAACTACAAATACGTTCATTACTGACAACAACGTACAACCAGAGCAGAACTGACCTCCTGGATGGAGAGTGCGGCTATTTATACAAACATAACATTTTCCAGAATGATGGTATTTAAAGAAAAGACGACTATTCCAGAATATACAAAATGAAGTATATCAGTAATATACCAGAAATGATAAACACTAAATAAGAAACTATCACTAGTGGTCGGGGTTGAAGTGGTGACCCACAGCATATCAGACAGTGATGCTAACCACTATTTTTTATTGTCTCCTTTCTTTCTATCTATTTCTTCGTCGTTTTTTCGTCAGTGGTTCTGTGCGGATTTCGCATGACGTCTTTCAAATTCTATTGATAAGAACCTTCACTCAATTTTTCTTGAATACGGTCAGACCCCACTCACCAAACACGGTGACAAGAGGACCATACGAAACTCCCCTTACTGGGTTGAGTCATTTTGACAGGGCGTGTAGGGCATGGCTGATACTTCAACATACCTACATCTACATCTATACTCTGAACACCACTATGAGGTGAGTAGTATTGAAATTTGTGTTCTGGTGCATTTGGTTAGTATGGGTTGCGTACATTTAGGGGCGAACTTGATTGATTTATGAATCCCTCCCCTTAACCTATTGTTATGTTAAATCATTTATAACCACCTGAGGGTTGATTTATGACCCCTTCAGAATAATACATCATTCCAAGAAAGCCCTCCACCTTTCTCACTCTCTGGAAACTTCCAACCCTCCCCCTCAGTCATACAAGCATGTCTATCATATCAAATTAATTGACTAATTCATTAAATCTATAAATTAATTAACACCCCTCCTCCATCTGAGGAATCTCCCAGCCCTCCACTCCCTTCCCCCACCTAGAAATTGGCGAGGAAATGACTCCCTCTGTGCTGGAGAAGAAGGATTTCACAACAGGAAATTCTAATCAATGTCAATTACACAGCAAAGGATATACTGTTTATTTATAAAATTCAATTCACATGGGTTGGTTCTTTCCTTTATTTGATGGGAAAAGCTCATCCTTCTTTGCTGTTTTGAAAGATGATGCTCTTGTAAAATACACCACAATGAGATACACTCCTGGAAATGGAAAAAAGAACACATTGACACCGGTGTGTCAGACCCACCATACTTGCTCCGGACACTGCGAGAGGGCTGTACAAGCAATGATCACACGCACGGCACAGCGGACACACCAGGAACCGCGGTGTTGACCGTCGAATGGCGCTAGCTGCGCAGCATTTGTGCACCGCCGCTGTCAGTGTCAGCCAGTTTGCCGTGGCATACGGAGCTCCATCGCAGTCTTTAACACTGATAGCATGCCGCGACAGCGTGGACGTGAATCGTATGTGCAGTTGACGGACTTTGAGCGAGGGCGTATAGTGGGCATGCGGGAGGCCGGGTGGACGTACCGCCGAATTGCTCAACACGTGGGGCGTGAGGTCTCCACAGCACATCCATGTTGTCGCCAGTGGTCGGCGGAAGGTGCACGTACCCGTCGACCTGGGACCGGACCGCAGCGACGCACGGATGCACGCCAAGACCGTAGGATCCTACGCAGTGCCGTAGGGGACCGCACCGCCACTTCCCAGCAAATTAGGGACACTGTTGCTCCTGGGGTATCGGCGAGGACCATTCGCAACCGTCTCCATGAAGCTGGGCTACGGTCCCAAACACCGTTAGGCCGTCTTCCGCTCACGCCCCAACATCGTGCAGCCCGCCTCCAGTGGTGTCGCGACAGGCGTGGAGGGACGAATGGAGACGTGTCGTCTTCAGCGATGAGAGTCGCTTCTGCCTTGGTGCCAATGATGGTCGTATGCGTGTTTGGCGCCGTGCAGGTCAGCGCCACAATCAGGACTGCATACGACCGAGGCACACAGGGCCAACACCCGGCATCATGGTGTGGGGAGCGATCTCCTACACTGGCCGTACACCTCTGGTGATCGTCGAGGGGACACTGAATAGTGCACGGTACATCCAAACCGTCATCGAACCCATCGTTCTACCATTCCTAGACCGGCAAGGGAACTTGCTGTTCCAACAGGACAATGCACGTCCGCATGTATCCCGTGCCACCCAACATGCTCTAGAAGGTGTAAGTCAACTACCCTGGCCAGCAAGATCTCCGGATCTGTCCCCCATTGATCATGTTTGGGACTGGATGAAGCGTCGTCTCATGCGGTCTGCACGTCCAGCACGAACGCTGGTCCAACTGAGGCGCCAGGTGGAAATGGCATGGCAAGCCGTTCCACAGGACTACATCCATAATCTCTACGATCGTCTCCATGGGAGAATAGCAGCCTGCATTGCTGCGAAAGGTGGATATACACTGTACTAGTGCCGACATTCTGCATGCTCTGTTGCCTGTGTCTATGTGCCTGTGGTTCTGTCAGTGTGATCATGTGATGTATCTGACCCCAGGAATGTGTCAATAAAGTTTCCCCTTTCTGGGACAATGAATTCACGGTGTTCTTATTTCAATTTCCAGGAGTGTACAAAGGATGTTCAAAAAGTTTTGCACAGTCGTCTCTAATTTCTTTATTTTTTGCAGGAGGAGAATGAATTTTTTTGTGAACATACTTGGAACATTTAGCTATACATTGAGCCTACTCAATGTAGCCTCCATCAGTTGTGACGCATCTGGCCCAGTGTTCTTTCCATGATGTAAATGCACTTTGGTAAAATTCTGAGCACTGACTTTTACACAATCGCTTGACACAGGAAATAAGGTCTTTCTCACTATCAAATGTTTCACCATGCAGGTGGGTCTTCAGACGACTAAAGAGGTAAAAATCAAATAGAGACAAGTCCGGACTGTAGGGAGGATGAAGAACAATTTTCCAACCCATTTTCCTGATTTTCTCTTGCATCATAAGGGCTGCATGGGGTTTTACATTGACATGGTGTAGTCTGATGAGGTGACCCTGAAGCTGTGGTCTGTGGGTCTTGATGGCACATCGCAGCTTGTCCAGTGACAAGCAGTGACGTTTCCTGTTAATTTTAGAGCCAGGTTCAAAAAAGTCAATGAAAATAACACCACACTGATTACAGAAGAAGGAGGCCATCACTTTTTGGCCTGCTGTTCGTGAAAGTCTTGGTTTCTTCTTCTGAGGGGAACCCACATAGTGCCACTCCATGGACTGGGTTTTGCTCTCAGGCTTGCACAAAGAAAAACATGTTTCATCCTGGGTAATGACACCGTCAAACCACTGTTTCCACTCACCAGTAAAAGTCTTCATGAGACCCTCTCACACAATCTTCCTCATAGCTTTCATTTCTCTTGTCAATAGTCTAGGCACCCAACATGCACAGATTTTTCTGTACCCTTATCACTATACAAGTGATACCACAAACCCAAAGACAAACAAGTTATTTCAGCAAGCTGTCATGTCGTCACACATCTGTCGTTTTGGATGATTTGATCAATATCTCCTTATTCACATCGCTCAGTAGCGTCAATGGTCTACCACATAGTGGATTATCCAGTAGCGAGAAATCACCTTCTTTAAACCTCTGCAACCACCGCTGGATACTGCTCCGATCCACTGTGTCCTCCCCATAAACAGGGAGCACCTTCCTGTGAATCGATGTGGTAGAGACATTGACGATCTTGAAGAGGAACTCCATCACCGACTGTTGTCGCAACCTGACATCTACTCCACTGTCCATTATGGCTCACCTTAAAATAAAAGAAAATACTTTTATATACAAAGTTTGGAAATATTCCAAGTATGTTCGCAAAAAATTTCATCCTCTTCATACAAAAAATAAAAAAATAGAGACAACTGTTCAAAACTCTTTGAACGCGCCTTGTAATTAAATAAATCACTGTTTTGCCCAACTGCGTAATGAATACTATCACAGAATTGGCGTCGACGTAACTTACAGCAGCAATACACTGTTAAATATTTTTTTTCCCGATCGGTCTCCGCACCAGAAACAAGGCAGAGATGCCAGCCACCTTGTGTAATTCCCCGCGCACCACACCGTACCACACCCACCATACCACAGGCAATCCTTTGAGCCCTGAGCATTCGACTGTGAGTTGCCTGTCGCCTGCAGAATAATGCGTGATACTGGATGTCAGCTTCCTTTGATATTTGATACAAGATTCACTTCCTATTTAGTTCCCATAAACACGCTCTCCAGCGGAAGGAGCTGTTTTATGTGATTGCCCTGCAGTGCAAATACCAACTGAGCCAGTTCACAATACCACCAGCGGAGGATACCGACAGAAGCGACCTCCCCACCCTCCTCCTTTACTCCAACCATTCCACCCCTCCTCCCTCTCGTTAATCTCTGTTGAACGAAATATCAGGTGGTGGCAACTCTTTCTGTTTATATGAACCACAAATGCAAACACACCAAGATGTCGTCCTTAACCCTCCTGCCTCTCATTCCCCTTCCCTGCCCCCCTCAGCACTCATGCACACATGGCACTGGTAGTCGGTACATCCCTATGTTCTCACACTTCCACGGCTATGCAACAAAGACATTCGAGAAGAAGCAGCTAGCGTCTGCTGTGTGCCACGCTAACCCCTCCCTTGGCCTGAAAAAAGCAGCAGGTACCTGCCAAATCCACAGCCCTTCTGAAAATGCTGGACTGATGAGGATGTCTTGGAAATATTGCCTCATTCTATCAGATTGATTGACTGATTAATTAAATCGATATCCTCTGTGTAGGACAGATTTTTCTTGCATCCTGTTGGTAGATACTGATCCCGCAACTGCCTGGTTCCAAACCCTCCTGGACTTCTTCCCCCTTGCCTCCTATCGGTGGATACTGCCACAGTTAGGTCACTTGGTAGAAAGTCCATTACGTTGGAGGTAGCTGAGAATTTCAAAATTCAGCCCAATTGCATGCTGTTTCCTTAAACTATCTGTGGAGGCGTTGGATTGATGTGTCCTTGCAGTACCATTATCGGAAACAAGAAATTGATAAAATGGTAATTTGACGTCTCAATTGAGGAAGTGTTGCTGCATAAAATGATAGTTGGAATTTTGTATGTGTTCAACAAAGAGGTCGCTCATTTCGAAATACAGAGCTGAATGCTAGAGCTTTGACTCTCCGACTTTATCCCACGAATGCGAGAATACTTTGTGACTCCATCACATAGAAGGAGATGGAAAGCTGTAATAACATGTCAGAGACTATATGAAGTGTTTCGGCTAAGGAAAGCAGTTCTAGCGCCACCTTTCTGCTGATGGCTGTTTCCTGCACTAAGAAACAGTATTTGTGTCATGTTACGTAGGCTGTGTAACAGGATTCACGATATGTCCACATGTATATGTCCCTTGCAAAATAATGGAGGGGTAGTTTAGCAATGATACAGAAACTGAGAACCGTGTTGCAATGTCATTGAGAGATAGAATCACGAGATAGAGGCGATAAGATGTTTTGTTGACTCACAACTAGTCGAAATTGGTGGTTTGAACCTCGAGTGATTGAGTAAAAAGCGTCCAAATTACGGGAAACCTGGTAAAATTACGAAAACTGATGTAAAATACTTAAAACTGATGAAAATACGACAAAAAATGCGGAGGGATCAGAATACTTATATGCTCGCCTGGGTGTATGAAAATCATTCTATTCGTCTACCGGTAGGATTGACAGCTGATGGTACTTACTATCCGTGCTCTATGGGCTTGAGTCCTGCAGAATACCCCCTTGTTCGACGACTTCCGCTTAGGTGCGACTTAAACTGTAAGGAGGACGAGGAGAAAACTGCAGGGAAGGCGGGGCGGAGACCGAGGAACAGTTACAAGATACAGAGAGACTGTCTAAAGCCACGCTGGTGTCTTTCTGTATGGGGTCCTTAGCAGACAGGATCGAAAAATATACTTATATGGATACGGTGTCTGTTATGGCAACACCGGCCATGACCGTCTTCCTCCGTGCGAATGCACACATATTCCCTGAACTCTTAAGGGACTTGATAAGAATGTCTTCCACGAGTAATGAGTGTGTTGGGGTGAGACACTACGTACGTATTGTGTGGACATACAAGGTGAGAATGTGGGACTCGCGGGAGGCATGCGCGAGATAGTCCCTGCAGTCGTGCTGTCCTCTGTGCTCTCGGTGGCTCAGATGGATAGAGTGTCTGCCATGAAAGCAGGAGATCCCGGGTTCGAGTCTCGGTCAGAGCACACATTTTCACCTGTCCCCGTTGATATGTATCAAAGCCCGTTGGCAGCTGAAAGTATTAATATAATTCTAATTTAGTATCGAAAAAGGTGACTCGATTCGAGATATAAGAGTGCCACGAATATGATTTAGCAGTGGATGTAATCATCAGAAGACATCCTCATAGGATACAACGCAAGTGTGTGGTTGAATTGAGAGACTTAAAACCAGATCACAGGCCGAATTTCTACCAGGAAGCGTTACACTATAGGTCTGAAAAGCTGGTGTATTGGTCACAAGGTTTAGTCCATTTATTATGACTTTATTCTAGAGTTGCATATTTTAAGTGATTCCTCACATAGCACATCATCTATTATATAAGCCCTTGGACATATCGCAGAACTTCTATTCCACTGTCTAGATGGCATCACGATAGAATGTATTAAAATACTGTATGTTGGCGTGGAAATACCTGGCAGCGGCATGAGAGAATTCTAATATCAGCTTAATACCACGTTCCTTAGCCAAATCACTTCCTCAATTCCGTGATTTTATTAGGAGCCTACACCACTGGCGACGTGCACCCACACTTTTGGTCTGTTAATACGCATCACGGCTATCACCGTCTATAATCAATGCCGCGGTATTTGTGTCGAAGACCACTTCATTCAGAAGCAATACCATGTCTCGATTTATAAAGCATATATAGTTTTTAACATGGATATCGTTAGCGACACTTGTGTGTGCTTGTAGAACCAAGACCGCAGTTTATACAGTGGGACACTAACATAACCATTGCGAACACGTTTTCAATAGCTGATCTCTTTATACGACGATTACATCTCTCTCCCTCAGACACACTGGTATCACTCGCAAAAAAAAGTTAGACATGTCCGCCCATCACTGATTTTCGATCTATATTGTTTGGTGCCACCAGCATTCTGTTATTGGTTGATTGCTATACTTAGTAGGTGGTGTGTGATACATTCGCTGTGATCAGTATGTTTATAAAGTAAGTGTTAACTTTTAAAGTTATATGTCCAGTGTTGCGACATGTGCAAAGAAACTATGTCTAATCCCAAGAAAGATATGAAATTGATGTGAAAACTGCGTTTTCAACGTATTGATAACCATATTCATAGCCCACGAGCCATGGACCTTGCCGTTGGTGGGGAGGCTTGCGTGCCTCGGCGATACAGATAGCTATACCGTAGGTGAAACGACAACGGTGGGCTATCTATTGAGAGGCCAGACAAACGTGTGGTTCCTGAAGAGGGGCAGCAGCCTTTTCAGTAGTTGCAGGGGCAACAGTCTGGATGATTGACTGATCTGGCCTTGCAACACTAACCAAAACGGCCTTGCTGTGCTGGTACTACGAACGGCTGAAAGCAAGGGGAAACTACAGCCGTAATTTTTCCCGAGGGCATGCAGCTTTACTGTATGGTTAAATGATGATGGCGTCCTCTTGGTTAAAACATCTCGGAGGTAAAATAGTCCCCCATTCGGATCTCCGGGCGGGGACTACTCAGGAGGACGTCGTTATCAGGAGAAAGAAAACTGGCGTTCTACCGATCGGAGCGTGGAATGTCAGATCCCTTAATAGGGCAGGTAGGTTAGAAAATTTAAAAATGGAAATGGATAGGTTAAAGCTACATATAGTGGGGATTATTGAAGTACGATGGGAGGAGCAACAAGACTTTTCGTTGGGTGAATACAGGGTTATAAATACAAAACCAAATAGGGGTAATGCAGGAGTAGGTTTAATAATGAATAAAAAATAGGAGCGCGGATAAGCTACTTCGAACAGCACAATGAACACATTATTGTAGCAAAGATAGACACGAAGACCACACCCACCACAATAGTGCAAGTTTATATGACAACTAGCTCCGCAGATGACGGAGAGATTGATGAAATGTATGATGAGATAAAAGAAATTATTCAGATAGTGAAGGGAAACGAAAATGTAATAGTCATGGGTGACTGGGATTTGATAGTAGGAAAAGGAAGAAAAGGAAAAGTAGTAGGTGAATATAGAATGGGGGTAAGAAATGGGTGAATTTTGCACAGAGCATAACTTAATCATAGCTAACACTTGGTTCAAGAATCATGAAAGAAGATTGTGTACATACAAGAAGCCTGAAGACACTGGAAGGTTTCAGATGGATTATATAATGGTAAGACAGAAATTTAGGAACCTGGTTTTACACTGTAAGACATTACCGAGGGTAGTTGTGGCTGGCCAGATGTTTAGTAAGTTTATAGGTCGGCCAGCCTCCTCTCTACGCACGTTGAACACTGTGAACACCATATAAAGAATACGGCAGACCTCATCAATCGGATTAAAGGTCTGCGACTTGCTGAAGGGGATATTATTGTTAGCTCCGATGTGGTTTCTTTATTCACGTGTCCCCAACACAGCTTCTATTGACTTACTGCTCTTTCGCGGCACCATCATGGATTTATTTAAACACACTCTGACGTCGTCATGTTTCTTACATGATGGAAAATATTTTAACCAAACTGGCGGCGTGGCGATGAGAAGTCCATTAGCTCCAGTAGTAGCCAACCTCTTTATGGAGCATTTTGAAGACATGGCCTTGGACACGGCTCCTGTAAAGCCGAGCTGTTTTTATCGCTACGTCGACGATACCTTCGTCATTTGGGCACATGGACAGAAAAAGTTAGAAGAGTTCGTGGAGCACTTCAACGGCATGCACGACCACATCAACTTCACAATGGAAGTAGAGAAGGAGGGTTCCCTGCCGTTCTTGGACGTGCTTGTCCGCAGACCCAATGGGTCTGTAGGTCATAGCGTTTACCGCAAGCCCGCCCACACGGATCGCTATCTGCACGACACCAGCTTCCATAACCCATCACAGAAAGTCAGTTCTGGTGACATTAGTACATCGAGCTGAAACCGTCTCAGACGCTGAGAACCTGCCGAGAGAACTGAGCCACTTACAAACGTTTTTAAGGAAAACGGTAACAACAATAAACAGATCTCACAAGCAGTGTCATCCAAGCCTCAAAGGAAGAAGACCTCTGAAGATGACACCAAGCATGTTGCATTCTTACCATTTTGTGGCTCGACAACAGGGAAGATTAGTTGGCTCCTGAAGAGGCATAAAATAGACACAATCTTCAGCCCTCCGGCAACTAATGGAATCTGTGAAAGACGATGTAAGCCTCAGGAATTTACAAGATACCGTGTGGATGTGGGCAGCTCCATGTTGGCCAGGCTGTTCGCACTATTGAACAGCACCGCATAGAACATGAACGGTGTTACCGTCTGCGTGATCTCGAAAAGTCAGCTGTAGCATGCTCTGGAAAACGGACACCGAATTGCATTCGATGAGACGTCTATTATTAAACGGACTAATGGCTTCAGGGATAGCGTGATAAACGAGGCCATAGAGATTAGAATTTCTGGCTACACCTTCAATAGAGACGGTAGATTGCAGCTGAGTACAGCGTGGGATGCGGTGCTGATGGAGTTGAAGCGTGCCAGGCGGTCGCGCTACCAAAACATTACCATATATGGTGTGGGACCGAGTACCAGTGACGTCACTAGCGACGTCACGACGCCGCGGCTGTATAAGCATTGCAATGGCAACTACACGACAGTCATCCACTTGACATAGGCAGAGGAGATTTCTGCCGAAAGCTCCTGGGCAGTAAACCACTTGACGCGGCTTGAAACCCGAGAATGTTTTATTAACGGATATCGCCGCGAAAGCATGCATTAGTACAGAGGTATTTCTTATTGTTACTATCTTGTCGCATGATAGTCCCTTCCTTCCTCCTTCTATGTCCTGTCTAACTGAGAGAATCAACTTAAGAATTCTATAGTGCTTTATAAAATACACTTATCTGTAGTAGTCGGAAATTCCACAACTATGCCCGTGTAAATGCACGCCGAAATTTGAAATTCCAACTATAATTTTATACAGCACCACTTCCAATTGAGACGTCAGATTCCCGTTTGATCAATTTCTTGTTTTCGATAATGGTACTGCAAGGACACATCAATCCAACGCCTCCACAGATAGTTTAAGGAAACAGCATGCAATTGGGCTGAATTTTGAAATTCTCAGCTGCCTTCAACGTAATAGACTTTCTACAAAGTGGCAGTATCCACCGATAGGAGGCAAGGGGGAAAAATCCAGGAGGGTTTGGAACCAGGCAGTTGCGGGATTGAATCCCGCGAAGTATACCAGTCCTAGTATCTATCAACAGGATGCAAGAAAAATCTGTCCCACACAGAGGATATCGATTTAATTAATTAGTCAATCAATCTGAATGACTGAGGCAATATTTCCAAGACATCCTCATCAGTCCAGCATTTTCAGAAGGGCTGTGGATTTGGCAGGTACCTGCTGCTTTTTTCAGGCCAAGGGAGGGGTTAGCGTGGCACACAGCAGACGCTAGCTGCTTCTTCTCGAATGTCTTTGTTGCATAGCCGTGGAAGTGTGAGAACATAGGGATGTACCGACTACCAGTGCCATGTGTGCATGAGTGCTGAGGGGGGCAGGGAAGGGGAATGAGAGGCAGGAGGGTTAAGGACGACATCTTGGTGTGTTTGCATTTGTGGTTCATATAAACAGAAAGAGTTGCCACCACCTGATATTTCGTTCAACAGAGATTAACGAGAGGGAGGAGGGGTGGAATGGTTGGAGGAAAGGAGGAGGGTGGGGAGGTCGCTTCTGTCGGTATCCTCCGCTGGTGGTATTGTCAACTGGCTCAGTTGGTATTTGCACTGCAGGGCAATCACATAAAACAGCTGCTTCCGCTGGAGAGTGTGTTTATGGGAACTAAATAGGAAGTGAATCTTGTATCAAATATCAAAGGAAGCTGACATCCAGTATCACGCATTATTCTGCAGGCGACAGGCAACTCACAGTCGAATGCTCAGGGCTCAAAGGATTGCCTGTGGTATGGTGGGTGTGGTACGGTGTGGTGCGCGGGGAATTACACAAGGTGGCTGGCATGTCTGCCTTCTTTCTGGTGCGGAGACCGATCGGGAAAAAAAATTAACAGTGTATTGCGTGCTGTAAGTTACGTCGACGCCAATTCTGTGATAGTATTCCTTGCGCAATTTGGCAGAAAAGTGATCTATTTATTTATTTCATTGTGGGTTATTTTACAAGACCGGTATCTTTCAAAGCAGCAAATAATCCTTTGCTATCTAACTGACACTGATTAGAATTTTCTGTCATGAGATCATCCCTCTCCAACACAGACTATTATTTTCCGCCAATTTCCAGGTGGAGGAGGAAGAGGAGAGCTGGACGATTTCCCCGAGGGGGAGGTGGTAATTAATTTATCGATTTAATGAATTAGCAAGGTAATTTGATATCAAAGGTTTGCTTCTATCAGTGATGTGAAGGGGGGAGGTTTGAAGGTTTCCAGAGGGGTGGTGAAAGTGGAGGGAGAGGGGTGGGGAGCTTTCTCAGAAGGACAAATGTCCTCAGGAGGTCATAAATCAAACCTCTGGAAGTCCTAAATCAATTAGCATAACAATAGGTTAAGGGAGGGTGTCATAAGACAATCAAGTTTGTCCCTGATGTACGCAACCCTCACTAAGAAAATGCACCAGAACACAGTCTGCTCAACTAATGAGGTGCATGGCAGAGGGTACATCCCACTGTATCAGTTATTAGGGTTTCTTCCCATTCCATTCATGTATGGAATACAGGAAGAACGATTGTTTGAATGCCTCTGTGTTGTAATTATTCTAATCTTATCCTCATGATCCTTGTGGATTACAACACATAGGGGATTTTAGTATATTCCTTGAGTTATTATTTAATGTCAGTTCTTGAAACTTTGTTAACAGCCTTTCTCTGGATAGTTTACCCATAACTGAGCATATGTGATCATTACATTTCATTTGCCTACAAAAGACATCATAGATAACTGCATCATCAGCAATACCTCTGAGGCTACCATTAATATTTACCATTAATATTGTCTGTGATGTCAGTCATATACAACATGAAGAGCAAGGATCCCAACTCAACTTTCTGGGGCACACCTGAAGTTACTTCTACATCTGACAATGACTCTCATCCAAGATAACATTCTGCGTCCTCCCTACCAAAAAGTCCTCAATCCAGTCAAAAATTTCACTTGATTCCCCATATGAAAGGGAAAGGGAAAACCGATAGAGGTACTCAGGGTACCCTCCGCCACACACCGTCAGGTGGCTTGCGGAGTACGGATGTAGATGTAGATGTAGATGATCGTACTTTTAACAATAAGCATAGTTGTGGAACTGAGTCAAATGTTTTTCGTAAATCAGGAAATACTGCATCTACCAAACCAACTTGATTCAGAGCTTTTAGTATCTCATGTGAGAAAAATACGAGTTGAATTTCAAATGATCGATGTTTTCGGTATCCATGCCGATTGGCATTGAGAAGGTCACTCTGTTCGAGTACTTCATAATGTTTGACCTCAGAATATGTTCTAAGATTCTACAACAAATTGATGTCAAGGATGTTGGACGATAGTTTTGTGGATCCCTTCTACTACCCTTCTTTTAGACGGTTGTGAGCTGTCTTTTTTTCCCAAGAACCGAACACGGTTTTTTGTTCTAGGGATTTACGACACATTACTGGTAGAGGAGGAGCTAACTCCGATGCAAATTCAGTACAGAATCTAATAGGGAATCCATTGGGGCCTGGAGCTTTGTTCAATTTTAATGATTTCAGGTGTTTCTCAACACCATTGGTACTAAAAATTGTTTCATTCATCTTTTCAGTGGTACGAGGATTAAATTGGGCAGCTCTCCTGGGGTTTCCTTTTTAAAGGAGCATTTGAAAAAGGACTTAAGCATCTCAGCTTTTGCTTTGCTACCCTCAATTTCAGTTCCTGTCTCATCTATTAGGCACTGGACATTAACTTTGGTACCACTAACAGCCATTTCATGCGACCAGAATGTTGTGAAATATCATTTGACAATATTCTGTTACGGTTGTCATTGAAGACACAACTCTCTATGGTTTTCAGTAAAACCGAATTTGAAAATTTTATGCGTGCTAACATTGTTTGTATGGTCGCTAGTGGTTAAGGAGTCCGCAGCCAAGCGAGTAAACGCTTTGTTTCATAAGCGTGAAGTCTCTAGACCGAATCTCGAAGCTGATACTCTTTTTCAGTTTTTTTATGCGTGCATGCAAACACCAAAATACTACTATGACATCTCCGAAGTCCAACAAGCTTACAACAGCATTACATAAGAATTATCTAGCCGATTTCTTGAAGCCATAAGCGAGAGACGAAGAATTTCGTTTGCTCCTTCATTCATGGCGAGGGAAAACGGACCCAGATTTGCACGACGAACATTCACAAGATGGAGAGGGTTTCCCAGCGTGCAGTATCAAAGCAGTTCTTCCAAAATGTACTTCGCTGGTGCAGCCTTGCGACATTTTTTTTTTTTTTTTCGGGCAGGTGAGGAATTTCTTAAACGACCGTGAAACTGCGCGTACATCAGGATTAAAATAGAAAGACAGGTTCCAAAATAATTGAATAAAAATTCATTCAGCCGTTCACCATTAGTTCTCTGTACCAATGTTTGGTATAATGCTTCGATATGCGTGGTACGCTGCTGAATTGTGTGATGACCAAGAACCGTTTATGAGTCTAAATCAGGTATGTTTTCCAATAAACACACTGAAAAAAACGATGAACATGCAAAAATTTGGTGTTCATTACACCTGCTGTATGTCTCAATAATTACCGTTTTCCACGTTTCTACGATCCGTAACATACAGTATTGCGCCATAGGTTACACATTATGTTTGTCAGAAAGTATATATAATATAAATTAAATTAATTTCGTGATCTGATTTACAGTTATCGTGTATCCTACTTTTATTACCAGTCCACTTATGAAAATAAATTTTTCCTTTTTACACAATAAAGATTATGAAAATAATAAATGAATAACTAAACTTCATAATTTGCACAGTAATAATAAACCTATTGTTAAAATAACATGAGAAAGAAGCAAAGTACCGGCAGGATATTCGATCCACGGACCTCACGGTTATGAAACCAACCACTTACCCGCTCGGCTGCGGACTCACTGAATATTGGCGACCATAAAAAGTATAAAAACAAGCATAAAATTTCCAACTCGATTTTCTCGAAAACCGTTGAGAAATGCGTCTTCTTGTTCATATACGTTGAAACCGCAATCATGCCATATACACCTCGTCAATATAAACCAAATCCGTGAGGAGACCTCGTACGGTGCCCTTGTGAGCCACCGTGCCGGAACTGAGCTATACGGCATGCGCAGTTACTCGAGGCAATATTCTTCAGTATACCAAAGTAGATTGAATCACTGCCTTATTTCTCTAGGACTGTTGGTGTAAACCTAAGGAAAAGCTTTCTCAAAATTTATGAGTCCCAAATATTGTGGTAATGCAGACTTATTGACAAGTTCTACAATGTAATTTACCTTTTACAGATAGTCCAGTGTGCTATATTCACTTCCAATGCAGGCTTACTCCTTTGTTTGATTAAAATCCAGTGTTATTCTACGATGTTGATAATAACTTTCGTGAATGCCTTGTACACTACAGAAAGAAGGCTGTTACATTTATAGTTTTTTATACCTTGTCTATTCCCTTTCTTGTGAAGAAGAATAATTACAGTGTTGTTCCAGTTTTTGCGAATGTGACATTTTAACTGCAGAAACATACTGCCTGCCTTTGTTCGAGTTCATTTTGTTTACTTCAAACATATGTTTCTCTCAACAGTTTCATTATCGTTACACAATAAAACTCATTTTCTCAAATAACTCGAAAGCTGCGTCCGCAGTAGTCTGTTGTGTAGGTAGCGAACTTAGAGAGGGGAAATTTTCGGAACACTTCACTGAGAAGGTCCACAAAAATCATGCACACCTTATTCGATTTTGGACAGTCACATGTAAACTAATAATGTTTGCTGCTACATTACACCATAGCGCCATTTTATCTGTGGTTGGGGGATTCGCATTAAGATTACAGGCACAAGAAGTGCGCTATAACGCCCGAAAGCACAATTTGTGCGCTCACAGCGAGAAGTGCTTCTCCAATCAACTGGAGCACTTCGTATCACAAAAGCTGAACCATCACAAGTATTTCTGGGAAAGTGTTCTTCAGATGTAGCTTTCACGCACAGAACTATATGCTACTGATTGCCGAAAAGTAATTCCAAGAAGGTATGACAGATTATTGTTTTATAAAAAGTACTGGGCAATAAATCGATGGCAGAGGGGATGGAACAATAGCAATACAGGCTGCTGTATTTACAACTTTTTCTTAACTCCCTTGCAAACAGAAACTGATAGAAACCAATCTACAAGCATTATCCATTGTGTAATGGGACATGATCCGCGTCCACTGTATTTCTTAAAATCAGTAAAAGAAATCTAGTTTGATACGACTGTGAAGAGGATGTTATCAAGTAAAATATGGTTTTACAGCGTACTTTAAACTGTGATATAAGTGACAGTTTTGTCGCAGATGAGGACCTTCGGTCTGCATAAGGAAATCCCAAATAATTGGCGATTACAATCAATTTCGTCAGTAAAATTTCCCATAGATAACAGTCAAGCTTCAGAGTAACAACTCCGATTCTTTCTATTACATATAGCCGATTGTTTCACCTTGTCCCCACTTGTGAGAGAATTTTTTTAATATGCTAGTACACATTGTTACACCATAGTCTAGTCTGGTATAATGAACTGCCCACTAACGATTCACCAAAATTATGCCACAGCGTACGAAGCGCCTGTCAGCCACATGACCAAGCACTATGGGTAAAGAGACCATATTCAGGATGCAAGAACACTCACTCAGTATACTGAT
Organism: Schistocerca gregaria; assembly: GCF_023897955.1. Taxonomy (NCBI): domain Eukaryota; kingdom Metazoa; phylum Arthropoda; class Insecta; order Orthoptera; family Acrididae; genus Schistocerca; species Schistocerca gregaria. Next base: position 863,778,394 of record NC_064920.1, read on the forward strand.
GCTGCGGAATACGCCAGACAACACCTCTGAAAGCCAAAGTTATAACGCCTTACAGCTCCGTCAGGGTTTCTATAGGAGCTGAACAGAAAGGAAAATCTGAATGTGGGAAGTCATTGTAGCCGGACGGTGATGTCCAGCCTCATCAGCCTATTATGACTTCCAGGCTGGGAGTGCTGACATTGCAAAAACATTAGCCAGCACAACTCATATATATTCTTATACAACCTAAGGCAGACGCTCACTCTCAATGTGATCCTTGTTCTGAGCTACCACCGAAAATCTTTACGTTCAACAGCTGTAGGCCTCCACCTGAGTTCAATCTGTATGCAGCCACCTGGCACCTTCTCATCAACAAGTCACCCACAGGGTAACTGTCATCAGCTGATGGCCCCCTTCCTAGTGAGTGATGGGTCTGAGCCTGGGACAGCTAACCACTCGGCTACACGCTCAGAGCAGGTCCACGCCATCACCTGCAGTCATGCCAGAAGCTACAGTTTAATGCCACCTGTACCAGTGTGTTGTATGGTGCCGTTATGGGAATAGCCCAGCAGCTGCCTTCAGTCAGCACTACCCATTTAACTGTCTCCAGCACACGCTGCCACTAGCACATGCCGCCTTCCTGGTGAACAACCACTGATGCTGGCACACCTATAGCGACTGTGGCCAACTACATAAAAGAGGCCAATGACCTGCTCTCCAGCTACAATTCTATCTCTGTGACTTTCTTAACGAGGAATGTTTTACTAACAATCTACTGTTCGACCACCACCACCACTAAATCCACATCCAAGTAAGGAACAGAACTCGATCCTGACCTACCAGCAGTCCAGTTCACCAGCTGGGATACTGATCACGTACTGACCCCTATATTTTGGTGGGGCAATATTTTGGTGACAGTAGCCAACGGGTGCCATTCGGGAAGAGGACGCTCCAGCTGGAACATTATTGCCAGCTCCAGTTTGTAGCTTCAGCAGGAAAGTGGGTGACCCGCCTCTGTTATTGTGCGTAGACATAGTGGGGAGAATAGCTTGCCATAAGAATTTGAAAGTGCAATTTGTGATGGATGAGGGGTCTGCCGACCTTTCTGAGTACAAGGATAGTACCAGAGAATACTATAATGGCATGTGACCAGTAAGACGCACACAGCGCAATTTGTTGGGCTACGAATTGACATATACTCAATCAGCGCATGTTATATGTCGTACATGCTGGTGCTATGGCCATTATGTCCAGTAATGTTGAGAATTAAGATGGTTCATGATTAGAAGCCGTGACTAAGAACTTTTTTTGTTGTTATTTTTGAGCGCCTGTAGTGGCTATACTTATTTCCTTATTTTTTTGTGTCTTTTGTTTGTAATTTTTTTGTGTGTAAGTTTTCATAATGCCAGCTGCAAACACACGCAAAGCAGTTCAGTCTCTGGTCAATCAAGTAGCCTAGATGCGGGGGGACTACATGGAGCTACACAAAAAAGAGCCATGGTAAAAGCAAGAAAATCTTCATCTAGTGTAGCCACATCTTTGTTAGAGTCGATTGCTGCTAGTCTGATGACCCCTTTTTAGGGCAAGACAATTGTGGATGTGTCAGGGTTTATAAATGATTTGAAAGCTGCCGCAAGTCTGGGCAGATACAGTAATGTTGCAGATGGCCAAACTATGTTTAGTGGTGAGGTGAAAACATACGTGTTGTACCACGAGACATCGAATCAAATGTGTACATTCCAGAAGCTGAAAAATGGACATATTGGAAACGAAACACTACCAGTTCCGTTTGAGAGCAGCTCAGTGGAATATCCCAAAAGCAAAATGAATTAGGGGAGACTCTTCTAGACAGTAGCAGAAAAATAAAGTTTCAGATTTATCGGTATTCAGGAAGTGGGGAGAAAGACCGGTTTATCTTGCAAGAGGCTGAACATAGAGCATTAGATGGTTCTTAGGGAGCTCCCACCTGAAATGTCTAGGAGAGTACAGAGGAAAACCTGGAGGACTTACTGTCGCCGTGAAGGCATCTATGAAGTAGACGTAGTGACATGGATACAGGACAAACAAGGTGTTTTTTCTATGGATGTAAAGTGTTATTGATGTGGGCGCATGGGCCACATTCAGAAGTAGTGTCGCCAATAACAATGAAATCAGTGCAGAGTAGTGGAACACTATGTGCAGGATTGTAGTAGTAGGAGACATAAGCTCTCCATGTTATATGTTATGTGGAGTAGGGGACATCGATGATGCATCACTAAGTTGTGCAGTGCTCAGTTTTTGCATTGGTGCAACGCATTTTCGAGAGAATATTGAAGTCTTGTCCTGTGTAGATGATGGGTCCAGCGTAATCATGGGATTGGATCTTTCACAGCACACTGTCGAATTCAGTGGAACATTATTCTAACTAGGAGAGACTGCTGAACATGATACATAGTCGCATTTCTCCTGTCATGAGGGCAGAACAGAGTAAACTGCGCGCACATTCATAAAGGCTCAGTTTGCATGACAGAGTGCCAAAGAACATGAGGAAACTACTTTGTGTAAAGTGTAGATGCTGACCTACTGAGCAATATCTTGTGTCTGGTACAGCCACTGCTAGGCAATGAGAAACTGCATACATCACATTGTTTGATATGGAAGAGTGTAGTACATATGCAAGACATAGATAGAGAATATATCATTCCTGTTAGCATGAATCATTTCAGCACCAGTGAAGCGATTGTGACAAAAGGCTTTTCATTTGGCATTCTGTGTGAAAACGATTTGGACAGGTCAAATATGGACTCCTGCCATAAGCGAACCATAAATACATCTGCATTATGAGAGAATATTTGGCGGCAGCCGCTGTGGCAGAGCGGTTCTAGGCGCTTCAGTCTGGAACCGCGCGACCGCTACGGTCGCAGTTTCGAATCCTGCCTCGGGCATGGATGTGTGTGATGTCCTTAGGTTACTTAGGTTTAAGTAGTTCTAAGTTCTAGGGGACTGATGACCTCAGATGTTAAGTCCCATAGTGCTCAGAGCCATTTGAACCATTTAGAATATTTGGCGTTTGAAGGAAGAAGATATAACAGCCAATCCTAGTGGGTCGTTGCCGGCAGTACCCATAACTCAACACAGAAGTCTGATTACGGACAAATTTCCTCTGTATATAAAACCACACAGAATGTCTCGCCATTTGCAACCAATAATGGAAGAATTTGGATGGTGGCATTACTGAAAGGAATAACAGTCCCAGGGGAGCGCCAGTCGTCATTGTAACCAAAAATCACTGGACAAGACAGCAAAAAATCAGTTCTTATTACGTCAATTTTTATTTAAATGCTAGAATGGTTATGGATGCATATCCTATACCATATATTACGAAAACATAGGCAATATGGAAGTACTTTTCGACAACAGAGACAAAAAATGGTTACCACCAGTTGTTGCAGTACCAGATGACAGGCCAAAGATCGCATTTACCACCGTAAGGCAACATTAGCAGTACCAATGGGTGCCATTTTCGCTAAAGAACGCACTGGCCGCATTTCGGCTGCTAGATGCGTTTTTGAAAGGCCTGAAACCTTATCAGTGTATAGTTTATGTCATTACTGTCTTTTTCAATGATATGAAGGAGAGCACAAAACGACAAGAAGTAGTGTAAAAAAGGTTACGTTCAGTGTGATTATCACTGGGTATCAAGAAGTGTCATTTTGCATTGACAGAAGTGAAGCATGTAAGCCATGTGTTTAGCTAAGGCTTTAAGGTCGATAAGGGCAGTGAAATTTCCCCCCACCACAGGCTATGAAACAGCTGTAGTCATTTTTGGGGTTTATCCTATCATTATAGAAAATGCCAAACCGTTGAAACCCTTATTAAAGGAGGGTGTGCAATTCCTGTGGATGGCTGAATGTCAAGCCATGTTCAAGAAGTTAAAGGAGGCACTACTGAGTAGCCCTGTATTAATATCTCCGATCCTGTGACATGAGCAGTCACGTGATAGGACGCGTTATAATCCAAGAAGTGAATGGAAAGGAGCACTCAGTAGTGTACGCATCAAGACAATTGAATGAAGCCAAGAAAAATTATTCAACCACAGAAAAGGAAGTGTTGAATTTAATATACAGTGCCACATCCTTCAAGTGTTACATATATGGCAGAAAGTTCAGAGTTTTGACTGACCGCATGACTATTAGTATAGAAATAACCTTTGAGCAGGTTGACTCAATGGACACTGATATTAAGTGAATTTGAGGTAGTTCAAAACTTGGCAAGAAGCAGGGCAACACAGATGGGTTAAGCAAAGAGATTGGTGTCATACAGCTATTTGGCTGATGCCTTGCTGAATGGCAGAAGGTGTAAACGGCTGATGCAGACTGCGAGCTAAACACAGCCACAATTCGCAGGGAACTATGGATTGCTGTGTAGTACAGCGAAGCTTGGACCATGCATTTTGGTGCCTGCAGCAAGAAGTATTAATGAGAGCTCATAACGGCGTGCTAACAGTTCGAGTGGAGGAGGCGTGCACATCACTGGTGCTGCTCGCTACCCGAGTTTGGGCAGAAGAGGAGCTGCGAAGCTGTGCTCCAACTGTGGCGTGATGCAAAGAGAATTGTTGTGCGTCGTTATTACGACACAGCAAACTGTCGTTTTCTCACGCCACATCATGGACAGAAACGGCAAGAAGAAGACACTGAGAAGAAGCCTTCATCACCGCAACCCACTAGAAATGCGGAACGTAAGCGCGACGATCGTCGTTCACCTGTTCCCCTGTATACATCTAGTGCAACAGTGGGAGGTAGGCAGACGTGTATAATGTTATAGCCGACTGCCGCAAAAAATGGTTCAAATGGCTCTGAGCACTATGGGACTTAACATCCGAGATCATCAGTCCCATATAACTTAGAACTACTTGAACCTAACTAACCTAAGGACATCACACACATCCATGCCCGAGGCAGGATTCGAACCTGCGACCGTAGCAGTCGCGCGGTTCCAAACTGAAGCGCCTAGAACCGCTCGGCTACCAGGCCGCCCGCCTGTTGCAGGGAAGAAGTTGGCGTGGAGTCCCTTGACTCAGACGCCATCGTTCAGCTGCAGACAGCGAGCGTGGACGACCTCCGCGCACTGAAGTGCGCTGTGGCAGCCCATATCGTTGATCCACCTACCGTGGAGAAGACGACTGCGCCAAAACAGCGCGAGATGTTATCCAAGGCTCTGACCAGGGGGCTGCCTTGGGTCTGCAACGAGAAGACGGCCCAGGAGGGGCTGTTACATGCCAGATTCTGGCATGCAACTGCAAAAATTGCACAATCGGACGAATAAGAAGCGAGTGCCGCTGTACATCGTCGCAGTGGAAACTGCGACGGTTGGCGGCGACATCTTCGGGCTAAGGAAGCTTATAGGCTTTCCTGTGACCGGCGAAGATCTTCTCCTAGCCATGGACCCTGAGCCCCAGTGCTTTACGTGCCGAGCTGAAGGTCTTGTGGTTAAATACTGCCGCAAGTCACCGAGGTGCGTAAAGTGCGCTGGTGTACAACACCTGCACCTGTGACGGACGATGAGACTAGGTGCAAACATGTGGCAAACCGGTGTGGTTGACCAGCCTTTGCCAAAGACGGCTGTGCTGGCAGGCGCAAACCGAGAAGAAACGACGATGGCGCTGTAAGCGCGGCCGAACAGAGATGTGAGAAGGCAGCTTCCACTGCCATAGGCGGCCAGAATACGGAGCCAGTTAGAGTGGCAGGGGGGATCGGCCGCCGGCGGTAGCACAGCAAGCACCGAAAGTGCAGGAGATGCGCGCCATGCTGACGGCCACAAAAAAAAGTTAAAATTTGTGTGAAATCTTATGGGACTGAACTACTACGGTCATCAGTCCCTAAGCTTACACACTACTTAACCTAAATTATCGTAAGGACAAAGACACACACCCATGCCCGGGGGAGGACTCGAAACTCCGCCGGGACCAGCTCCACAGCCCATGACGCCAGCACCTTAGAGCGCTGACGACCACACCAGAGGAGGTGACTGTGGCCTTCAAAGCTGCCATGGATGCAGACCCCCCCCCCCCCCCCCATGAACCGTGGACCTTGCCGTTGGTGGGGAGGCTTGCGTGCCTCAACGATACAGATAGCCGTACCGTAGGTGCAACCACAACGGAGGGGTATCTAGTGAGAGGCCAGACAAACGTGTGGTCCCTGAAGAGGGGCAGCAGCCTTTTCAGTAGTTGCAGGGGCAACAGTCTCGATGATTGGCTGATCTGGCCTTGTAACATTAACCAAAATGGCCTTGCTGTTCTGGTACTGCGAACGGCTGAAAGCAAGGGGAAACTACAGCCGTAATTTTTACAGAGGACATGCAGCTTTACTGTATGATTAAATGATGATGGCGTCCTTTTGGGTAAAATATTCCGGAGGTAAAATAGTCCCCCATTCGGATCTCCGGGCGGGGACTACTCAGGAGGACGTCGTTATCAGGAGAAAGAAAACTGGTATTCTACGGATCGGAGCGTGGAATGTCAGATCCCTTAATCGGACAGGTAGGTTAGAAAATTTAAAAAGGAAATGGATAGCTTAAGGTTAGATATAGTGGGAATTAGTGAAGTTCGGTGGCAGGAGGAACAAGACTTTTGGTCAGGTGAATACAGGGTCATAAATACAAAATCAACTAGTGCTAATGCAGGAGTGGGTTTAATAATGAATAAAAATTAGCTGTACGGGTAAGCTACTACAAACAGCATAGTGAACGCATTATTGTGGCCAAGATAGACACGAAGCCCACACCTGCTACAGTAGTACAAGTTTCTATGCCAACTAGCTCTGCAGATGACGAAGAAATTGCGGAAATGTATGATGAGATGAAGGAAATTATTCAGGTAGTGAAGGGACACGAAAATTTAATAGTCAAGGGTGACTGGAATTCATCAGTAGGAAAAGGGAGAGAAGGAAACATAGTAGGTGATTATGGATTGAGGCTAAGAAATGAAACAGGAAGCCGCCTGGTAGAATTTTGCACAGAGCATAACTTAATCATAGCTAACACTTGGTTCAAGAATCATAAAAGAAGGTTGTATACATGGAAGAATCCTGGAGATACTGAAAGGTATCAGATATATTATATAATGGTAAGACAGAGATTTAGGAACCAGGTTTTAAATTGTAAGACATTTCCAGGGGCAGATGTGGACTCTGACCACAATCTATTGGTTACGAACTGTAGATTAAAACTGAAGAAACTGCAAAAAGGTGGGTATTTAAGGAAATGGGACCGGGATAAACTGAAAGAACCAGAGATTGTACAGAGTTTCAGGGAGAGCATAAGGGAACAATTGACAGGAATGGGGGAAAGAAATACAGTAGAAGAAGGATGGGTAGCTTTGAGGTATGAAATAGTGAGGGCAGCAGAGGATCAAATAGGTAAAAAGACGAGGACTAGTAGAAATCCTTGGGTAACAGAAGAAATATTGAATTTAATTGATGAAAGGAGAAAATATAAAAATGCAGTAAATGAAGCAGGCAAAAACGAATACAAACGTCTCAAAAATGAGATCGACGGGAAGTGCAAAATGGCTAAGCAGGCATGGCTAGAGGACAAATGTAAGGCTGTAGAGGCTTATCTCACTAGGGGTAAGATAGATACTGCCTACAGGAAAAATAAAGAGACCTTTGGAGAAAAGAGAACCACTTGCATGAATATCAAGAGCTCAGATGGAAACCCAGTTCTAAGCAAAGAAGGGAAAGCAGAAAGGTGGAAGGAGTATATAGAGGGCCTATACAATGGCGATGTACTTGAGGACAATATTATGGAAATGGAAGAGGATGTAGATGAAGACGAAATGGGGGATATGATATTGCGTGAAGAGTTTGACAGAGCACTGAAAGACCTGAGTCGAAACAAGGCCGCCGGAGTAGACAACATTCCATTAGAACTACTGACAACCTTGGGAGAGCCAGTCCTGACAAAACTCTACCATCTGGTGAGCAAGATGTATGAGACAGGCGAAATACCCTCAGATTTCAAGAAGAATATAATAATCCCAATCCCAAAGAAAGCAGGTGTTTACAGATGTGAAAATTACCGAGCTTTTAATTTAATAAGTAACAGCTGCAAAATACCAACACGAGTTCTTTACAGACGAATGGAAAAACTGATAGAAGCCGACCTCGGGGAAAATCAGTTTGGATTCCGTAGAAATGTTGGAACACGTGAGGCAATACTGACCCTACGACATACCTTAGAAGAAAGATTAAGGAAAGAGAAACCTACGTTTCTAGCATTTGTAGACTTAGAGAAAGCTTTTCACAATGTTGATTGGAATACTCTCTTTCAAGTTCTGAAGGTGGCAGGGGTAAAATACAGAGAGCGAAAGGCTATTTACAATTTGTACAGAAACCAGATGGCAGTTATAAGAGTCGAGGGGTATGAAAGGGAAGCAGTGGTTGGGAAGGGAGTGAGACAGGGTTGTAGCTTGTCTCCGATGTTAATCAATCTGTATATTGTGCAAGCAATAAAGGAAACAAAAGAAAGTTCAGAGTAGGTATTAAACTTCATGGAGAAGAAATAAAAACTTTGAGGGTCGCCGATGACATTGTAACTCTGTCAGAGACAGCAAAGGACTTGGAAGAGCAGTTGAACGGAATGGACAGTGTCTTGAAAGGAGGATATAAGATTAACATCAACGAGGATAATGGAATGTAGTCGAATTAAGTCGGGTGATGCCGAGGAAATTAGATTAGGAAATGAGACACTTAAAGTAGTAAAAGAGTTTTGCTATTTGGGTAGCAAAATAACTGATGACGGTCGAAGTAGAGAGGATTAAAATGTAGACTGGCAATGGCAAGGAAAGCGTTTCTTACGAAGCGAAATTTGTTAACATCGAGTATTGATTTAAGTGTCAGGAAGTCGTTTCTCAAAGTATTTGTATGTAGTGTAACCATGTATGGAAAAGAAACGTGGACGATAAATAGTTTAGACAAGAAGAGAATAGAAGCTTTCGAAGTGTGGTGTTACAGAAGAATACTGAAGATTAGATGGGTTGAACACATAACTAATGAGGAGGTATTGAGTAGAATTGGGGAGAAGAGGAGCTTGTGGCACAACTTGACTAGAAGAAGGGATCGGTTGGTAGAACATGTTCTGAGACATCGAGGGATCACCAATTTAGTATTAGAGGGCAGCGTGGACGGTAAAAATCGTAGAGGGAGACCAAGAGATAAATATACTAAACAGATTCAGAAGGATGTAGGTTGCAGTAGGTACTGGGAGATGAAGAAGCTTGCACAAGATAGAGTAGCATGGAGAGCTGCATCAAACCAGTCTCAGGACTGAAGACCACAACAACAATAACAATGGATGCAGAGAGGGCAGCTCTTAAGGCCACCCTGTCCGTAGAGACGGAGAAGGCATGCAGTCAGTTGCGACAATTCCAGTCATAGCTGGCACATAACATCTGTGCAGATACCACAGGAGAAGGGACGACACCTGCCGCCGCTCCCCTCATGGAGCAGCCGGTGGAAAAACACTGCGACGGACACACTGAAGAAGAACATGGTTGCTGCCGCTAAAACACACCGAAACCCACCGTCTCAAAGCAGCTGTGCTCCGACGAGTGGGCTACCACAGCGATCAGAACACTCAAGGGTATTGACTACACCATCCGCTACACAGGGGAGACTCAACCGTGGCCCTCACTGAGCCTGTCAGTGCAGCCAACGGAGGAGTGATGCCACTACGCGACCGTACATCTTCGATCGTTTGGCTACAGTGCTTGCCTACAACCCACCGATGGCCGACCTGGGTTTTCCCTTGCACCGAGTCACCAATGACGCAACGCGGCAGGGGGCTCTCACAGCTTAAATGGCAGCACACTGTGCTGCCGCACCATAATGGACTGATCTCTTATGAAGAACACATAGCTCGACATGGTATCTGTGGTGTCACCACCAGACACCACACTTGCTAGGTGGTGGCCTTTAAATCGGCCGCGGTCCGGTAGTATACGTCGGACCCGCGTGTCGCCACTATCAGTGATTGCAGACGGAGCGCCGCCACACGGCAGGTCTAGAGAGACTTCCTAGCACTCGCCCCAGTTGTACAGCCGACTTTGCTGGCGATGGTTCACTGACTTCTACGCTCTCATTTGCCGAGACGATAGTTAGCATAGCCTTCAGCTACGTTATTTGCTACGACCTAGCAAGGCGCCAGTATCCGTACTATTGATAATGTGAATCATGTACCATAAAGAGCGACGTTCTCCATTAATGGATTAAAGTTAAGTATTCCACCAGCTACGTCCGTTTTTCTCAATTCTAATTCCCTTGTCATGTTCCAGACCTCACGCCAGCCTGCGTGAGCTAAACCGCGTGTATTTCGGCCTCCTTTAGTTATACGGGTTGGCTCTCCTGCCAACCACAACAGTATCCACTTGCATGATACCCACTACTGACTTAACCTACCCTTGCATGACCTGTCACAGTCAGCAAGATTTTGCTACTGCCCTTACTACCCAACCCTACTTTTGCAGAGGTTTTTTTTCTCTTGGCACTTTTTTCCCTCTGCCTTTCAAACCACTACCCTTCATTCCATTTTTGACCCAATCTATCTCCAGATGAGCGCATATTAATGGGTAACCTTAACCAGACATGCCGGCCGGGGTGGCCGAGCGGTTCTAGGCGCTTCAGTCTGGAACCGCGCGACCGCTACGGTCCAGGTTCGAATCCTTCTTCGGGCATGGATGCGTGTGATGTCCGTATGGGAGTTAGGTTTAAGTAGTTCTAAGTTCTATGGGACTGATGACCTTTGAAGTTAAGTCCCATAGTGCTCAGAGCCATTTGAACCATTTTTTAACCACCTCTTATTTAAATGTGTTATCAGGACAGAAAGGATGAAGGACAACGGGTTGTAGGATGGTTGAAAAATACTGGTGGAGGACACAAAGGCAGGATGTTGACCAGTATGTAAGAAATTGTGTGCCATGTGTACAGCATACCAGTGGATCAATTTAGCCAAACATTGGTGAGTAACAGTTACCTGTTGACCGTAATGCACCATTTTTCATGTTAATTGCGATTACTGCCACTCCAAATCTGCTTGCCAATGTTGTAGCACAAGCAATGGTGAATAACTGGTTATTGATGTTTAGCCTCCCAGACACAATAAATACTGATCAGGGCATCAACTTTATGTCTAAACTAATGAAACAGCTATGTCACTTCTTACAAATCTGGCAACTAAGAACTATTCCCTTGCATCCACAAGCTAATGAGAATACTGGATATATTCACTGTACTATGAATAAAACGTTAAGTTATTGTGTAAACAGCCACTACAATGACTGGTATCTTTATGTACCCTCCGTTGTGGCTGCTTATAATTCAAAGATGCATGATAGTGCTGGGCTCTCACAATATGAGATGGTGTACAGAATGAAAACGCCATCACCTTTTGATGTTATTAAACCTATAATGTGGAAGAATGGGGAACCAACACGAAAGAGATGCACGGAATCAGGTGATATAGAGTTGGCCAATGGGTAACGGTCACTAGCCGCTATACGCCTAAGGATAAAACCAAGAAATTTATGATCCAATATCAAGTCACAGAAATATCACGAGTAAATATTTAGGGTGCAAGTCCCAACATACACCACCATTGTCCACATGGGGCTTATTAGACCCTTTAAGGGTGCTCCAGATGTTTTGCCATAAGTGCTAGTGCCTCTACTTGTGAAGAAGGCAGGGGGCAAAAAGGGAATGAAGGAATCAGAAGTTCGTATACAGGTCCACACTTGGATCTTGCCAATAGGTGACGAGACTTATGGAAAACATGATGAAGCTTTGTGATAAATTATATTGTATCGTACTGTTGTCTTACTTTGTTAAGCTTATTATATTCACTTGTTTAGGAAGAGCTGTGTTTTCATTTCGATGTGTATTCTGGTAATAGGGCCAGTAGACAGTATAATGTGTAAATGGAACAGAGATATGTCAATATAACAGGATAATAAAGCTTTTTTCAGGTGGTTACCTACAGCTGACAAATATTTGGAAAAAATCATTTTTTGTCCCAACAGCTGTACAGTTTTATTTAGGTACTGACTAACATCTTCACAGGAGATACTGCAAGGTGCAAAACAGGATAATACAAGTATATGATATTCTACAACCTTGAAACATGAAGGCGGAAGGAAATTTTTTTTTTGAAGCATCACATACTTACACAATGTACATGGCTACCGAGGTAGGCCATCACTGCCCTAATATATATATATATATATATATATATATATATATATATATATATATATATATATATATATATATGTGTGTGTGTGTGTGTGTGTGTGTGTCTGTGTGTGTGTGTGTGTGTGTCTGTGTGTGTAGCAGAAGAAATTTACAAAGTTTCAAGAAGAATACAACAGTCCCATTTCCAAAGAAAGCAGATGCTGACAGGTATGAAAATTACCGAACTGTCAGTTTAGTAAGTGGTTGTGTGGTTTGTGGGATTAAAGGGACCAACTGCTATGGTCATCGGTCCAGTTTAGTAAGTCACGAATGCAAAATACTAACACGAATCATTTAAAGAAGAATGGAAAAACTCGTGGAAGCCAACCTCGGGGAAGATCAGTTTGGATTCCGGAGAAATGTAGGAACACGCGAGGCAATATTGACCCTACGACTTCTCAGAGAAGATAGGTTAAGGAAAGGCAAACCTACGTTTCTAGCATTTGTAGAATAAGAGAAAGCTTTTGACAATGTTGACTGGAATACTTTCTTTCCAATTCTAAAGGTGGCAGGGGTAAAATACAGGAAGTAAAAGGCTATTTACAATTTGAACAGAAACCAGACGGCAGTTATAAGAGTCGAAGGGCACGAAAGGGAGGCAGTGGTTGAGAAAGGAATGAAAGAGGATTGTAGCCTATCCCCGATGTTATTCAATCTGTATATTTAGCAAGCAGTAACGGGAACGAAAGAAAAATTTGGAGTAGATATTAATGTCCAGGGGGAAGAAATAAAAACTTTGAGGTTCGCCGATTACATTCCAATTTTGGCAGAGATAGCAAAGGACTTGGAAGAGTAGTTGAACGGATGGACAATATCTTGAAAGGAGGATATGATGAACATCAATAAAAGCATGACGAGGATAATGGAAAGTAATCAAATTAAATCAGGTGATTCTGAGGGAATTAGATTAGGAAATGAGACGCTTAATGTCGTAAATGAGATCTGCTATTTGGGAAGCAAAATAACATGATGGTAGAAGTACAGAGGATATAAAATGCAGAGTCAATGTTAAGAAAAGTGTGTCTAAAGAAGAAAAATTTGTTAATGTCAAGAATAGATTTGGGTGTCAAGAAGTACTTTCTGAAAGTATTGGTATGGAGTGTAGCCATGTATGGAAGAGAAACATGGGAGATAAATAGTTGAGACAAGAAGAGAATAGAAGATTTGAAGTGTGGTGCTACAGAAGAATACTAAAGATTAGATTTGTAGATCACATATCTAATGAGGAGGTACTGAATAGAATTGGGGAGAAGAGAAATTTGTGACACAACTTTACTAGAAGAAGGGATCGGTTGGTAGAACATGTTGTGAGGCATCAAGGGATCACCAATTTAGTATTGGAGGGCAGCGTGGAGAGTAAAAATCGTAGAGGGAGACCAAGAGATGAATACACTAGGCAGATTCAGAAGGATGTAGGTTGCAGTAGGTACTGGGAGATGAAGAGGCTTGCATAGGATAGAGTAGCATGGGGAGTTGCATCAAACCAGTCTTCAGACTGCAGACCACAACAATATATATATATATATATATATATATATAAGAGTTTCTTAGCCAGGGATGTTTTACTCACGATCTGCGGTTCGACTACAGCAACCACAACCACCACTATTGCCCTCACGTCCAATCGGAGGAAAGGTCCTGCATCCTGACGTGTGCCCACAGTACAATTAAATTGCCACTATAGAGGTCACTTCCCGACTCCCACAACATGTTTTTAAGTTTTTTTCCTTGTTTAATTTTTTTTCCTTGGTGATATTTGTCTTTGATTTCCTGTTGCTATATTTCATATTTCTTTTACAATGTTGAGAGTGAAAGTGATACTGTAGGTTGTTCTAGGGCTCATGTCCAACGTAATGCTTAGAAAGCTACTCTGCATTCTGAAAATGTTCTCTGTAAATCGAGCTCCAGCAAAAGGCAGTTTCCTGGAGGTTCACTCTACATCCTTCAGTAAAAGCCATAGAGTGGCTTGCAGAGCATAGACAGAGATATAATTAACCTGCGGATCGAATATTAGCCGACATGCCAAAAGAAGAGTCAAATAGGTTTGGACAGACAGTGTATAGTGCATTAACGATACTTGCCACAGTGGCTTCAGAGGCCTTTTCCGCGAGCAGAGAACTATACTGCTGCAGTGTCTACTTGGTCTACGTTGTCTCACTGAAAAGTGAGAGGATCGTGTTAACGGTCACACGGCGAGAGTTGCGAGCCATCTGCGCAGTAGTAACCTAAGGCCGCGCTGAGGAGTCGTCTTATTGGAACCGTGGAGGTACTGCGTTGCCTGCCTAGCGTCCCAACTAATAACATGCCACTGTACAACGAAAAGTCTTTGACTTCTACCGCCATTGCCACTGCGTCAGGTATGTCCTAGCTTTTCCTGATATGTCCGCTGTCGCAATTTCAAGAATGAATCTTACCGTGACACATATCGTTTCTCTTTCAGCATCTCCCACTGAAGTTTTCTCAGCATTCATGTGATAGTTTGGCATTATCTAAATAACTGTTGACGGAAAACACAGTTCTTCCCTGAATAATTACTGCATGATGTGGGAACTCAACTTGATGAGCGTTCGAGACAGACGAACAATATTTTTTAATTAGTCAAACAGGAGTTCCGTAAGGACAAAATGCTTTAGCTCTACTCGCAATACTGTCTATGTAAAACAGATCTTTGTATTTCACGCACATCACATGGCAATTTAGTATTGCTGTAAAGCGGAACGATTAAATTGAGCCATATAAAATTTTGTTAGGGCAACTGCTTGTGAGCAATTGATTGTTTTCACACGAAGTTTCCTGAGAAATTCATATGATTGTAGATCTACGCACAAAGAAATGAAAAACTGAGTTTTCATCGTGACGAAGTGCCACACGCTGAGTTTCATATGAGCGTGACGTGTAGTAGTAGAATTCTTGAACAATCTGTTTCCCAAATCGCGTTGACGTTCAGTATTCTTGCCTCACCCAAACTTGCACATTGAAGAAACCCACCCAAACTTGCACATTGAAGAAACCACTCCAAAAGCATTGCGATCTACCAAGGTCATAGTGTTAGAAACAAACGGCGGTTTTGCGTTGTGATCATAACCATTGTTTCGCGTACGCCCGGTCCTTCTCCTACACGCTGCCGTCAGGTCCTGAAAGTAAACGTGCTTTCTTCTTAGCTAACTGGATCGCCAGAATCACATTCCTGTTCACACAGTGGTCGCTGCCAAAGCAGCAACTTGGTGATTAAAAAGCTCTTCTCCGCTAATCAGTTCAGAATCAATTGCCATTCTGATTACTACTTCCTTGTCTCTAAATAAGCTACTGAAAAATCTTCAGAAACCTCATAGCTAGGCATAGTCCTCAACACGAGGCACAAATGGGAAAGTAATAATCATAATATTGAGTGGAAGCCGCTATCTCTGTAACAAGAATGCTAAAGTCGATTACATCTACCGAAAAATGTCTTCTGTGATGTAAAAGAGCATCTAATAACTGATTACCTTGTCGTCGTCGTGGTATTCACTCCGAAAACTGGTTTGATGGAGCTCTCCATGCTACGTTATCCTATTCAACCCTCATCATTTCTGAATAACTTTAGCCACTTGCTTGCATTTGAACTTGCTTACTGTATTCATCCCCTGGTCTCCCATTAAAATTTTTACCCTCACGAGCTTCCCTCTATTACCAAACTGACGATTCCTTGATGCCACAGGATGTATCTTATCAATCAAACCCTTCCTTTAGTCAAGTTGTGCCATAAATTTCTTTTTTTCCCGATTCGCTGCAGTACCTCCTCATTAGTCACTCGGTATACTCAACTAGACTTCGGCATTCCTCTGTACGATAACATATCAAAAGCTAGTATTCTTTTCTTGTCTGAACTACTTATCGTTCACTTTTCACTACCATACAAGGCTACACTCCAGACAAATACCTTGAAGACTTCTCGACATTTAATTTCTTATATTAGATGTTCACCAATTCCTCTTTTTCAGGAGTAATTTTCGTGCTGTAACGAGTCTACATTTTACGAGGGTTGGAACTTTAATAGTGGCAACCATTTACTTACAGTTCGTACAAGGCTGGTCGTAGGTTGTGTTTCAAAAATGAACAGCATAGAGACAGAAGTGATGACACTTTCTGCAGGACAAGTTCATCATTTTGCAGGACAATTCTCGAGAACGTACAGTGATTTCCAGAATGAGATTAGCACTCTGCAGCGGAATGTGCACCGATATGAAACTTCCTACCATTTTTATTTTTATTTTTATTTTCTCCACAGGGTAGCTAACCGTCTGACCGAACACGCTCAGCTATCGTGCCGGCGCCATCTGAGCTACCCAAGCACGACTTACGCCCCGTCCTCACAGCTTCACTTCTGCCGGTACCTCGTCTCCTAACTTCCAAACTTCAGAGAAGCTCTCCTGCGAACCTTGCAGAACTAGCACTCCTGGAAGAAGGGATATTGCGGAGACATGGCTTAGCCACAGCCTGGGGGATGTCTCCAGAATGAGACTTCACTCTGCAGCGAAGTGTGCACTGATATGAAACTTCCTGGCAGATTAAAACTATGTGCCGGACCGAGACTCGAACTCGGGACCATCTGAGCTGTGAGGGCGGGGCGTGAATCGTGCTTAGGTAGCTCAGATGGGTAGAGAACTTGCCAGTGAAAGGCAAAGGTCCCGAGTTCGAGTTTCGGCCCGGCACACAGTTTTAATCAGCCTTGTTACTGATTTGTTTGACTGATGGAGCTGCTAAGTGCTATACCGCTTATTGCACTCCCCTGACTTAAGCCCTCGTGAGTTCAATTCCTTTTTAAACTGAAAGAAACACTTCACGGCATTCGCTTCTGAACTGCTACAAATTCGTCGGGCAATAGACCGCGCCGCTCGAACTGTCAACAGAACAGCTAGGAGTATCCTACGACTTCCACATCGCTGGAAACGGGGTACACACAATGTTGGTGACTACTTTGAATATCAGTAAAACGTTGAAACATGTATCTATTTTTTACGAGCTGTAAACAAATTGTTTCCACCATTAAAGTTCTAACCCTCGTATATCCTTTCAGTTTCTACCATCATCAGTTATTTTAATGACCAATAGCAAAACTCATCTACTTATTTTAGTTACTCATTTCTTAGTCTAACTCTTCCACCAGCACTTGATTTAGTTCTACGGTATTTCATTATTCTCGTTTCACTTTTATGTTCATTTTATAACCTCTTTTCAGGATAATGTCCATTCCATTCAAGTGCTCTTCCAAGTACTGCTACCTTTGACAGAATAACAGTGTCATCGGCAAACATCAAAGTTTTTATTTCTTCTGCCTGAACTTCAGCTCCGTCTCAAAATTTCTTTTTAGTTTCCTTACTGCTTGCTGAGTGAACAAATCGAATAACATCGGGTTTAGGCTACAATTTTGCCTCATTCCATTTTCAAAGTTAACCTCTCTTTCATGTCCTTCGAGTTTTCTAAGTGCAGTCTGGTTTCCGTACAATTTGTAAATAAACTTTCATTCCCTGTAGTTAATCCCTGCTACACTCATAATATCAAAGAGTATAGTCAGATTTTCTCTAATTCTTCGACAGCGTCTAATGAAAAATATGTAATGATGGGAAACTGTGGAAAGTATTTAATAAAATGAAAATTATTTAATTTGGAAAAATCAAATGATCGTATGACATCGTTGGCCGGGAGGTACCATGCGGGGAAGTTCGGCCGCCATATTGCAAGTCCTTTTTAGTTGCTAGTCAATGATGATGAAATGATGATGACGAACACAAAACACCCAGTCATCACGAGGCAGAGAAAAACTCTGACCCCGCCTAGAATCGAACCCGGGACCCCGTGCGCGGGAAGCGAGAACGTTACCGCAAGACCACGAGCTGCGGACTAAAATGAAATGATCGTAATTTAATTTGGAAATTTCTAACGAAAGAAACCTTGACTATTGGAAGTACTAAATGAAACAATCCTTGTCGCGGAAATGCTCACCCACGGTGATTATACATCACCTGTCGAGAATGTGGTCAGTCTAATCTATTTCACTGCACAACAAGGAAATCTCCTTACAAATGAGTTCTGTAATTAGGCCCTGGTAATGTCTTACCGCAAAAGGGCGCTCGGTTGTGTTCTGTACCAGCGAAGATGCCAATGACAATGCTGTTGCGACACAATAAACTGAAATAGAAAAGCGCTGCGCTATGTGATAAAATTTACTGCTTGTCAAGAAAGATAACACCCTATTCATACGTTGTTCTGTTCATTCCTTAACAATGCTCTTAGTACTAATTGTATTCAAAAGGGATTCAAAATGTATGCTCAAAATTTCAAATGTAATATTTAAACTCCTTTCAATAAAATTACTCATACCTCTTATTCCTATCATAGATACGAAACATTATTGAAGTATAAAACTGACTTTCAGTTTTACTTTCAAATCATTAAATCATAATCATCTTCTAACTAACAGAAGTGGATGAAATTTACTAACGTCTTGGACATCTGACACATAAACCTTCTCCTTTATCTAACACTCAATTAATGAAGAATGAAAATTAATAAACAACAATCATCGCTCTATGCACCCAAAGCAATGCGACAATTGCCTCTTGACTGCTGAGTCGTTTCTGCATCAAAATCAGATTGTGAAAATCTTTCCTCCAATAACATTCAGTTCCTAGAAATTCTAGGCTCTTCAGTGTGGAACCGTGTGACTGCTACGGTCGCAGGTTCGAATCTTGCCTCGGGCATGGATGTGTGTGTTGTCCTTTGGTTAGTTAGGTTTAAGTAGTTCTAAGTTCTAGGGTACTGATGACCTCAGATCTTAAGTCCCATAGTGCTCAGAGCCATTTTTGAACCTAGAAATTCTGCTCAAATTTACTCGTATTCAAAAGGGAACTGCTTGCTCTGACCCACAGTTCCTCAACTAAGTAAACCGATCACTGCCCAAGATTCGACTACGACTAGCAAGGCCTTCCCGCTGTTGTTGATCTGTTTACCGCGCGCTATTTTGCTCAACAATGCTTTTCTTAATACTCAAAGGCAATGTATCCTTTCACATGTTCAAGCTTTACAAATGTGTCGTTGGAAGTAAAAGTATTTGCAGTCGATCTGTTGCGCAGATGACTGGTAAACTCATGCTATGAAAAATTTCGTCTCACTAAATCGATACGTTGCAAATCAGTCGACAAACTATTTTTATGGTTCTGAGCACTATGGGACACAACTGCTGTGGTCATTAGTCCCCTAGAACTTAGAACTACTTAAACCTAACTAACCTAAGGACATCACACACATCCATGCCCGAGGCAGGATTCGAACCTGCGACCGTAGCAGTCGCACGGTTCCGGACTGCGCGCCTAGAACTGCGAGACCACCGCAAATTATTTTTATAAATAAATTTCTTTTTATGATATGAGTGTAAGACAATTTCTATTAAACAAGTCAAATTGATCTACAAAATGTTCCTGTATCATGCAAAGAAGTTGACTTATTATTACACGAAACTTCCAACTTCAAATGCTGTCTTTCTTTAACGTATCATGTAGATAAATGGTAGGATCAGTATTGCCTCACGTTTTCCGACATTTCTCTGGGACTCGAACTGATCGTCCCCCCATGGTCAGTTTCTGCCATTTTTTCCACCCTTCTGCAAACAGTTAGTGTCAGTATTTCGCGGGCATGACTTATTAAACTAGCAGTTCAGGAATATTCAACCCTGTCCGCACTTGCCTTCTTTGTAGGTAAAATTATTACATTCATCTCGAAGTATGAGGCTATTTCCCCTGCCTCATGGATCTTGCACACTACGTGGAACAATTTTTATCATGGCTGATTCTCAGACTCTTCCTAGGATATCAATAATTCTGAATCATCTCCTCTATGGGCCTTGTTTAGACTTAAGTCTTTCAGTGCTCTGTCAAATTTTTGCCGCAGTATCGCATCTCCCAACCAAACTTCATTTACTTCCTCTTCCTTTTCTATAACATTGGCCTCAAGTTCATTCTCCTTATTGCAGGACATCGTGACATATTCCCGTTCTCGCTTCAGTTTCTATGGTTTCAAAATGGCGTCTGTGACGGATGTGCGTTGCAAGCAGAGAGCTGTCATTGAGTTTGGTGGTGACCCAGGGTATCGCAGATATTCTTAGGGGGTTGCAGAATGTCTACAGAGACGTGGCGGTGAGCAAAAGCACGGTAAGTCGTTGGGCGACCCAACTTCGTCTCGACAAACTGTCCGATCTCCTGCGTGCCGACCGGCCGCACACAACTGTGACTCTTCAATGGTGGAAAGGGTGGACACTCTCAGTGAAGCTGATCGACGGATTACAATCATACATCTCGCTGCTCAGCTGGACGTCTCTGTTCGTAGTGCACACACACTCGTCCACCTGTTGTGGTATTCAAGATGTTTGCCCGCTGGGTCCTTCATCGCCTAACGGAAGACCATAAGAACAATGAAAGACAATCTGTGCGGAATTGCTTGCGCGTTACGACGCTTATCGTGACAATTTCTGTCGAAAATCGTCACGAGTGATGCGACACGGGTTCATCACTTCGAACCGGGAACAAAATGCAATACAAGGAGTGGCACCACCCTACCTCTCCTCCGAAGAAAAAGCTCAAAGCCTTACCCACAGCCGGTCAAGTCATGGAGACGGTCTTCTGGGACTCTGAAGGGGTTGTCCTGTTTGATGTCCCCCTCTCGGTGGAACGATCAACTCTGAAGTGTATGGTGCTACCCTGAGGAAATTGAGAAAATGATTTCAGGGCACTCGTCTCCACAAAAATGCAAAAGGACTTCTCCTTCTGCATGACAATGCAAGACCTCACTCAGCTGACAGGAGCTCACAAAACTTCATTGGACTGTTCTTCCTAATCCACCCTACAGCCCAGATCTCGCACCTTCAGAATTCCATTTGTTTGGCCCAATGAAGGACGCACTCAACAGAAAGCAGTACGTAGATGATGGGCAGGTTATTGATGAAGCAAGTGGTTGGCTCTGACGTTGACCAGTAAAGTTGTTCCATGTGGCATACAGGCCCTCCCAGAAAGGTGGCATAAAGCTGTCACACTGAACGGAGATTATGTTGAAAAATATGGTTTTGTAGCCAAAAGAGTGAGGTACAATATTGTGCATTGCAATCCTGATCCTGAATGAAACCAACCAGCTTCCAGAAAGAAAGGTCTTGCATTACTTATTTAACGCCCCTCGTAGGTCTCTCTCTGTGCTTTTATAGTTTACTTTCCCAGTTGGTCATGCTACGATTGGTAGGAAGCGTGCATGCTGTGTGCATTCGCAGGGCCGCAGTTCGTGGACAGCTGACTCTGCTTTTGGCTACGGTCGGCCATCTTCAGGCTGCTGCCACGGGGTGTATTGGTGGCGGAGAATCTGGCGCATCGAATGGGACATCTCATGTGTCTCTCGTTTCACGCAGGACAGTGTTTCCGAGGCGCCTCCAATTGTAACTGACATAGTAGATCTGTATTCACCACAGGGTGGTAACGCAAGGTAACTCAAGGCAGAGGGTCAATGTGGAGGCTGGCCTTCTGGCCTCGCCCATTCGCCCTATGAGTGGACAGGTGGCCGCTCATTCAGCGAGGCCCGAATAGGCACATGGGGGCAGGGGGGGTTTGCTAGTTATCAGGCGCTTCAGCATTAGGAGTGTTGTGGAGACACTTAGGAAGATAGCGAGATGTGGAGGAACCCTTGCCTGTGGTTGTAGAGCGTGCAGGGTACAGTCGTTTGAAAGTTATGGCTCACATCGGTACCAATGACACCTGATGACACCTGTCGCTTCGGTTCTGAGGACACCCTCGGTTCGTACAGACAGCTGGCGGAGTTGATAAAGGCTTCTGGTCCTGTTCACAGGGTGAAATTAGAGCTTACAATTTACAGTATTGTTCTCAAAGTTGATCGTGGTCCTTTAGTTTCGAGTGAAGGATCTCAACCAAAAGCTTTGTCGACTCTGCACCGGCCTTGCCTGCAGATTTCTAGACATGCTTATCGATTGGAGGATTAGAGGATTCCTCTTGATAGGTCAGGTGTGCACTAAACAAAAGAGCAGAGTACTCGCGGAGTGCGCAAGGGATTTTTTTTAGGCTAGGCAGTAGTTTGAAGTACTCTGATGAATAATCCCCAGTCGACATGCAGCTTAAAGATGTTTCGACTGTAAACTCATGAAGTATTCGATACAAACGTTCCTGAACTTATTACCCTCCAGGAAATTTTTTGCGTTCAAATTATTCTCAGGACCGAGAGCTCGCTGAAACTCGAAGTAGAAAACTTTGAAACATTTAGCGAGTCATGAATATATATAAGGAAGACAGATTAGACGGCATAGGAGTGGGAGTGTTCACTGCAGGTGACAAAAATATCGTCTCTATTGAGGTGGAATTTGAATGTGACTGTGGAACTGTCCGACGCATATAACAGGTGTAGGTGAAATCGGGTTTATTCTTGGATGTTTTTACCGGTCACCCGCTTCCGCTGTGACAGTTTTAGAGTCATTCAAAGAAACTTTACACTCAGGAACGTTGGTTACTGAAGTTATTAAATCGATCAAGAATACTAGGAGAGTATTTTTACCAGAATGACCAAACAATTAGTTGTTAGCATCCCACTTAGACAATGAATGGACAACTTTTGGTTCCGGTATGATGGACGTAGAGGGATTGCCGGCGAAGTTTAAACGGATTTCAAACCACGCCCTTGAGAAGTAATTGCTGAGTAAGGTTATTAGGGACGGAAAAGACCCAAAGTGGTTTAATAACGAAATTAGGAAATTGTTCAAGAAGAAAACCTCTCAGTTCGAAAAGGAAGGGGCAGAAACGATAGGTAAAAGTTAGTAGACATTTGTGTGACTGTAAAAAGATCGACGCGCGAAGCATTCAACTCTCACCACCATACAGGGCTACAGTTATTGAACTACATGAAGAAAAACGTAAATGTGTTACAAACCACGGCGTGCACACCCTTTATTCAACATGTAAACGACTGTGGATATTCGGATTTAGGTTATGACATGTTAGATATGCCTGCGTCATGGCGATGATGTGGCGCAGACGAACAGCGAAATTCTGCATGATCCGCTGAAGTATCGGAACATCGATGTTGTCGATGAAGTTCTGAACGGCTGTTCTCAGCTCAGCAATGGTTTTGGGGTTATTTCCGTACACGTTGTCTTTAATCTAGCCCCACAAATGCAAACATAGCATGTGTTCATGTGTTCAGATCCGGAGGATATGGCGGCTAATCGAGGCCCATGCCAGTGGCCTCTGGGTACCCCAGAGCCAAAATGCGGTCCCTATAGTGCTCTTCCAGGACATCAAACACTCTTCGCTTCGATGGGGTCGAGCTCCGTTTTGCATGAACCATATCTTTCCGAAATCAGGGTCACTTTGGATAATTAGGATAAGATCATCTTTCAAAACCTTCACTTACCGTTCGGTAATCATCGTGTCATTAAGGGATATCGCACCTATTAATCAGCGACTGGACATTACACACCACACAGTCGCCTGCTGAGGGTGAAGAGACTTCTCGATCGCGAAATGTGGATTCTCAGTCCCTCCAATGCGCCAATTTTGCTTATTGACGAACACATCCAAATGAAAGTGAGTTTCGTCGCTAAACCAAGCCATCATACACGAACTAATTCCCATCATGCTCCACGGCCAGCCGTGCAGTTTGACCGTCCTTGCGCAAACCGTTCAGAAGTTATAACGATTTTATTTTAAATAGCTCAATAATTATCACCCTGTACTTTAGCAGAAGATCTTGTCGAGAACCGGAAAAAATTCTGGTCCTATGTAAAATCGCTAGTCAGGTCGAACGATTCTGTCCAGTCATTTGCTGACGTGTCTGGTGTGGCAACAGAAGATAGCAAAAAGGAAGTTTGAAAGGGGACTGTTCAATTTGCCATGTCGATTTCAAGCAAATTTGAGAAATGTCCTCAACTTCTGCAATATATTCCTTGACCAGAGAGGATACTTCTTTTGGGAAGAGTAGCAGTGTGTGTTGGACAGTCCGACAATGTATTTGGTTTGAAAAGAACGGAAAATGACCTGCCCTGTAGTGGAGGCAGCATTATTTAAAGAGGGATTTTGTAATAATACGTTTTGAGGACGGAATGGACAGTGTCTTGAGAGACGGATATAAGATGAACATCAACAATAACAACAAAATCAAAACAAGGATAATGGAATGTAGTCGAATTAAATCGGGTGATGCTGAGGGAATTAGATTAGGAAATGAGACACTTACACAAAGTCACAGACTAGTTTTGCTACTTGGGGAGCAAAATAACTGATGACGGTCGAAGTAGAGAGGATTAAAATGTAGACTGGCAATGGCAAGGAAAGCGTTTCTAATGAAGAGAAAATTTGTAAACATCGAGTATAGAGTCAAGTGTCAGGAAGTAGTTTCAGAAAGCATTTGTATGGAATGTAGCCATGAATGGAAGTGAAACAGGGACAATAAATAGTTTAGACAAGAAGAGAAAAAAAGATTTCGGATTGTGGTGCTACAGAAGAATGCTGAAGATTACATGGGTAGATCACATAACTAACGAGGAGGTACTGAAAAGAATTGGGGAGAAGAGAAATTTGTGGCACAACTTGACTAGAAGAAGGGTTCGTTTGGGAGGCCATGTTCTAAGGTATCAAGGGATTACCAATTTGGTATTGGAGGGCAGCGTGGAGGGTAAAAATCGTAGAGGGAGACCATCAATACACTAAGCAGATTCAGAAGGATGTAGGTTGCAGTACGTACTGGGAGATGAAGAAGCTTGCACAGGATAGAGTAGCATGGAGAGCTGCAGCAAATCAGTCTCTGGACTGAAGACCACAACAACAGCAACAACAACAACTTGTTTTGAGGAAGCCGGCCACGGTAGCCGTGCGGTTCTGTCGCTGCAGTCCGGAACCGCGGGACTGCTACGGTCGCAGGTTCGAATCCTGCCTCGGGCATGGGTGTGTGTGATGTCCTTAGGTTAGTTAGGTTTAAGTAGTTCTAAGTTCTAAGGGACTTATGACCTAAGATGTTGAGTCCCATAGTGCTCAGAGCCATTTGAATTTGAATTTGTTTTGAGGAAATATGTTGATGAGACTATATTAGTGGTAGTATGTTAAACTACTTGTAAGGTAATTCAATTTTTTAACTATCATTTGTATCTGTGTAGTTTGTTATTGTCAGAACATTGCGTATGGCTGAAGTGTGCTGCAGAAAATTTATAATGAAACATATGGTCTCGTCTTATAATTGAAACCAGTGTCACGGAAACCAGCTGTACACAAGAGAGTTATTAAGAAATATTTTTGCTTATTTGTCTAGGTGCGAGAACTTTACGCAAAGGTGTACTGTTGTTATGGCTTAATGAAGCATAGTTAAACTTTGAGTCTTTGTTCTCATTTATCAGTCGTTAAGATTAGTTCCCCGTTTAAATTTACTTTCATAACTGTTGAGAAGCATTTATGAAAACTGGTAAGATACCGTCTGGCACTGCACATCGCAAGTATAGCAAATGAAATTTGATTTTTTACTATCACCACATTATTCCTAATAGCGACAGGTTGCAGAACAGACGAGCATTCCGTGCACACGCATATGCCAATAAATTTAATTACCAGTAAAGCTCACGACCAGTGTAAGGCACAGTGACTGTCAAGAGTGTTTTGTGAAAAACATCAATATCAGTTCTGAGGCTTAATATCACTAAAAGATTTCAATAATGTGTTATCTTGTGACTTTTCAAGCAGTTTTGTCAGAAAGTCAGATGCGTTAATTTTTATGTCCATTTGCTGTGTAATCACAATAACGGTTCTGGTACAAGTGATTGTTTACAAAATTCAAATAAAGGTTAGCTATGTTTAGGGCAACATTTTAATCTTAGCTCTTTGTTTTCCAGTCAGATAGCATATGAAAATTTCATTGAAAACGGATTGCTTTGTCGCATACGAACTGTTTTGATGAACCGGCTAGCCTGGATTTCGCAGCGAGTAGCGTGTGTTCCAGATGTTTTCGTTCAAAATTAAATTTTCGTTTAGTTCTGTTGCCCTGGGCTGAGATTTACGTATTTCGATATCAAAATAAGTTGAAAACATTTCTCAGTTGCCATCCTGACGTCCACGAACACGAGATGAACTATTACAATGAACTTTGAAACTGAAGAGGCGCCATATCACGGATTGCGCGGCCCCTCCCGCAGGAGGTGCGAGTCCTCCCTCGTAGGGAGTAGTGTGTAAGCCCAGCGACCGATGACCTCAGCACTTTGGTCCCTTAGTAATTCACACACACTTGAAGTCTTAAATTTCGCATTTAAGAAAACGTTCACGTGGGAAGGTCATACAAACACACTATCGTTTACCCACCCCGCAAACTCCCGTATGGAGGACATAGTAATAGGAGTCCCTGGCGTAGAGGATCAAGTGAAATAGTTAAAAACAAATAAGTCACCAGGTCCGGATGCAATCCCAGTTCAGTTTTACAAAGGGTTGTTTATGGACTTCGCCCTTTACTTAGGTTGCATTTCTCACTAAACTCTCGCCCAGCTCGAAATCCCAAGCGACTGAAAAACGTTCAGGTGATTCCAAAGTACAGGGTGGTCAGAAACAAAACGGAAAGCATGTAAAGGCGTTGTGGTGGGGTGAGGCCGTGCTGAGAAATACTTGTTTAGAAAAACTTCGATACTTTGCGCCGTTTCCGAATTAATTAGCAATCAGATCGTTGCTCGAGCAAATTCAAGAACTTGCTCGCCCAAAAATGCGGTAACGCATAGAGGTGTGGGTCCGTGAGTGACCGCTTGTTCAAATACTCATTACAAGCTAAAATGTGCCTTTTTTCGAATGTAATAAATTCAAGGTAGGTGAGCAAAAGTTACTTTTGTTCTGTTTGAGGAAAACAAAAGAAGAACAAGTTTGGCAACACTGTCTCTGGCAGGCTGCTGGTATTTGCGCGCACGACGAGCCAACTGTCTAAATTCAGTGCTAAATAATCCGCAAACGAAGCAACGTATCACATTTTTTTCCTTAACAATTATTTATCTGCACAACCTCCCTTGCAAGACCCTTACAAGGTTGTCAAACTTCTTATAAGAACAGTAAGAGAACAGACCCGCATTATTTCAGATCATTATCCTTAAAATTGGTTTTATGTTGGATTCTTGAACATATTCTCAGTTCAGATATAAAAATTTCCTTGAGACGAAAAAGCTTTTGCGCAAAAATGAGCACGGACTTAGAAAACATCGCTCGTACGAAACTCAGCTTGCCCTCTTCTAACATGATACCACCACGGATGAAGGGCAACAGGCAGATTCCACATTCAAAGACTTCCGAAAAGCATTGACACAGTGCCCCACTGCAGATTGTTAACAAGGGCACGAGCATATGGGGTATGTTCCCAAATATGTGAGTGGCTCGCAGCCTTGTTAAGTAATAGAACACAGTACGTGTCCTCACGGCGAGACAGGGTATCGTTAGGAGTGGCCCAGGCGTGTGATAGGACCGCTGTTATCCTCTCCGTACATAAGTGATCTGACGGAGGGGGTAAGCTGCAATCTGCAGGTGTTTGCAGATGATGCTGTAGCGTACGGAGGTGTAGTAGGTGAATGGCTAAAGAAGGGTACGAGTTGGCTGTTGTGGTGAATGGCAGCTAGCTGGAAATTTAGAAAAATGTGAGTTAATACAGATGAGTAGGAGAAACAATCCCGGGTAATGTTCGAAGACAACATTATTAGTGTGCTGCTTGACAGAGTCAAGTCGCTTAAATATCTAGGCATAACGTTGCAAAGCGATATGCATTGGAATGAGCAAATAACGATGTTAGGAGGTAAGACGAATGGTCGTCTTCGGTTTATTGGGGTAATTTTAGGAAGGTGTGGGTTATCTTTAAAGGAGATCGTGTACAGAACACTAGTACGACACACATTTGAACTAGTTTCGGAGAGGGACTCATTTTCAAATCATGATAACATAGTCAAAAATGGTATTTCCGAAAATGATTTGAAAATGGGTCCCGGCCCGAAACTAATCATTGAGTGAATAAAAAAATGTGAAATTTGCAACTTAGGCTGGTTTGTCGTTGTACTGATTAACAGAAGTTGCTGATATACAATTATTCCAGCATGCTGGAAATTTGTATTACGGAGATGTTTCGAGAACTCAAATGGAAATCCTGGGGAGAAGGCAACGTTCTTTTCGAAGAACACTGTTGAGAAAATTTAGAGAAACAGCATTTGAAGGTGACTGCAGAATGATTCTACTGCGGCCAATGCACGTTTCGCGAAAAGACTACAAAGATAAGAGAAATCTGGACTTATAGGGAGGCACATGGACAGTCGTTTTTCCTTCTCTCTCTTTGTGAGTGGAACAGGGAAGAAAATGGCTAGCAGTGGCACAAGGTGCCCTGTGGCTTACGGAGTATCTGTAGAGGTGTAGATTAGAAAAATATTAAGATTTACGCTGATTAGACTGACCGATCGCTCCACTCTTCATGCAAAAAAGGAATTAATCTTTCCCGTCGATGACACATCGCACTACTTTTGAACAATCCAAACTGGCGTAGAGAGTCATATCCCTGAAAGAAGTCAAGAAGTGTGTTCTTAGCTACGCAGAGGGTGACCTTGGCGGAGTGGTCAGATGAAGTGCGTCTCACAAGATCTTGCCAGTTCTATTCTAGTCCAAGCCTTCACCTAACGTCGATAGATCAAGGTCGAAAATGCAGTCTTCTAGTGACAGAAAACCACGAATACGATGTGCCTGGTTTTCTAGGTTTTATTTCTGGTGTCGGCCTAGGTAACGTTGTCTGAAAAGATATTAATTTGTAAAGCCCGACCAGTCACGTTGGAAAAAGCAAATGGTATGAGAAATACTCTGAATGTTGGTACATGGAACATAAAAAAACAGTCGCTAAACTTAATGGATTGTTCAGACACATATAGAAAAAATACTTATTTGTAAAATCCGACAGAGCTGATACAGAGACGAAGGGATAGATACAAAAGAAAAGCCTATTGTATTCAGTCATATTAGCGACATTAACGAAAGACAACGCACACAGGAATTTCGATACGCATTAAATATAAGAAAGACACTAAGTCATGGGATAAAGTGAATGACAGGATTCTTCGTGGACAGACGTAAGTGAATAAGTGGTGGTGGTGGTGGTTAGTGTTTAACGTCCCGTCGACAACGAGGTCATTAGAGACGGAGCGCAAGCTCGGGTTAGGGAAGGATTGGGAAGGAAATCGGCCGTGCCCTTTCAAAGGAACCATCCCGGCATTTGCCTGAAGCGATTTAGGGAAATCACGGAAAACCTAAATCAGGATGGCCGGAGACGGGATTGAACCGTCGTCCTCCCGAATGCGAGTCCAGTGTGCTAACCACTGCGCCACCTCGCTCGGTATAAGTGAATAAGTACCAGTGACGATGATACTGATGTATGGGACAAGTGAAGACCCTGACAAACGTCGGTCACAGCTTGCTTATTTCGAGTGTAACAGAACAAATAACAAGGACAAGTGATTTAAAAAAAAGAGAGAGAAAAAGAAGGAAAATATTATAGTGGAATCTAGCCTTACAAAGGCTGGAATAAAGAATTAAGCAGATGGTAGTGTGACAGGGAGTTTAAGAAAAGGTGACGTAATGAACTACAACCAAAATTTTAATTCCATTGCAGTTTCGCAGAATCGTTCAGTTGATCCATTAGGTTCTGGATCAGAGAATGAACGCCAGTCATCTTGATGGAATTGTAAAGGCGCTTTTGTTTCCTGCAACAAATTCGTCTTGCGCCTTTACTAGCTGAGTGAGTGGTACGGTTTAAAAATAAAGTGAATGACAAGAGTATATGCAGTGTGAACTGGCAAGTGCGTCGGAGTTCAGTAAAGAGCGCGCCATCCGTAATCTGCGGTGCTACCGTAGCAGCCGACGAAGTACGGAACCAGCAGGAGCTAGCGGAGGGCAGATGGCCACTCATTTGACCAGCGTAAAGGCAGTCAGCAAATCGGGGCTTCCGACTGACAGTGCTATGACAGGAGGCGAAGGGGGAACGGATATCTGGTGACTATTTGACAAAAGACTGCTGCAGTGGGTTGACAGTGACACAGTTTACGCGTCAACAAAGAAGCGTGTAGCCGTGCGGGATTAGCCGAACGGTCTTGGCGCTCCAGTCATGGACTGTGCGACTGGTCCCGGAGGAGGTTCGAGTCCTCCCTCGGGCATGGGTGTGTGTGTTTGTGCTTAGGATAATTTAGGTTAAGTAGTGTGTAAGCTCAGGGACTGATGACCTTAGCAGTTAAGTCCCATAATACTTCACACACATTTGAACATTTGAAACAAGCTTGTAAATTATACACTACTGGCCATTAAAATTGCTATACCACGAAGAAATGCAGATGATAAAGGAGTATTTATTGGACAAATATATTATACTAGAACTGACATGCGATTACATTTTCACGCAATTTGGGTGCATAGATCTTGAGAAATCAGTACCCAGAACAATCACCTCTGGCCGTAATAACGGCCTTAATGCGCCTGGGCATTGAGTCAAACAGACCTTGGATGGCATGTACAAGTACAGCTGCCCATGCAGCTTCAACACAACACCACAGTTTAGCCACGGGTCGTAACACATCTGAAATGTAACGTCCACTGTTCAAAATGCCGTCAATGCGAACAAGAGGTGACTGAGATGTGTAAGCAATGGCAACCCATACCAACACGCCGGGTGATACCCCAGTATGGCGATGACGAATATACGCTTTCAATGTGCGTTCACCGCGATGTCGCCAAACACAGATGCGACCATCATGATGCTGTAAACAGAACCTGGATTCATCCGAAAAAATTACGTTTTTCCATTCGTGCACCCAGTTTCGTCGTTGAGTACGCCATCGCAGGCGCTCCTGTCTGTGGTGCAGCGTCAGGGTTAACCGCAGCCATGGTCTCCGCGCTGATAGTCCATGTTGCTCCAAACGCCGTCAAACGGTTCGTGCAGATGGTTGTTGTCTTGCAAATGTCCCCATCTGTTGACTCAGGGATCGAGACGTGTATGCACGATCCGTTACAGGCATGCGGATAAGATGCCTGTCATCTTGACTGCTAGTGATACGAGGCCTTTGGGATCCAGCACGGCATTCCGTATTACCCTCCTGAACACACAGATCCCATATTCTGCTAACAGTTATTGGATCTCGACCAATGCGAGCAGCAATATTGCGATACGATAAACCGCAATCGCGATAGGCTACGATCCGACCTTGATCAAAGTCGGAAACGTGATGGTACGCATTTCTCCTCCTTATACGAGGCATCACAACAACGTTTCACCAGCCAACGCCGGTCAACTGCTGTTTATGTATGTGAAATTGGTCGGCAACTTTCCTTATGTCAGCACGTTGTAGGTGTCAACACCGGCGCTAGCGTTGTGTGAATGCTCCGAAAAGCTCATCATTTGCATATCACAGCATCTTCTTCCTGTCGGTTAAATTTCGCGTCAAGTAGCACGTCATCTTCGTGGTGTAGCTATTTTAATGGCTAATATGGATCCGCAGATTCTTGCAAAAGTGATTTATCTAAGAATATTATAATATTTTTAACCGTAAATAAATATTGTTTTAGCTATGTCGGTAATGACATCGGACGTGCGCCATTTTTCTGAAACAGCGGACGGTCAAAACAAACTTGTTTGGGCGGTCCAATGCCACAGGTGGAAAAAAAACGTCTAATTTTCACAATCAGTTAATGCGATACTATGAAAATAATGAGTGACAAAAAGCACGGAAGTCTTGAATTATGAAAGGGAAAGCATGTAGAACAAGATGTATGTCTTGATTTAACAATTGTGTCTTACAATATCCTGATCTCCATCGAAGGTTAGCAACAAAAAAAAAAAAAAAAAAAAAAAAAAAAATCTGATGCAACCGTGTCGGAGCTACAGGAAAGAATTCCACAACCCCAGGCCCCAGTCAACAGCATGGTTTCTCTTTCTGGTCCTAGGACTCTCAGAATTACATGTTCTATAAAGGAAAACCTACAGTGGGTATCAACACAGGACCGAAACAGTTTGGCATAGGTTTTGCGGTGTGCAAGTCCACCATAGATTTGGCCATCAACTTTACGTCACCTTCAGAAAGATTCTCAACAGTGTCAATAAAATAAGAAAAAAGACATATACACCGATTAACGTGCATGCGCCAACAGGAAATACCCTAGGGTAATAGAAATTCTTCCCGGATCCTCTGGAAGAAATCATGAAAAAAACGTCACATCAATATTCTACTAGGTGACTTCTACGGGCAGTTCGGAAAAGAAAATCACAGCACCGCTCACAACAGGACCAATAACGCCTATAACCTTCTGCCAAAAGTTTAATCCCAAAATTATGTCAATATAATTCCAGAAACCAGCTTAAAAACTAAAGGCATGTAAATCCCCCAATAAGACACTCGGAATATTCCAGATTCACCATACTGCTACCTACAGGGAGGACGCCAAAGAAGTACTCAACGTAAAAAGCAGGAGAGGCTCCTTCGATCAAGACCACCACTTACTCCAGGTCAACGTAAAATAGCAAAATTTCAGCCCAACAGAAAATGGACAAGAGTAACCAAGATTCTCCGGACTGTTCCTGAACATCTACAACCCAATACGAAGAAAATCATTGAAGAAATCCATAGCGTGGATACCACAAACTGGTCTGGAGTCACGTATAACGTGAAGCAAACAATAAAATTAGGCAAACCCCCGAGAAGAAGAAAGCATAGGTGATGGAATATCACATACGACCAAGCTGTCGAATATAGAATTAAAACATGGAATAACTCCAGTAGTCAAAAAATAACAGAGAAGTGGGAACGCAAATACAATAGTTAGTTGTTGAATGACGTTGAAGAAGACTTTACCAAGAACAACACCCGCAATTTTTATAAGACCTACAGAGGAAATTTACCTGGCTACCAATCTCCTGACCTATGCTTTCAATGATCTGATGGATCCATGGAAACTAATACAAAGAATAATTGTGAAATTCTAGCCAGATATATCAATACACTCCTGACCTATGAAGAGCCATCTGAAAAACTCCAATTTGCAAAATCTGTACCAAATTCTGATCCACTTTCGCCTCCACACGAAGAAATAGTGAAAATGATCAAGTTATTGAAAAACAATAGAATACCTTTCGAATATGTAACTACTGCAGAAATATGGAAATCAGGCCACAAAAACATAACACCAAAAATCCGCTGAATAATATCAGTAATCTGGAAAACATATAAAATCCCAAAAGAATGGAAGAGCGCCTTAATACACCCACTCCCCAAGCAAGGAGACAAAATATATCCGAACAATTACAGAGGAATCTCACTTGTTCCAGTACTTACAAAATTCTCTCTAAAGCTTTGCTGAACCGGCTTGAGCCGCAAGCGGACGCCCACATAGGCCAATATCAGGCGAAATTCCAGAAAGGAAGATCCTATACTGAACACACCTGGAACCTCAAAACCATACAACACGTGAAACAATGCTAGGGAACTACAGTCACATTTGTGGATTTTAAAAAGGCTTAACGGTTCTGTTGACGGATAAGTGCTGTTTAGTAACTTAGAAGCATCATCCAGGTAACTTTACCAAGATCATCTCAGAAGTGAAGTTCATGGGAGAAATCTCAAACTCATTCGAAATTTACACAGGAAACTGGCAAGGAGAAGCCTTTGTAGATGACTTGGCTCTATTAACAAAAACAAAGATGAATCCAAACTAGCGCTAGCTAAACCGCAGACTTCAAATTTCCTATGAAAACTTAACCATATGGACACCAAAATGAAAACACAGTATGGAAAAATCTCACAGGTCACTCACTTCACGTACTTAGGAGAAATCATAAGGACTGAACACAATCACCAACATACAAGGAATATTCAAACTGCGAAAGGTGCACAAACTGACATGGATTCATTGCAACAAAAAGGCAACATGTAATGTAAAACTGAGACATTTCAACACAGTTGTTTTACGAGAAGCCTAGTATGCTGCAGAAAGCACACTAGTCACAGAAATGGAAAAAAATTCACGACAAAAAGAAAAATGAACGAAATATTCTTTCTACGGCGCCGTTCTCCGAGATGGAACTTGGATCAGACTACCTACAAAGGAACTCCACGAACACACAGACAGTATCACAGACAAATTTAGGAAGAAAGACCTACAGTTCTATGGATATCTATGTAGGATGGATGAAAATACACTCACAAAATATAAACATCGATAATGCAAGCAAATTAAAGACCAGAAGCACAAGAAGACCAGCAACAATAGAAATTTTCAGAAGGAAAATTGAGGGCAGAAAATAATTCAGAAGTAAAATAAAAAACAAGGAACATGAACACGTCTCAACGAAAGAAACAACAGGAAAAAAAATAGACAGACGAAAGGAAGGATAAACACTTTGAATTAATGAAAAGGTCTTGGGAAGAAAAGAAATGAAGAAAAGGAAGTGAAGCTGTGATTGGCTCAAGTTCGCACGCTCTGCTAAAAGGAAATAATCGAGAATAATAATAACAATAGTAATAACACCAATAATAATATACAGGGTGTCCCTTTTAATATTCTAAAAGCGCATTCTCTTTGGTTTTTCGACAGATATCTGCCATTTCGTTTTGCAGTGAGTAACTGAAGTCAATCCAGACACGTACTGGTGGTAATGACGTCTTTCATACAAAGCCCAGTATCGACGGAACGCGTTGGTTTGTTTCCTGTTACAAAACGGAATGATTTATTAAACGGAATTTTACGCGCCCGTTCGGTGGAGCGGTCTGGAAGTAGCCCAGCGCGATAATCGTTTTATCGAATGTATCAACAGAGACATTAAAACACGAAGAATATCCAGTACTCCAACAATGAGTGAGCAGCGCTGCTGCAAGGCGGTAGCATTCAACAATGATATCTGTAGGTCATTTTGTTCGGCGGTTTCCTTTAAATTTCTGATCTGAATCCTTGCAGTTTCTACATTGTTGACAGAATGGCAATATCATCAGCAAAAGCTGGACAGTCTACAATGATTTTCTCGGATTTAGTTCCAATCCTCATCAGGCTTCCACTAATCTCTTTCGCCACGCCCTTTTGATTTTTTCAAGAACACAGTTGAAAAGGATGTAATTAATGCCGGGATTCATTAAGTACTTCACGGCCTAGTGGACCTTTCATGAAATCCACAAAAACTAAGACGTACCGTTTAGACCTTAGAGTATAATATTCGATGATACTTCTGAGCTTATGTATCTGTCCTGCTGTTGAACGACCTTTCCTGTAGCCTCCGTCGCATGCCTCTTCTTGGTGTTCGACACCGATTTCTAAACGTTCCAGATTCGCAAGTGCGAGAATTTTGTAGCTTTCCGGTAGCAGGGATATTCTTTCATAGTTGTTGGTAATTTTCGTGATGGCTTTCTTGTGTAGTGGATGGATTAGCGTATGGTATGATTTCCTCAGTCCAAAAGTTAATAATTAGCTGTTGCAAGGTTTCAGCTGTTCCCCAGGGAAACACATCCACAGTCCTGAAACGACTGAGGCTTCTCTAGGCGCTTTGTTGTTTTTAGACAGACAGTGTGGCGCTTGATTTCGTCTTGCCTGGTGGTATGGATTGCGTACCGGTGAATGGTTTTGTTGATCTCAACTGGTTTGCAGTTTGTCACACTTTAGTAGTTCATTTAAGTAATCTGTCAGAATGTAACTGTTCTTCATTTGCAGTCGCCAATGTACCATACTTTCGCTGAAAGCACAGCGATGGCGACTTGTAGCATATGAGTTTCCTTTTAAGCTCTCTGGTTTCATTTCTCATAAAGTTTCGGTCTGTCTTTTCAATAAGAGATTTTGCCTATGCTTCTCAGTTCTGATAACTGTAGCCATTTGGACCCGATGGATTTTGTGTGTTACCCAGCCAGTTGCCAATTTCGTCGAGTCCATGCAGTGAGCCTTTTCTTCAGCACGGACTTGAAGCTAACATTCCACCAGGCATTATTTTTTGTTTTTTTGCGTCTTATGGCTTCTGTAGCTTCTTTGACTGTCTCAGTCAGCCGCCTTTTGATGTTATGAAAGTTACAGCCACTTGGTCTAAACGTTTCCTGGAATTGAACAATTTTTAGTCGAAGTTTATCATTGTCAAAGTTTATGATCCGTTTCGAGGTCTTCTTGGTCTTTGTGAGGATCTGTTTAAATTTAGTTATTATGAGACCACATTTATGCCTTTTTAACTCTGATATTCATAATCTCCGGACTGTCACTCCTGGAGATCGCGACGTTAACAATTTGTAACGCTCGTGTTGTTTGTAGGAGAGATCACCAAGTCCAGACAGATGTCGAAAGTGGGTAGACATGGCCTCCAAGTTGTGACTTGCACGTATGGAGACCGATCTCTTGTCATTTTGGTTGGTTCTTCCGTGAGCGGAATGGATATTTCGGCTCGTGTTTCATCCAGCGGATCCCAGAAGTTATCCACGTCATCTGGGACAGATCTATTTTTGTCATTTGTAGAGCCATGTGCGTTATCTAGGGAGTAAGTATTGCTGGCGCATTTGATTGCTGAACAGGATAACTTGTGACTACGTAGGCTTTCCTGGCGGTTTTGTCTTGAAAGTCTCTTCGGGTTTGCTGCCGGATCCTAAAATCAACCTGACTCGATATTACGGCGATGGGATGCTTCCATTTTTAGACATTATGGTTTATAAAAAACCAGATGGTACTTTGAGACACAGTGTTCACCGAAAGCCGACGCACACAGATCGGTTTCTGCATTCTAAGAGTTGTCATCCACCACACTAACGCAGTGGCGTTCTTAGGTCTTTGGCACGCAGACCATATGCCGTTTCCGACGCGGACAGTAAGTCAAGAACTTGCCCATTTGATGGCTGTTTTTAAGGAGAAGCAGATTCGTCTGGCTATGGAGTTTAGACCGTCTCTGGAAGTGCAGGAAGAGGAACATAAATCGATGGCCTTTCTTCCTTATGCTGGAGGCGTATCATTTAAGATTGGACGAATTTTAAGGAATTTTGACATTAAGGGTGTGTTCCGTCCACCTTCTAAGATTAGAGCACTACTCGGGTCCGTGAAAAATGATTTGGGGCTTAGAAAACCCGGTGCATACAAAATTCCGTGTCAATGTCGGAAGGCTAATATTGGCCGTTCGATTCGCACAGTTCATGACAGGTGTGTGGAATATCGCCGTCATACGAGGCTACAACAGCCGGAAAAGTCGGTTGTAGCAGAACACTACTTAAATGAAGGATACGGTATGTAATTTGATGAAACTGTGGTAGTTGCCAACATTTCCGGTTTTTGGAACAGTGTCTAAAAAGAGGCGATTGAAATTAGGTTGGCGGATAATTTAATCAACAGAGACAATGGGTTCCCTCTTAGCAAGACGTGGAATCCTTTATTATCTCACATCAAAACTGAACGTTCTTCGGTGCGGCCCTGAGTGCGATATATCATTGCTACCGGTGTTCTACTAAGGGCGGCGCCACCTCCCTGTCTTGGAGGGCAGCAACCCTGACGGACTGCGCATGCGTCATGTACTGAACGGTGGCCTATATAGCACGTCGATTTGCAGCCTGGCGTCAGTTCTCAGCGGGACTCGTCAGCAGAAGCAGCATTCTCCTGAAGATGGCGACCAGTTGGATCACCGAAATATCGAGTCCAAGTTGATTTTAGGATCCGGCAGCAAACCCGAAGAAACTTTCAAAGATAGCCTATCATTCATTTGCTACAGATTTAAGAAAGCTCGTTCTCAGGGCAAATGCAGCTCCAAACATTGCAGATCCCTAGAGAATTCTTTTTTCTCCCCTGCTCTCGGGGAAACGATAGCCTTCATATTGAAAGGTCTCTCTATCTGGGTACCGAGTTTCCTGTATAGCAGATTTGGACACTTGATACACTAAGATACTCATACGCGTCTCTTGCATGATGTCGAATCTTCCCCGGAATCGGAACGAGACACATGTGTTGTGGCTTTCGCGATAAAGGACTTAGATCCTGCGGTATCTTTCTTGAAATGAAGAGCCATCATCCTTCTTGATGCAAATTTATTTTGGATGCATGCACATCTATGTTGCAAATAGGTCTGTTAGACCTAGAGGTTTCCTCAAGATACTTTCTGACCTTCCTATGTTTAATGTTTTCTAGTTGGCTGAATACGAAACCCCTTGAATTTTATTCATTTAATTTACGCTGCTCGTAAAATATTTAGTGCTGTAACTTCATTAATTTGTATGTATTTTTAAGTCTCGGTGATTTTTAGTAATGAAGAATTAATTGGCGTGTGCTGATTTGTGGTGATGCATAAACAGCCGCAGAATTTGTCTAGTACTACCACCCCGGAATCATAAAACGTAATGATTTCATTTGTGGAAGTTAAATTGATGTCTACTCTCAACGCTTATTAAGTTAGGATGATAACAAGCTGTTCACTGTTTTATTAGATCATAACGACTATTCGTCAGAGCGAAAAGAGAGTGTCATTCTTAGCGTATCTAGAAATATCTAAAGCAAAATAGTTCCGTTACCTTATACATGGGATAAGCGCAAGTGGCGTTACATAATCTCCAAGGAGGTCATCAGATTGAATTTCCCCCGCTTTCTGCCCGACCAGAGTAATTCGCACTCTCCGATGGGAATTGTGAGAAAGCTCTGCCTCCGCATAACTGCTCCATAACCACCACCATTGTGAACACAGTTCTGTTTATATCATCGCTCCAATTCACGACAAATCACCACCTCATTCGAGACAGCTAGCTTCGTGCTTTGTCTGTGGTGTAACGCACTATGGCGGTAACACACCTAAGCGCCAAAGAAACTGGTGTAGGCATGCCTATTCAAATACATAGGAATGTAAACCAGCAGACTACGGCACTGCGGTGAGCAACGCCTATGTAAGTCAACAAGTGTCTGGCACAGTTGTTAGATCGGTTACTGCTGCTACAATGGCACGTTATCAAGATTTAAGTGAGTTTCAACGCCGGTAGAACATCGAACCTCCGACATAGCTGCGGCCGGAAAAAAATCCTGCAAGAAAGGGACCAACGACGACTGAAGGGAATCGTTCAACGTGACAGACGTGCAACCCTTCCGCAAGTAGTTGCAGACTTCAGTGCTGAGCCATTGACAATTGTCAGCTTGCGAACCATTAGACGAAACATCATCGATATGGGCTTTCAGAGCCAAAGGCCCACACGTGTACTAATGATGACTGCACAACACAAAGCTTTATGCCTCACCTGGACCCATCAACACCAACATTGGACTGCTGATGACTGGAAATATGTTGCCTGGTCGGACGAGTCTCGTTTCAAATTGTATCGAGCGGACGGACGCGTACCGATATGGAGACAACCTCATGAATCCATGGACCCTGGACGTTAGCAGGGGACTGTTCAAGCTGGTGGAGGCTCTGTAATAGTGTGGGGCGTGTGCAGTTGGAATGATATGGGACCCATGATACGTCTAGATACGACTCTCACAGGTGACATGTACTTAAGCGTCCTATCTGATCACTTCATTCATGCCCATTTTGCATTCCGATGGACTTGTACAATTCCAGTAGGTCAATGCGACTCTCCACGCGTCCAGAACTGCTATAGAGTGGCTGCAGGAACACTCTTCTGAGTTTAAACACTTTCGCTGGCCACCAAACTCCTCAGACATGAACATTATTGAGCATATCTGGGATGCCTTGCGACGTAGTGTTCAGAAGATATATCCACTCCCTCGTACTTGCACGATTTATGGACAGCCCTACAGGATTCATAGCGTCCATTCTCTCCAGCACTACTTCAGACATGGTCTGTTCCACCTTTAAATTCATATCTGAGTTCAGAGCGGCGTGAGCCACGTCGGTTTCTACCCTAAGATAGATGTCGTGTTGCGGCACTTCTGCGTACTCGGGAGGGTCCTACACGATATTAGGCAAGTGTGCCAGATTCTTTGGCTCTTCAGCGTAACAATACCATTTCCACAAAAGACATCAATTTTGCTGACGAAACAAAGAAGTTAATAGATTTTTGAAGGTGTCTGCTTAGCCATATGGTTTCTTTCTACAGTTCTGTCGTAATATATCTATACTCTGTTTTCGTGACACATGCTTTGTAACTGGAGCGCAGGTGATCTTTGTTCTTCTGAACCATTGCTTTTATTGTATCTTCATTCATTATATCAAACTAGATTCGCAATGACCAGCAATTTGATATTCGACTAGCAGTGTAGAATGACACAGTTGATCAAAAGAACCTGTGTCTCCTTTAGTTGCATGACATAACAGTATCACTGCTGGTTTCTTTGCAGTTTCATCCATTCCCTTGCTGCAATACAATGTGGTCAAAATCGAAAACATCTTTATTTTTGGTTGGCAACTATGGGACCAACATGCAATAGGTGTCAGAGGCAAACAAACAAGTGCCTTGAGTCTTCTTGGCAGCAAAAGATAGAGATAATTCTTGGTTTTCATGCTGAACTGTATCTGCTATAGTAGTCTTAGGCTCTTGTACCATTTGGTGGAACAGAGAAGGAAGTACCCCCACTCGGGAGCCCGTAGCACTTCTCGACCATTCCTCATTCACCGACCATCGACACCGATTGTATAACATGTTTTTTGTATGTGTTGCAAGTGAGAGAGTGATGTAAAAGTGATAATACCCGGGAAGTAAGAAAAAGAGAGCCGTAGGAATAAAAAATTGTCTGAGATTTTCAATTTATGTGCTCGAGATGTCCTTTCTAAAAGTTCTAGCGCTTACTGCTTGTGCATGCTATTTGTGTGGTTTCATTATATCAATAGGCTTAGAGTCATTTAATATCGCCAAAGGGGTCCAGGATAATTTAAAATTACGGTAAGATGAAAAAGGTAAAATCATTTTGAGTTTAAAGTATTAAATTTATACAGAAATTTGGTACTAGTGTATTGATTTGTCAATTCTATCTGAGTTCTAAAACCAACGGAGGCATGGTGAGAGGTGAGAGGGAGATCTGCGTAACATTGGAAGTACACGCAGTATGATTTTTCAATTCTACCACCGTAGCAATGCGAGGCCAGAACATTTGCAGATGTCAACTGTTCCGAAACCAAACTGTATCTTGATCAGCCTCTACAGTATAGTGCCTTTAAAAAACCGCGTCGGACCCAGAGAACTGCGCTATGACGACTGTCTGTCATCCTGTGTTACCTGGCGTCCTCTGATGCGATATGGAGGGCGGGGATCAGCAAACACTCTCCCGGCCGTTGTCGGCTTTCCGAGCCTAGCAGCCTCTACTTCTCCTTCCAGTAGCTCCTCAGTTGGCATCACGAGTCTTAGTGAATCCTTTCCTATCCTCCCACTAAGCAAAGGTCCTGCCACTACCGAGAATTCAACCCGTGTTCTCTGCCACAGCTTTGGCCGCAACGTTTGCTCACATCTAGGCTATTTAGTTCCACAGATTCAATTAGTACTACTGCAAACTGATATTTAACCTGGATGAAGGAGGCAGATGGTTCATGTGTCTTTACTTCTGAAGATTTTCCAGAAGAATTTCTGATTATTTGTACACAACGAAAGAATTCACACTACTGATCGATTTTAGTAGTTTTCCACGTTTCCTTTCGATTTTAATTTTTCCTTTATTTCTTCGTTCTCTTTGACGTCGCAGAGTCCCGGGGCATTGCCCGGGTGCTCCAGCAGAGTTACGCCCTGCTATTATCTCTGGACAGTTACCTTAATTATACCGCTTTTATTTTCCACCCGTCCTCTGAGAACGCAAAGAATCACGCACGGCATGCCGCAGATTTCAACAATGGAGGGGTCCTCTCATGGAAAGGAAAATATATAGTGTAGTATGGTGTTTTCTTTCACGAAAATGGTTTAAAATTCAGCATTACGTTGAAAACGGTTTAAGATTAAAATATTTATTATATAGCTTAGTTACACATAATCTTCATTTTTTAAATACGAGTTCAAACCATCTCAACATGTGGTGCTGAGCAAGAAAGAGCGTGGAAGTGCCACGTCCTTGACGAATCATCCCCCCCCCCCCTTTCTCAACCCTAACCAAGTACACATGACAAGACAACACAACACAGTGTACGTTATCCGTTAATATGTTAAAACAGAGTTTTCACTGTATAGCTATATAGTCTCCTACATTTGGTCTGGACTCTTGTCAGTATACTCAGTCAGCGTAAGTAACTTTTAAATAGTCTAAGCTAAATACATAAGTGAAAAGTGTATAATTATGTAGTGTTGCTTAGTTTTCCTCTTTTGTCGCAAGACTCAGAATATTTACAGTTTTTCTGGTGATCAGAATATCTTTATAAATAACACATATTATTGTTTCTGATGAAAAAAGGCACTAAGTCCTTAAGTCGGTTCGCAAAGGCAGTTTGGTGATGATGATGATGATGATTAGTGTTTTAGGGCGCACAACAACGAGGTTATCAGCACCCGAGCAGGTTGGTCTTAAGGCAACTACTCCTAGAGATCCTTAAGTTAAGTTTCCTTTTATTTATTTCAGTGATCGATATTCAGGAATTTCTTTGGACAAAAAGGTGTTTCTGCTACACAGAAAAGGAACCTCCATGACTCATTAAAGTTCCGGGTTCAATACCTTCGA
This sequence comes from Schistocerca gregaria, assembly GCF_023897955.1. NCBI lineage: Eukaryota > Metazoa > Arthropoda > Insecta > Orthoptera > Acrididae > Schistocerca > Schistocerca gregaria. The sequence goes on from NC_064920.1 coordinate 863,821,247, forward strand.
AGATACAACTTCTACTTTGTTCTCAACACAAGCTTCTAACTTTACTCTACTTGTCTAGCAGAAATATTACCACTGCCAGCGATCAGAAGTGTCGCTGCCACAAACTTCTTCCACCATTAGTTTTGAATCTGCTAATATCATTACACTTGACGCTACTAAGCGGGATGACGTCGAACAATTAGCGTCAGTTTCCATTGTCAAGAAGACAGAGGAACTACATTCATTAGCAGTTAAGCACAATAGATATGTGAGGGGCATTCTGGCATGATTGTCTGGCGTCCTGTCGAATCTGATGACGTCATGAATTTCCTCACTCCCCCACCCTGCTCCCCTCTCTGGCAGAGGCCAATTTCCCCATGTATAAAATGACGGTAAATTCCGATTGAGGTGGGGAAATCCAAAGATGGTGGGAAATGCAAAAAATAGCCAGACTGCGTTAGTGTGTTTCCTATGGAAGGAGGGTTGTTGTCCGAAGTATAAACTGGTGGTAAATTCAAAATGGCGCATGGTCAACCTGGCTGATTCAGAATACTGGCCCTGGCTCTAGGATGTCATAATCAAAGACTTGGAACACGAGCATCACCCTAACTATGACGTCACAATCCAAGATGACTGACCTAGTATACAAGATGGCGATCGAACGTGGCGACTGGGGCATACTGGTGCAGCTCTGTGATGTCACAGTCCAGCTGAGACCTGTCGGGCTATTTATAACACTGTAGAAGACTGGCATATTGGCCTAGATTTGAAATATTGACTCTGGCTCTTTGATGTCACAATCTAGCTCAAATTTGTTGGGCTATTTATAACAGCGAATAATCCCAGCATATTGGCCCAGACTTGAGATACTGGGACAGGCTCTGTGACATCACAGTCCAAGACTTGGAATACTGGTGATTTCCTGTCCAAATCATAGGAGAATCCCAAATTTGGTCATGTCATGATCTCCACAACACATGGCCCAGAGATTATGAATGTCAAGAGTTAAATAAGGCATAAACACGGTCTCATGTCAAAAATTAAGTTTAAATTGATCTTCACAAATACCAGGAAGACTCTGAAACGGATCATTCGCTTTGACAATAATAAACTTCGACAAATGAACGTAAAGTTTCAGGCAAAGGCTAGAACAACTGACTGCAACTTCAATTACACTAAAATGTGGCTGGCTGAGGCGACCTGTAAATCAGTCCTCAAGGAAAGATGTACTGCGTGGAAACAGCTAGTATGTTCAAAAATGTGAAACGTACATATGAAAAGCCACTTATTGAAAAGATAGATCAGACCTTTATGAGAAAGGAAACCAGAGAGTACTACAGAACTTTTCAAAGGAAACGCATCGAAAATAAGCCGCCATTGCTATTCTTTCAGCGAAAGGACAGTACATTGGCAACTTATGAAGAAAATGGCAAGATTCTAGCAAATTACTCTAAAGAGTTACTAAACTGTGAGAAACTAAAAAACCCGATCGAGATCAACGAAACTATTCACCGTTTTCAGATCACCTGACAAAGATGAAATCAAGCATCACATTGTCTTTCTCAAAAAGAGAAGCCTCAGCAGTTGCAGAACTGCGGAAAAAAGTTCCTGTGAAATCAGGCGAAACCTTGCAATAGCTAATTAAAAAAAAAAAGATTGAGGAAACCCCACCCAAAAACCGAAAACCAGCCCTAATTCACCCATTGCATGGAAAGGTATCATGAAGAATACCAACAGCTACAAAGTAGTATCTCTACTAGCCTAAAAATTCTCTCACTTACCATCCTGGAGCGTTTAGAATCCCAGGTTGAACATCAAACAGCGGAATACGATGGGGCTCCTGGAAAGGTGGTTTAACATCCAAAGCAGTTACATAACCTCAGACACATTATCAAATATTATAATCTTAAGGTCTAAACAGTATATTCAACAAACTGTGAAATTCTGTTAGATATCCTTAAGGAATTCAGCACTGACCTTAAACTGCTGGCATTAATTATATGCTTTTCAACGGTATTCCTTAAAGAATCAACAGGCCCTGGTAAGACAGAATGATGGAAGCCGACTATAGCCCAATGAAAATTGCAGGATCAGAGGGAATCATAGCAGACTTTCTAGCTTTTGCTAATGATATTCCCAATCTCTCAAGTGGCACAGAAACTGCTAGGATTCAAACCAGACTTAGAGAAATCGCCACACAAACTGACTTGTAGATATCATTTGAAAAAAACAACATAGACGCCTCTCCAAATCTCAGGACGACACATGGAGACATCTACATCTACGTGATTACTCTGGTATTCACTATAAAGTGCCTGGCAAAGGGTTCAATGAACCACCTTCAAGCTGTCTCTCTACCGTTACACACTCGAACGGCGCGCGGGAAAAACAAGCACTTAAATTTTTCTGTACGAGCCCTGATTTTTCTTATTTTATCGTGATGATCATTTCGCAATTGGAGGAGAAAACTGGTGATTGAAATTTCATGAGAAGATCGTGTCGCAACAAAAAACGCCTTTATTTTAATGACTGCCACTCCAATTCACGTATCATGTCTGTGGCACTATCTCCCTTATTTCGCGATAATACAAAACGAGCTGCCCTTCTTTGAACATTTTCGATGTCATCCATCAGTCCCACCTGATGCGGATACCACACCGCACAGCAATACTTGAGAATAGGACGGACAAGCGTGGTGTAAGCAGTCTCTTTGGTAGACCTGTTGCACCTTGTAAGTGTTCTGCCAATGAATCGCAGTCTTTCGTTTGCTCAACCCACATCATCATCTATATGATCATTCCAACTTAGGCCATTTGTAACTGTAATCCCTACGTATTTAGTTGAATTTACAGCCTTCCGATCTGTGTGAATTATCGCGTAATCGAAATTTGGCGGATTTCTTTTAGTACTCATGTGAATAACTTCACACTTTTATTTATTCAGGGTCAATTGCCACTTTTCGCACCCTATAGAAACCTCATCTAACTCTTTTTGCAATTCGCTTTGGTCATCTGATGGCTTTACAAAACGATAAATGACAGCATCATCTGCAAACAATCTAAAATGGCTACAGAGATTGTCTCCTATGTCGTTAATATAGATCAGGAACAATAGAGGGCCTGTAACACTTCCTTGGGGAACGACGGATATTATTTCAGTTTCACTCGATGACTTTCTGTCTGTTACTACGAACTGTGACCTTTCTGTCAGGAAATCACGAATCCAGTCGCACAACTGAGGCGATGTTGCATTAGCACGCAGTTTGGTTAGAAGACGCTTGTGAGGAATGGTGTCGAAAGCCTTCAGGAAGTCTAAAAATATGGAGTCAATTTGACATCCACTGTCGATAGCACTTATTACTTCATGAGTATAAAGAGCTAGCTGTGTTTCACAAGAACGATATTTTCTGGATCCGTGCTGACTATGTGACGATAAATCGTTTTCTTCGAGGTACTTCGTAATTTCCGAACACAGTATATGTTCCAAAACCCTACTACAAATTGATGTTAGTGATATGGACCTGTAATTCAGTAAAATTACTCCTACTTTCCTTTTTAGGTATTGGTGTGACATGAGCAATGTTCCAGTATTTATGTATGGATCTTTCTGTGAGCGAGCGGTTGTATAGTGTGCGGCAGAACCGACTAAGCAGTTTCTATCGATTACCGCCTGGGCTGTGGTGGGGCTGGGCAGTTGCACGTGGTCTGCCTTTATTTGACCCATTTCATTATCCAAGATGGTCTGGACCGGTGCACATCGTGGTTTTGCCGTTCGTGCTAATGAAAGCAACAGATCTGTGATCGCTACACAACGAGCTTTTCGGCGACAGTTCAACATTTAACGCAAAAATGCCGTTCCTAATGCAAACACAATTCGGTCCTGGGTTCGGCAGTTGGAGGAAACTGGTAGCACACAAAGAATATATACACATGGCCGACGCAGATCCATCAGAACGGCAGAAAAGTGCAGGGGGTGAGAACAGCAGTTTACCAATCGCCGCAACTTTCTGCTCGACGACATGCTGTTGCATTGGGGATTTCAGGCCCCAGTTCGAAAAGGATTCTGCAATGCGATTTGAAGTTCCATCCTTTCATAATAATGATTGCTCAAGAATTATGCCCAGAAGACTACGCCAACCGTCAAAATCTGTGTGAGCAAATGCTTGCTCAGATCGCTTCGAATGCAGCTTTCTTCAGTACTGACGAGGCACATTTTCAACTTAGTGGGTGCGTGAATAAGCAAAACTTTCACTACTGGGCTGAAAATAATCCACGAATTATTCATGAAAGATCGTAACAGTCTCCTGAAGTGACATTGTGGTGTGCCATATCACAATTTGGCGTGCTAGGCACTTACTTCTTAGAGGAGGAAGGAGTGACTGTGACAGTGAATTCCACACGTTATGTTTCAATGTTGCAAAATTTTCTGCAACCCAGAATGGACGATACTGTTGAAAAACGTGGACCCGGGGTTTTGTGGTTCCAATAGGAGGAGCTACTGCTCACACCACTCGAGTTTCAACTGATGTTTTAAGAGCAATGTTTCCAGGACGCCTCGGCTCTTTGAGTGATGTCGGATGGTCTGTGCGGTCACCAGATTTCAGCATTTGTGGCCACTTTCTGTGGGGCACCTGAAGGAAAAGGTTTTCAAAAGCCGCCCTAACACCCTACCAGAGTTAAAAGAGCACATTATTGGCGAAGTGAATGCCATACCCCGCGATATGTGTGCAAGAGCTGCTCCGAACTTCAGGGATCGTCTACAACAATGTATTGATGCTAACGGCCGCCACCTTGAGAATATTATTTTCAAAATTAAATGAATGTAAAATGGTATATTGTACTAATTTAGAAAATAAAAACATTATTTCTGTGTACATCCAGATTTACTTTTTATTGCCCCTTAAATCTGTTTAGTCGATTCTGCCACACCCTGTATAATTTCTAAATATGGAGCTATTGTAACAGCATACTCTGAAAGGAACCTGACTGGTTCTGGACCGGAGGCCCTGCCTTTATTAAGTGGTTTAAGCTGCTATGCTGCACCGAGGATGTCTACTTCTGTTTTTCTCATCTTAGCAGTCGTTCTTGATTGGAAATCAGGAACATTTACTTCGTCTTTAGTGAATGAGTTTCAGAAAATGTGTTTAATAACTCTGCTTTAGTTTCACTGTCATCAGTGACTTCACCATTGTTACCGGGCAGTGAAGGTATTGACTGCGTCTTGCCAATGGTGTGCTTTATTTCTGAGCAAAACCTCTTTTGGTTTTCTGCCAGATTCCGAGACAGAATTTCGCTGTGGAAATATTAGAAGCATCACAAATTGAAGTATGTGCTATATTTCGAACTTCTACAAAACTTTGCCAATATTGGGGATTTTGCATTATTTTAAATTTGGGATGATTTTTTCGTTGCTTCTGCAACAGTGATCTGACCCGTCTGTGTATCATGGGGGTTAGTACCATCACTTATTAAGTGATGTGGTATATATCGCTCAACTGCCGTCGATGCTATCTCTTTGAAATCATTCCACATATTTTCTATGATTACATGATCAGATCAGGAGTGAAGACATTCTGTTAAAAAGGCTCTTAAGGCTCTGTCGATGATGCTGCTGATGGTGAGCTCTGCCTTAACTCGGAAGCAAGACTGGCAGTCTTTACCATTTCGCTAGCTGCCTGAAACCAGAGAGAATCTCCACCGATCCAAAGCAACACACGTCATTGGTACCAACATGAGCCACAACCTGAATTTGGCTGTAACCTGTACTCTTCATAGCACCCGAAAGCACACTTTCCACATCTGGAATGACTCCCCCCTGGTATGCACATGGAGTGCACACTGCCTTCCTCCCCCTTCTTGACAGCCATGTTCCTAAGGGGCCCAATTACACACCTAACGTTGGATCTTCCAACTATCAGCAAACCCACCCTCTGTGACTGCACAGTGGTGCCAGTTGGTTCTATCAGTAGATGGGGTCTCACTAGGCATGGCCTGCTTCTCAATAGGTATGTGAAGGGGAGTCTGGCAAAGCTTATAGGTGACATTGCAGGGGGTGGTGGTGGGCCACTCGTGGAAAAAATACTGCAGTAGTTGGTATTACAGCTGCACCTTTTTTTTAGAGTGAAGTCAGCTGATAGGTATCCCTGCTTAAAGGAAGTCCCCCTTACAAGGGAATCATCTTCAGAGGATATCAGATAACCAAGTAGAGAAGGAATTAGCATGTTTCATCAAAATATAAGAGGTATCAGAAAAAGTTAGTGAACTGCTTATAGATGTTAACTCCAACATTACTGCTATATCAGGGCAACACTTAAATAATTTGAGGATTCATAGGTTTCCTTTACCAGCATACAGATTAGTTGGCTGTTTTTCAAGGAATTCTTTACAGAGTGGGGAAGTGGTCAAGTACATAGAAAACAGTATTTCATTTGAGTTTGTAGACGTATCATGGCACTGCACTGAACAGGTATTTGAATGTTGTGCAGGGGCAGCTGAATTTAGTGAAACTAAACTAGTAACTGTTGTTGTTAATAGGTTAAAATGGCTCTGAGCACTATGGGACTTAACTTCTGAAGTCATCGTCCCCTAGAATTTAGAACTACTTAAACCTAACTAACCTAAGGACATCACACACATCCATGTCTGCGGCAGGATTCGAACCTGTGACCGTAGTGATCGCACGGCTCCAAACTGTAGAGCCTAGAACCACTCAGCCACTCCAATCGTGTTAATAGGTCTCCTAACTCTGACTTTGGAGCATTTCTGCTCAAGCTAGAGAGGGTTCTTGTTCACTTTATAGGATGTGCCAAAAATTAGTTATATGTGGCGACTTGAATATTAATTTTGTATCTGATTGTGCAAGAAAAAGGATGTTGATAGATCTCCTAAACTCATATGATCTGACACAGACTGTGGTTTTTTTTTCATCTAGGGTGCAGGAAAACAGTAGCACAGCCATAGACAATATTTTTATTCATTACAAGATGAGCATTCTGTTAGTAAAAGGGTGAATGGCCTTTCAGACAATTATGCACACATTTGAGCACTAAAAGGCTTTTGAACTCAAACAAATGTTACACATAATTACAAACTATGTAGGAAAGCTAATCCAATGGCAACAGAGCGTTTATTAAACCTCATAAAGGAACAAGACAGGCAGGATGTTCATAGTTCTGATAATATAGATGACTAATATAATGCTTTCCTTAGCACATTTTTCATGTTCTTGGAGAGTTGCTTCCCATTAGAAAGTCCTAAACAGGGTACTAGCAGCAAAAGGCAGCCTGGGTGGCTGACTAGTGGGATAAGGATATCATGCAGAAAGAAGCAGGACTTATATCAAAATGTTAGAAGTAGCCACAATCAAGCTACAGTAGCCCATTACAAACAATAAGGTAAGGTCCAGAATGAGATTTTCACTCTGCAGCGGAGTGTGCGCTGATATGAAACTTCCTGGCAGATTAAAACTGTGTGCCCGACCGAGACTCGAACTCAGGACCTTTGCCTTTCGCGGGCAAGTGCTCTACCAACTGAGCTACCGAAGCACGACTCACGCCCGGTACTCACAGCTTTACTTCTGCCAGTATCCGTCTCCTACCTTCCAAACTTTACAGAAGCTCTTCTGCGAAACATGCAGAACTAGCACTCCTGAAAGAAAGGATACTGTGGAGACATGGCTTAGCCACAGCCTGGGGGATGTTTCCAGAATGAGATTTTCACTCTGCAGCGGAGTGTGCGCTGATATGAAACTTCCTGGCAGATTAAAACTGTGTGCCCGACCGAGACTCGAACTCAGGACCTTTGCCTTTCGCGGGCAAGTGCTCTACCAACTGAGCTACCGAAGCACGACTCACGCCCGGTACTCACAGCTTTACTTCTGCCAGTATCCGTCTCCTACCTTCCAAACTTTACAGAAGCTCTTCTGCGAAACATGCAGAACTAGCACTCCTGAAAGAAAGGATACTGTGGAGACATGGCTTAGCCACAGCCTGGGGGATGTTTCCAGAATGAGATTTTCACTCTGCAGCGGAGTGTGCGCTGATATGAAACTTCCTGGCAGATTAAAACTGTGTGCCCGACCGAGACTCGAACTCAGGACCTTTGCCTTTCGCGGGCAAGTGCTCTACCAACTGAGCTACCGAAGCACGACTCACGCCCGGTACTCACAGCTTTACTTCTGCCAGTATCCGTCTCCTACCTTCCAAACTTTACAGAAGCTCTTCTGCGAAACATGCAGAACTAGCACTCCTGAAAGAAAGGATACTGTGGAGACATGGCTTAGCCACAGCCTGGGGGATGTTTCCAGAATGAGATTTTCACTCTGCAGCGGAGTGTGCGCTGATATGAAACTTCCTGGCAGATTAAAACTGTGTGCCCGACCGAGACTCGAACTCAGGACCTTTGCCTTTCGCGGGCAAGTGCTCTACCAACTGAGCTACCGAAGCACGACTCACGCCCGGTACTCACAGCTTTACTTCTGCCAGTATCCGTCTCCTACCTTCCAAACTTTACAGAAGCTCTTCTGCGAAACATGCAGAACTAGCACTCCTGAAAGAAAGGATACTGTGGAGACATGGCTTAGCCACAGCCTGGGGGATGTTTCCAGAATGAGATTTTCACTCTGCAGCGGAGTGTGCGCTGATATGAAACTTCCTGGCAGATTAAAACTGTGTGCCCGACCGAGACTCGAACTCAGGACCTTTGCCTTTCGCGGGCAAGTGCTCTACCAACTGAGCTACCGAAGCACGACTCACGCCCGGTACTCACAGCTTTACTTCTGCCAGTATCCGTCTCCTACCTTCCAAACTTTACAGAAGCTCTTCTGCGAAACATGCAGAACTAGCACTCCTGAAAGAAAGGATACTGTGGAGACATGGCTTAGCCACAGCCTGGGGGATGTTTCCAGAATGAGATTTTCACTCTGCAGCGGAGTGTGCGCTGATATGAAACTTCCTGGCAGATTAAAACTGTGTGCCCGACCGAGACTCGAACTCAGGACCTTTGCCTTTCGCGGGCAAGTGCTCTACCAACTGAGCTACCGAAGCACGACTCACGCCCGGTACTCACAGCTTTACTTCTGCCAGTATCCGTCTCCTACCTTCCAAACTTTACAGAAGCTCTTCTGCGAAACATGCAGAACTAGCACTCCTGAAAGAAAGGATACTGTGGAGACATGGCTTAGCCACAGCCTGGGGGATGTTTCCAGAATGAGATTTTCACTCTGCAGCGGAGTGTGCGCTGATATGAAACTTCCTGGCAGATTAAAACTGTGTGCCCGACCGAGACTCGAACTCAGGACCTTTGCCTTTCGCGGGCAAGTGCTCTACCAACTGAGCTACCGAAGCACGACTCACGCCCGGTACTCACAGCTTTACTTCTGCCAGTATCCGTCTCCTACCTTCCAAACTTTACAGAAGCTCTTCTGCGAAACATGCAGAACTAGCACTCCTGAAAGAAAGGATACTGTGGAGACATGGCTTAGCCACAGCCTGGGGGATGTTTCCAGAATGAGATTTTCACTCTGCAGCGGAGTGTGCGCTGATATGAAACTTCCTGGCAGATTAAAACTGTGTGCCCGACCGAGACTCGAACTCAGGACCTTTGCCTTTCGCGGGCAAGTGCTCTACCAACTGAGCTACCGAAGCACGACTCACGCCCGGTACTCACAGCTTTACTTCTGCCAGTATCCGTCTCCTACCTTCCAAACTTTACAGAAGCTCTTCTGCGAAACATGCAGAACTAGCACTCCTGAAAGAAAGGATACTGTGGAGACATGGCTTAGCCACAGCCTGGGGGATGTTTCCAGAATGAGATTTTCACTCTGCAGCGGAGTGTGCGCTGACATGAAACTTTCTGGCAGATTAAAACTGTGTGCCCGACCGAGACTCGAACTCAGGACCTTTGCCTTTCGCGGGCAAGTGCTCTACCAACTGAGCTACCGAAGCACGACTCACGCCCGGTACTCACAGCTTTACTTCTGCCAGTATCCGTCTCCTACCTTCCAAACTTTACAGAAGCTCTTCTGCGAAACATGCAGAACTAGCACTCCTGAAAGAAAGGATACTGTGGAGACATGGCTTAGCCACAGCCTGGGGGATGTTTCCAGAATGAGATTTTCACTCTGCAGCGGAGTGTGCGCTGATATGAAACTTCCTGGCAGATTAAAACTGTGTGCCCGACCGAGACTCGAACTCAGGACCTTTGCCTTTCGCGGGCAAGTGCTCTACCAACTGAGCTACCGAAGCACGACTCACGCCCGGTACTCACAGCTTTACTTCTGCCAGTATCCGTCTCCTACCTTCCAAACTTTACAGAAGCTCTTCTGCGAAACATGCAGAACTAGCACTCCTGAAAGAAAGGATACTGTGGAGACATGGCTTAGCCACAGCCTGGGGGATGTTTCCAGAATGAGATTTTCACTCTGCAGCGGAGTGTGCGCTGATATGAAACTTCCTGGCAGATTAAAACTGTGTGCCCGACCGAGACTCGAACTCAGGACCTTTGCCTTTCGCGGGCAAGTGCTCTACCAACTGAGCTACCGAAGCACGACTCACGCCCGGTACTCACAGCTTTACTTCTGCCAGTATCCGTCTCCTACCTTCCAAACTTTACAGAAGCTCTTCTGCGAAACATGCAGAACTAGCACTCCTGAAAGAAAGGATACTGTGGAGACATGGCTTAGCCACAGCCTGGGGGATGTTTCCAGAATGAGATTTTCACTCTGCAGCGGAGTGTGCGCTGACATGAAACTTTCTGGCAGATTAAAACTGTGTGCCCGACCGAGACTCGAACTCAGGACCTTTGCCTTTCGCGGGCAAGTGCTCTACCAACTGAGCTACCGAAGCACGACTCACGCCCGGTACTCACAGCTTTACTTCTGCCAGTATCCGTCTCCTACCTTCCAAACTTTACAGAAGCTCTTCTGCGAAACATGCAGAACTAGCACTCCTGAAAGAAAGGATACTGTGGAGACATGGCTTAGCCACAGCCTGGGGGATGTTTCCAGAATGAGATTTTCACTCTGCAGCGGAGTGTGCGCTGATATGAAACTTCCTGGCAGATTAAAACTGTGTGCCCGACCGAGACTCGAACTCAGGACCTTTGCCTTTCGCGGGCAAGTGCTCTACCAACTGAGCTACCGAAGCACGACTCACGCCCGGTACTCACAGCTTTACTTCTGCCAGTATCCGTCTCCTACCTTCCAAACTTTACAGAAGCTCTTCTGCGAAACATGCAGAACTAGCACTCCTGAAAGAAAGGATACTGTGGAGACATGGCTTAGCCACAGCCTGGGGGATGTTTCCAGAATGAGATTTTCACTCTGCAGCGGAGTGTGCGCTGATATGAAACTTCCTGGCAGATTAAAACTGTGTGCCCGACCGAGACTCGAACTCAGGACCTTTGCCTTTCGCGGGCAAGTGCTCTACCAACTGAGCTACCGAAGCACGACTCACGCCCGGTACTCACAGCTTTACTTCTGCCAGTATCCGTCTCCTACCTTCCAAACTTTACAGAAGCTCTTCTGCGAAACATGCAGAACTAGCACTCCTGAAAGAAAGGATACTGTGGAGACATGGCTTAGCCACAGCCTGGGGGATGTTTCCAGAATGAGATTTTCACTCTGCAGCGGAGTGTGCGCTGATATGAAACTTCCTGGCAGATTAAAACTGTGTGCCCGACCGAGACTCGAACTCAGGACCTTTGCCTTTCGCGGGCAAGTGCTCTACCAACTGAGCTACCGAAGCACGACTCACGCCCGGTACTCACAGCTTTACTTCTGCCAGTATCCGTCTCCTACCTTCCAAACTTTACAGAAGCTCTTCTGCGAAACATGCAGAACTAGCACTCCTGAAAGAAAGGATACTGTGGAGACATGGCTTAGCCACAGCCTGGGGGATGTTTCCAGAATGAGATTTTCACTCTGCAGCGGAGTGTGCGCTGATATGAAACTTCCTGGCAGATTAAAACTGTGTGCCCGACCGAGACTCGAACTCAGGACCTTTGCCTTTCGCGGGCAAGTGCTCTACCAACTGAGCTACCGAAGCACGACTCACGCCCGGTACTCACAGCTTTACTTCTGCCAGTATCCGTCTCCTACCTTCCAAACTTTACAGAAGCTCTTCTGCGAAACATGCAGAACTAGCACTCCTGAAAGAAAGGATACTGTGGAGACATGGCTTAGCCACAGCCTGGGGGATGTTTCCAGAATGAGATTTTCACTCTGCAGCGGAGTGTGCGCTGATATGAAACTTCCTGGCAGATTAAAACTGTGTGCCCGACCGAGACTCGAACTCAGGACCTTTGCCTTTCGCGGGCAAGTGCTCTACCAACTGAGCTACCGAAGCACGACTCACGCCCGGTACTCACAGCTTTACTTCTGCCAGTATCCGTCTCCTACCTTCCAAACTTTACAGAAGCTCTTCTGCGAAACATGCAGAACTAGCACTCCTGAAAGAAAGGATACTGTGGAGACATGGCTTAGCCACAGCCTGGGGGATGTTTCCAGAATGAGATTTTCACTCTGCAGCGGAGTGTGCGCTGACATGAAACTTTCTGGCAGATTAAAACTGTGTGCCCGACCGAGACTCGAACTCAGGACCTTTGCCTTTCGCGGGCAAGTGCTCTACCAACTGAGCTACCGAAGCACGACTCACGCCCGGTACTCACAGCTTTACTTCTGCCAGTATCCGTCTCCTACCTTCCAAACTTTACAGAAGCTCTTCTGCGAAACATGCAGAACTAGCACTCCTGAAAGAAAGGATACTGTGGAGACATGGCTTAGCCACAGCCTGGGGGATGTTTCCAGAATGAGATTTTCACTCTGCAGCGGAGTGTGCGCTGATATGAAACTTCCTGGCAGATTAAAACTGTGTGCCCGACCGAGACTCGAACTCAGGACCTTTGCCTTTCGCGGGCAAGTGCTCTACCAACTGAGCTACCGAAGCACGACTCACGCCCGGTACTCACAGCTTTACTTCTGCCAGTATCCGTCTCCTACCTTCCAAACTTTACAGAAGCTCTTCTGCGAAACATGCAGAACTAGCACTCCTGAAAGAAAGGATATTGTGGAGACATGGCTTAGCCACAGCCTGGGGGATGTTTCCAGAATGAGATTTTCACTCTGCAGCGGAGTGTGCGCTGATATGAAACTTCCTGGCAGATTAAAACTGTGTGCCCGACCGAGACTCGAACTCAGGACCTTTGCCTTTCGCGGGCAAGTGCTCTACCAACTGAGCTACCGAAGCACGACTCACGCCCGGTACTCACAGCTTTACTTCTGCCAGTATCCGTCTCCTACCTTCCAAACTTTACAGAAGCTCTTCTGCGAAACATGCAGAACTAGCACTCCTGAAAGAAAGGATACTGTGGAGACATGGCTTAGCCACAGCCTGGGGGATGTTTCCAGAATGAGATTTTCACTCTGCAGCGGAGTGTGCGCTGATATGAAACTTCCTGGCAGATTAAAACTGTGTGCCCGACCGAGACTCGAACTCAGGACCTTTGCCTTTCGCGGGCAAGTGCTCTACCAACTGAGCTACCGAAGCACGACTCACGCCCGGTACTCACAGCTTTACTTCTGCCAGTATCCGTCTCCTACCTTCCAAACTTTACAGAAGCTCTTCTGCGAAACATGCAGAACTAGCACTCCTGAAAGAAAGGATACTGTGGAGACATGGCTTAGCCACAGCCTGGGGGATGTTTCCAGAATGAGATTTTCACTCTGCAGCGGAGTGTGCGCTGATATGAAACTTCCTGGCAGATTAAAACTGTGTGCCCGACCGAGACTCGAACTCAGGACCTTTGCCTTTCGCGGGCAAGTGCTCTACCAACTGAGCTACCGAAGCACGACTCACGCCCGGTACTCACAGCTTTACTTCTGCCAGTATCCGTCTCCTACCTTCCAAACTTTACAGAAGCTCTTCTGCGAAACATGCAGAACTAGCACTCCTGAAAGAAAGGATACTGTGGAGACATGGCTTAGCCACAGCCTGGGGGATGTTTCCAGAATGAGATTTTCACTCTGCAGCGGAGTGTGCGCTGATATGAAACTTCCTGGCAGATTAAAACTGTGTGCCCGACCGAGACTCGAACTCAGGACCTTTGCCTTTCGCGGGCAAGTGCTCTACCAACTGAGCTACCGAAGCACGACTCACGCCCGGTACTCACAGCTTTACTTCTGCCAGTATCCGTCTCCTACCTTCCAAACTTTACAGAAGCTCTTCTGCGAAACATGCAGAACTAGCACTCCTGAAAGAAAGGATACTGTGGAGACATGGCTTAGCCACAGCCTGGGGGATGTTTCCAGAATGAGATTTTCACTCTGCAGCGGAGTGTGCGCTGATATGAAACTTCCTGGCAGATTAAAACTGTGTGCCCGACCGAGACTCGAACTCAGGACCTTTGCCTTTCGCGGGCAAGTGCTCTAAGCCATGTCTCCACAGTATCCTTTCTTTCAGGAGTGCTAGTTCTGCATGTTTCGCAGAAGAGCTTCTGTAAAGTTTGGAAGGTAGGAGACGGATACTGGCAGAAGTAAAGCTGTGAGTACCGGGCGTGAGTCGTGCTTCGGTAGCTCAGTTGGTAGAGCACTTGCCCGCGAAAGGCAAAGGTCCTGAGTTCGAGTCTCGGTCGGGCACACAGTTTTAATCTGCCAGGAAGTTTCATATCAGCGCACACTCCGCTGCAGAGTGAAAATCTCATTCTGGAAACATCCCCCAGGCTGTGGCTAAGCCATGTCTCCACAGTATCCTTTCTTTCAGGAGTGCTAGTTCTGCATGTTTCGCAGAAGAGCTTCTGTAAAGTTTGGAAGGTAGGAGACGGATACTGGCAGAAGTAAAGCTGTGAGTACCGGGCGTGAGTCGTGCTTCGGTAGCTCAGTTGGTAGAGCACTTGCCCGCGAAAGGCAAAGGTCCTGAGTTCGAGTCTCGGTCGGGCACACAGTTTTAATCTGCCAGGAAGTTTCATATCAGCGCACACTCCGCTGCAGAGTGAAAATCTCATTCTGGAAACATCCCCCAGGCTGTGGCTAAGCCATGTCTCCACAGTATCCTTTCTTTCAGGAGTGCTAGTTCTGCATGTTTCGCAGAAGAGCTTCTGTAAAGTTTGGAAGGTAGGAGACGGATACTGGCAGAAGTAAAGCTGTGAGTACCGGGCGTGAGTCGTGCTTCGGTAGCTCAGTTGGTAGAGCACTTGCCCGCGAAAGGCAAAGGTCCTGAGTTCGAGTCTCGGTCGGGCACACAGTTTTAATCTGCCAGGAAGTTTCATATCAGCGCACACTCCGCTGCAGAGTGAAAATCTCATTCTGGAAACATCCCCCAGGCTGTGGCTAAGCCATGTCTCCACAGTATCCTTTCTTTCAGGAGTGCTAGTTCTGCATGTTTCGCAGAAGAGCTTCTGTAAAGTTTGGAAGGTAGGAGACGGATACTGGCAGAAGTAAAGCTGTGAGTACCGGGCGTGAGTCGTGCTTCGGTAGCTCAGTTGGTAGAGCACTTGCCCGCGAAAGGCAAAGGTCCTGAGTTCGAGTCTCGGTCGGGCACACAGTTTTAATCTGCCAGGAAGTTTCATATCAGCGCACACTCCGCTGCAGAGTGAAAATCTCATTCTGGAAACATCCCCCAGGCTGTGGCTAAGCCATGTCTCCACAGTATCCTTTCTTTCAGGAGTGCTAGTTCTGCATGTTTCGCAGAAGAGCTTCTGTAAAGTTTGGAAGGTAGGAGACGGATACTGGCAGAAGTAAAGCTGTGAGTACCGGGCGTGAGTCGTGCTTCGGTAGCTCAGTTGGTAGAGCACTTGCCCGCGAAAGGCAAAGGTCCTGAGTTCGAGTCTCGGTCGGGCACACAGTTTTAATCTGCCAGGAAGTTTCATATCAGCGCACACTCCGCTGCAGAGTGAAAATCTCATTCTGGAAACATCCCCCAGGCTGTGGCTAAGCCATGTCTCCACAGTATCCTTTCTTTCAGGAGTGCTAGTTCTGCATGTTTCGCAGAAGAGCTTCTGTAAAGTTTGGAAGGTAGGAGACGGATACTGGCAGAAGTAAAGCTGTGAGTACCGGGCGTGAGTCGTGCTTCGGTAGCTCAGTTGGTAGAGCACTTGCCCGCGAAAGGCAAAGGTCCTGAGTTCGAGTCTCGGTCGGGCACACAGTTTTAATCTGCCAGGAAGTTTCATATCAGCGCACACTCCGCTGCAGAGTGAAAATCTCATTCTGGAAACATCCCCCAGGCTGTGGCTAAGCCATGTCTCCACAGTATCCTTTCTTTCAGGAGTGCTAGTTCTGCATGTTTCGCAGAAGAGCTTCTGTAAAGTTTGGAAGGTAGGAGACGGATACTGGCAGAAGTAAAGCTGTGAGTACCGGGCGTGAGTCGTGCTTCGGTAGCTCAGTTGGTAGAGCACTTGCCCGCGAAAGGCAAAGGTCCTGAGTTCGAGTCTCGGTCGGGCACACAGTTTTAATCTGCCAGGAAGTTTCATATCAGCGCACACTCCGCTGCAGAGTGAAAATCTCATTCTGGAAACATCCCCCAGGCTGTGGCTAAGCCATGTCTCCACAGTATCCTTTCTTTCAGGAGTGCTAGTTCTGCATGTTTCGCAGAAGAGCTTCTGTAAAGGTTGGAAGGTAGGAGACGGATACTGGCAGAAGTAAAGCTGTGAGTACCGGGCGTGAGTCGTGCTTCGGTAGCTCAGTTGGTAGAGCACTTGCCCGCGAAAGGCAAAGGTCCTGAGTTCGAGTCTCGGTCGGGCACACAGTTTTAATCTGCCAGGAAGTTTCATATCAGCGCACACTCCGCTGCAGAGTGAAAATCTCATTCTGGAAACATCCCCCAGGCTGTGGCTAAGCCATGTCTCCACAGTATCCTTTCTTTCAGGAGTGCTAGTTCTGCATGTTTCGCCGAAGAGCTTCTGTAAAGTTTGGAAGGTAGGAGACGGATACTGGCAGAAGTAAAGCTGTGAGTACCGGGCGTGAGTCGTGCTTCGGTAGCTCAGTTGGTAGAGCACTTGCCCGCGAAAGGCAAAGGTCCTGAGTTCGAGTCTCGGTCGGGCACACAGTTTTAATCTGCCAGGAAGTTTCATATCAGCGCACACTCCGCTGCAGAGTGAAAATCTCATTCTGGAAACATCCCCCAGGCTGTGGCTAAGCCATGTCTCCACAGTATCCTTTCTTTCAGGAGTGCTAGTTCTGCATGTTTCGCAGAAGAGCTTCTGTAAAGTTTGGAAGGTAGGAGACGGATACTGGCAGAAGTAAAGCTGTGAGTACCGGGCGTGAGTCGTGCTTCGGTAGCTCAGTTGGTAGAGCACTTGCCCGCGAAAGGCAAAGGTCCTGAGTTCGAGTCTCGGTCGGGCACACAGTTTTAATCTGCCAGGAAGTTTCATATCAGCGCACACTCCGCTGCAGAGTGAAAATCTCATTCTGGAAACATCCCCCAGGCTGTGGCTAAGCCATGTCTCCACAGTATCCTTTCTTTCAGGAGTGCTAGTTCTGCATGTTTCGCAGAAGAGCTTCTGTAAAGTTTGGAAGGTAGGAGACGGATACTGGCAGAAGTAAAGCTGTGAGTACCGGGCGTGAGTCGTGCTTCGGTAGCTCAGTTGGTAGAGCACTTGCCCGCGAAAGGCAAAGGTCCTGAGTTCGAGTCTCGGTCGGGCACACAGTTTTAATCTGCCAGGAAGTTTCATATCAGCGCACACTCCGCTGCAGAGTGAAAATCTCATTCTGGAAACATCCCCCAGGCTGTGGCTAAGCCATGTCTCCACAGTATCCTTTCTTTCAGGAGTGCTAGTTCTGCATGTTTCGCAGAAGAGCTTCTGTAAAGTTTGGAAGGTAGGAGACGGATACTGGCAGAAGTAAAGCTGTGAGTACCGGGCGTGAGTCGTGCTTCGGTAGCTCAGTTGGTAGAGCACTTGCCCGCGAAAGGCAAAGGTCCTGAGTTCGAGTCTCGGTCGGGCACACAGTTTTAATCTGCCAGGAAGTTTCATATCAGCGCACACTCCGCTGCAGAGTGAAAATCTCATTCTGGAAACATCCCCCAGGCTGTGGCTAAGCCATGTCTCCACAGTATCCTTTCTTTCAGGAGTGCTAGTTCTGCATGTTTCGCAGAAGAGCTTCTGTAAAGTTTGGAAGGTAGGAGACGGATACTGGCAGAAGTAAAGCTGTGAGTACCGGGCGTGAGTCGTGCTTCGGTAGCTCAGTTGGTAGAGCACTTGCCCGCGAAAGGCAAAGGTCCTGAGTTCGAGTCTCGGTCGGGCACACAGTTTTAATCTGCCAGGAAGTTTCATATCAGCGCACACTCCGCTGCAGAGTGAAAATCTCATTCTGGAAACATCCCCCAGGCTGTGGCTAAGCCATGTCTCCACAGTATCCTTTCTTTCAGGAGTGCTAGTTCTGCATGTTTCGCAGAAGAGCTTCTGTAAAGTTTGGAAGGTAGGAGACGGATACTGGCAGAAGTAAAGCTGTGAGTACCGGGCGTGAGTCGTGCTTCGGTAGCTCAGTTGGTAGAGCACTTGCCCGCGAAAGGCAAAGGTCCTGAGTTCGAGTCTCGGTCGGGCACACAGTTTTAATCTGCCAGGAAGTTTCATATCAGCGCACACTCCGCTGCAGAGTGAAAATCTCATTCTGGAAACATCCCCCAGGCTGTGGCTAAGCCATGTCTCCACAGTATCCTTTCTTTCAGGAGTGCTAGTTCTGCATGTTTCGCAGAAGAGCTTCTGTAAAGTTTGGAAGGTAGGAGACGGATACTGGCAGAAGTAAAGCTGTGAGTACCGGGCGTGAGTCGTGCTTCGGTAGCTCAGTTGGTAGAGCACTTGCCCGCGAAAGGCAAAGGTCCTGAGTTCGAGTCTCGGTCGGGCACACAGTTTTAATCTGCCAGGAAGTTTCATATCAGCGCACACTCCGCTGCAGAGTGAAAATCTCATTCTGGAAACATCCCCCAGGCTGTGGCTAAGCCATGTCTCCACAGTATCCTTTCTTTCAGGAGTGCTAGTTCTGCATGTTTCGCAGAAGAGCTTCTGTAAAGGTTGGAAGGTAGGAGACGGATACTGGCAGAAGTAAAGCTGTGAGTACCGGGCGTGAGTCGTGCTTCGGTAGCTCAGTTGGTAGAGCACTTGCCCGCGAAAGGCAAAGGTCCTGAGTTCGAGTCTCGGTCGGGCACACAGTTTTAATCTGCCAGGAAGTTTCATATCAGCGCACACTCCGCTGCAGAGTGAAAATCT
This sequence comes from Schistocerca gregaria, assembly GCF_023897955.1. Taxonomy (NCBI): domain Eukaryota; kingdom Metazoa; phylum Arthropoda; class Insecta; order Orthoptera; family Acrididae; genus Schistocerca; species Schistocerca gregaria. The sequence goes on from NC_064920.1 coordinate 863,840,419, forward strand.
CATTCTGGAAACATCCCCCAGGCTGTGGCTAAGCCATGTCTCCACAGTATCCTTTCTTTCAGGAGTGCTAGTTCTGCATGTTTCGCAGAAGAGCTTCTGTAAAGGTTGGAAGGTAGGAGACGGATACTGGCAGAAGTAAAGCTGTGAGTACCGGGCGTGAGTCGTGCTTCGGTAGCTCAGTTGGTAGAGCACTTGCCCGCGAAAGGCAAAGGTCCTGAGTTCGAGTCTCGGTCGGGCACACAGTTTTAATCTGCCAGGAAGTTTCATATCAGCGCACACTCCGCTGCAGAGTGAAAATCTCATTCTGGAAACATCCCCCAGGCTGTGGCTAAGCCATGTCTCCACAGTATCCTTTCTTTCAGGAGTGCTAGTTCTGCATGTTTCGCAGAAGAGCTTCTGTAAAGTTTGGAAGGTAGGAGACGGATACTGGCAGAAGTAAAGCTGTGAGTACCGGGCGTGAGTCGTGCTTCGGTAGCTCAGTTGGTAGAGCACTTGCCCGCGAAAGGCAAAGGTCCTGAGTTCGAGTCTCGGTCGGGCACACAGTTTTAATCTGCCAGGAAGTTTCATATCAGCGCACACTCCGCTGCAGAGTGAAAATCTCATTCTGGAAACATCCCCCAGGCTGTGGCTAAGCCATGTCTCCACAGTATCCTTTCTTTCAGGAGTGCTAGTTCTGCATGTTTCGCAGAAGAGCTTCTGTAAAGTTTGGAAGGTAGGAGACGGATATTGGCAGAAGTAAAGCTGTGAGTACCGGGCGTGAGTCGTGCTTCGGTAGCTCAGTTGGTAGAGCACTTGCCCGCGGTGCAAAGGTCCTGAGTTCGAGTCTCGGTCGGGCACACAGTTTTAATCTGCCAGGAAGTTTCAATAAGGTAAGGTGCTTAAAATATTATTAGGAAGGCAAAGTGCATATGGTATGTAAATAGAACAGCTAATTCACAGGATAAAATTAAAACTATATGGTCAGTTGTGAAGAAAGTGGTTGGGTTGGGTTGGGATGTGGGTTGGGTTAGGTTGGTATGTGGGTTGGGATGTTGGTTGGGTTGGGATGTTAGTTGGAAAGTTGGTTGGGTTGGGATGTTAGTTGGGTTGGGTTGGGATATGGTTGGGTTGGATGGGATGTTGGTTGAGTTGGATTGGGATGTTGGTTGGGTTTGATGTTGGTTGTGTTGGGTTAGAAAGTCATGTTGCATGACCTTGCAGATTTGGCCCTAAGGAACTAGACATGTAAATATAAAAATGAAAATAAATAAATCTGTCACAGATGCCATTTTGAAGGTTACGTATAGCAGCGCCATCAACTTCATGAAACCACAGGGGCAGAAGGGGAATATTTCACAATGCCACACAACAAATTCTGCATTTCTTCAACTGAAATTAGGCGAGAAGAAAAAAGGATGTTTTGTCATACTTATTGAATGCCCCTCATATACAGGGTGGTCAGAAATAGAGTGAAAAGTTTCTAAGGGTGTAAAAGGAGGGTCATGCTGAGAAATAATTGTGAAGGAAACAATTCGATACTTGTGACTTCCAATGTAATGAGTATTGACATTAGCCAGCCAAGACATTGCGTGTACTTATTCAAGTATTTGCACGCTCCAAAACTACATAATGCACAGACGTCTGTGGGTCAGTGAGTAACCACTTGTTCAATACTCATTATCATTTTTTGGAAATGTAATGGCCTTGCCGCTGTAGATACACCGGTTCCTGTGAGCTCACTGAAGTTAGGCTCTGTCCGGTGTGGTCAGCACTTGGATGGGTGACCATCCAGGCCACCATGCGCTGTTGCCATTTTTCGGGGTGCACACAGCCTCGTGATGCCAATTGAGGAGCTACTCAACTGAATAGTAGCAGTTTCAGTCAAGAATACAACCTCCTATCTGCATCCTGCAATGAGGATGACACAGCAGTCAGATGGTCCCGGTAGGCCACTCGTGGTTGAATACGGAATGCTTTTTTGGAAGTGATAAATATAAGCTACATGAGCAAAAGCTATGTTGTTCAGTTTGAGGAAACCAAGTGTAAAACATATTTCAAAAATCCAGGATGGAATGTAACAATATTATGAGAAGGAAAGCTGCTACTCACCATGTAGCAGAGATGCTGTGTCGCAGATAGACACAACAAAAAGACTCACACAATTAAAGTTTTTGGCCATTAAGGCCTACGACAACAACAGATGTGCGCGCATGCACAAACACAAACACAAACACACACACACACACACACACACACACACACACACACACACACACATACACGATTCCAGTATCAGGCAACTGAAAGCACACTGCAAGCAGCAGCCCCAGTGCATGATGGGGGTGGTGGTACAAAGGAGGCTGGGGTGGGGAGGGGGAGCGATAGTATGGTGTGGGTGGCGGACAGTGATATGCTGCAGGTTAGACGAAGGGCAGGAGAGAGGTGGGGAAGGGGAGGGTGGGGAATTATGGAAAAGGAGTGAAATAAAAAGACTGGGTGTGGCTGTGTAGTGCTGGAATGGGAACAGAGAAGGAGCTGCATGGGTGAGGACAGTGACTAACAAAGTTTGAGGTCAGGTGGGTTACGGGAATGTAGGATGTATTGCAGAGAACATTCCTCACCTGCACAATTCTGAAAAGCTGGTGTTGGTGGGAAGGATCTACATGCCACAGGCTGTGAAGAAGTCATTGAAATGAAGGATATCATGTCGGCAGCTTGTTCAGCAACAGGGTGGTCCCCTTCTTTCTTGGCCACAGTTTGTTGGTGGCCATTCATGCGGAAAGACAGCTTGTTGGTTTACATGCCTACATAGAATGCAGCTTAGCTTGTAGACCACATGACTGGTTTCGCATGTAGCCCTGCCTTTGATGGAATAGGTGATGTTAGTGACCGGACTTGAGTAGGTGGTGGTGGGAGGATGTATGGGACAGGTCTCGCATCTAGGTCTATTACAGGGGTATGAGCCATGAGGTTAGGGATTTGGAGCTGGGGTTGTATAAAGATGGACGAGTATATTGTGTAGGTTCGTTGGATGGCAGAACAGCACTGTGGGAGGGGTGGGAAGGATAGTGAGCAGGACCCTGGCGGATAATTTATTTCAGTTGCTCCAGTCCTGGGTGATACTGAGTTATGAAGGGAATGCTCCTCTGTGGCCATAAGGTGAGAGTTTGGGAGGTGGTGGGAGACTGGAAAGATAAGGCACGAGATAATGTAACTTAAAAACCGTCTTGATTGCAATTTTTTTTTATTCATATGACCGGTTTCGGTTCATTCAGAACCATCTTCAGATCTGATATTTCAGTTACAGGAGTAACCCGTCCAAATCCAGCAATTTTCACATGCTACATCACATACCGGTCATATGAATTTAAAAAAAAATTTGCAATCAAGACGGTTTTTAAATAACACTATAAAATCATTGATTGCTCTTATCCCATAAGACATATGTCTGTTTTTCCAAAATAAGGCACTAGAGATTTGTTTCTGTACAAGATTGGGAGGATAATTATGGTCAGTGAAGGGTTCAGTGAGACCCTCGGTAGATTTTGTGGGGGACTGCTCATCACTGCAGTTGTGATGACCACAGGTGGCTAGTCTGCATGAAAGTGACTTCTTGGTATGGAAAGGGTGGTAGCTGTCGAAGTAAGGTACCACTGGTGGTTAGTAAGTTTGATATGGACAGAGATACTACTTTTTTTTTTTTTTGAGGTGGAGGTCGATATCTAGGAAGATGGATTTTGTTTTGAGTAGGATCAGGGAAAGCAAACGGAGGAGAAGTTATTGAGGTTCTGGAGGAATGTGGATAGGGTGTTTTCACCTTCAATCCAGATAGTAAAGATGTCATCAATGAATCTAAACCAGGTGAGGGGTTTTTGATTCTGGGTTTTCAGGAAGGATTCCTCTAGATGGCCCATGAATAGGTTGGCATAGGATGGTGCCATGCTATTGTCCAGATCTGTAGCCCAAATGTGTTTGTAGGCAATGCCTTCGAAAGAGAAGTAATTGTGGTTGAGGATATAGTTGGTCATGGCAACTACTCACACCTCCTACAGTGGTGTTCTGCCGTCCACTGAACCTGCACAATATACTCATACATCCTTACACAACCCCTCTTCCCAATCCCTTACCTCGTGGCTCATACCCCTGTAATAGACCGAGTTGCAAGACCTGTCCCAGACATCCTCCCACCATCTACTCTAGTTCCATCACAAACATCACCTATACCATCGAAGGCAGGGCTACCTATGAAACCAGTCATGTGGTATTCATGCTAAGCTGCCTGCATCAACAACACACACACACACACACACACACACACACACACACACACACACACACACACACACACACCTGCAGTCTCAGGCAACTGAGACCACACTGTGAGCAGCATCACCAGTGCATGATGGGAGTGGTGACTGGGTGGGGGTAAGGAAGAGGCTGGGGAGCGGAGGGGGAGGATAGTATGTTGGGGGTGGCAGACAGTGAAGTGCTGCAGATTAGACGAAGGGTTGGGGGGGGGGGGGGGGGGAAGTAGTGGGAAAGAGAGAAATAAAAAGAATGGGTGTGGCTATGTAGTGCTGGAATGGAAGCAGGGAAAGGGCTGCATGTGTGAGGATAGTGACTAACAAAGGTTAAAGCCATGAGAGCTACAGGAAGATAGGATATATTGCAGGGCAAGTTCCCACCTGTGCAATTCAGAAAAGCTAGTGTTGGTGGAAAGGATCCGTATGGCACAGGCTGTGAAGCAGTCATTGGAATGAAGTATATCACATTTGACAGCGTGTTCAGCAAAAGGGTGGTACACTTGTTTCTTGGCCACAGCTTTAAGTGTGAGATTCTTTTTGTTGTGACTATCTGCGACTCACATCTCTGCTGTATGATGAGTAGCAACTTTCCTTCTCATAATACTGAAAAACACGTTGGTAACACTGTCTCTGGCACGCTACTTTAATTTGCACACACAATGACCTGACTGGCTAACTTCAATATTAATTAAATTGGAAACAACACAATGTTCCAAATTTTTTCTTAAAAGTTTCAGTATTTATTGGACAACCTACCCAGCAACACCCTTACAAACTTCTCAGACTGTCTCCGATGGCCCTGTATATACTAGCGACTCACTCTAGTTTTGCATGAGTAGCACTATGAATCTATGGTCAGACAACTTATCTGGCTGCAATGAGTTCTAAGTAAAATTCATATAACGACTAAGTAATTGAGTGTAATCAGTTTCACGTAAGTGAAACAACATAAAATAACACCCCAGGAAACTTCTTTGGAGGTACATATGTTACCTGTTCCATATTTAATTGGCATGTGATGTGACATCTCATAGCAACGATGGGAGTACATCATCATTTAATTATCATGTTTACAACCAACATAAATGTTCTTTGTGAATCATGGGTGTATGTGCACTTGTGATTGGATATGTCTTTGAATTCCTAACATATCATGTACAGAAGCCTGGCTGAGAGGGTCATATCCAAAGGCCACACATAAAAGAAAATGAAACAGAAGAAAAGTGCCTGATATAGATGTGTGGTGAGTGACAGCTGTCCTCTCGTAAACCTTAGTAGGCACTGATTCATTGTTCAGACTCAGTGCTGCAATTTTTTGTGGTAGGCTTATTCACCCTGCCCTGCAACGCGTCTTGTGCACATCCAGATTTGATTCAACAGAAGCAGAAAGCTGAAAGTTGTCATCTGCTGCACTAATGAAAAACTTTTCTTTAACAAGGCAAAGCTGCATCCCAAACCGAAGCAGTTTTTCGGAAAACATTTTAGTTTCTCCATTAGAAATAAAAAAAAACACATATTTTGGATGTGCATGTTTTTTTTACTTTGCAATTGTTCTCAAAAAACTGCTGCAATACTTCAAAGTGAAGTCAATCACTGTCCATTGTTCAAAGGATGTGAAGTAAATTGTGTGTGCTAATTCCTATTGCTGAGGGAAGCAGAAATTGACAGTATGAAATTGTCAACTTTTTTTTGAACATTCGTAAAAACCTTTCAAAGTCATCTGTTGTTATCTGCAAGAAGTTGTGAAGCCCAGTCCTTCCTGTATTTCCAAGGTATGTAGAAGATCGTACCCTTATGTGTATTCTTCCTGAAGCTGACGACTCCATGTTTATGAGCAATGCTGGTACTTTTCAGTTGTGGTGCTTTATGCTATCCATTCATGTGCACAAAACGTAGTTCAAATTAATAATATCTCAATATATTAAGTCACCTCTACATTGTCCATGCTGTGTGCAAAGCAAATCTGCCTGTTGCTGGTACATCAAATGAAGCAGAGCATTTGCATACAGTTTGGCTTTGGTTGCGTCACACCTTGCAAAGCTGTCAGTCCAAGGACTTCTCCCATTCACTGCTAGATGGCAATGAAATCATCTTCACAGTATTACTTGACCTATTCATCATTGTACAGTCAATTTGCATAAAATGTTTATAAATTATATACAAAAACCTTCCTCATAAATCTGTCTACCTATTTGTAAAATCCACGTCAAAACCCCTGCAGTATTCTAGAGCTTAGGTTCAATACACAGAAAGAAGTAGGCAGGAAATATATGTAGAGATAAACAAGGATAATTTTTAAACTTCAATTACTTGAAGCTGTAGTGTATGTTATTACCAATTATTTAAAAGTGCGACAACATACTTGCAACTACTTAATAACAACTGGTGTTATTAGTTCAGTTACAATTTTAAGCACAGTTATGTGTTGGATTAAAAATAAGTAAAATTTAATCTTGTGCTGGAATGGTGTAAAATCAGTTTTTGGAGCAAGGCACATATAGATATTAACTCTTTCGAGTACACATGTTTTAAGCATTGTATCCTGAATTATTTTATGCAGTTTTGGGTTTCTCCAAGATTAACTATCTACTAATACTTGAAGTAACTGATAACTGTCATTAGGATATTACCTTATGTACTCGGTGCTAAAGTAGTAGCCACAGTCTGGGATAAGATGAAATATCTGAGTACTACTTCAACACAGGGCACAAGTCCTTTCACTGGTCCTACAATAGCATATTATTATTTTGTGTTTTTGTTTGTTGAATTTCAGCAATTTTCAAAAGAATTCTTGATAAGCAAAACGTATTTGATTAGGAATCATAAATGAAATAGCATCTGGCTGTAGGGTGGTATTATAACTTCTTTTAATTATGTGATCAAATTCAGGCATTCCATTCGTATTTTTAGTGCAGCAAACACAGCAAAAATTTTCCAAAAATTACATCACTGCATATACAACACAACAGCATTTCACATAAAGTATGTGTTTATGAGAAATGTAGTTATGTTATGTATGCATTACAGCTCTGTAATTTTGGGGAAATTTTTGCTCTGTGCACAGGTGCATTGAAGATGGGAATGGAATAACCTTAAACCAACCAAGGCAATTTATAATTGTTAATCATATACAGCTGTGTTCCCACCATCCTCTATGATAAATAGTCAAGATATTTTTGCTGATATTCCTCTCGTCTCTAATTTTCTGTATTCATATTATAATACTGGTTTCCCGGTAACGATCACATAAGAGTTATGTATCAGATCTGATACCCTCCTTCCTCAACTATTAAACTGCAATAAGACCACTCTTGCCAACCCTTTCCTATGTAATCTTGGTTTGTCCACTATATCTTACACTGCCGAAGATTGCGTCTGAATATGCAAGACTATAAGAATGCTTTTGTTTCTTGCCTTAAGAGTACTAAAGCTACTAGAAATGTCTATAGTTAAGTTGTCAAATCTGCAGTGTACCTTGGAATGGTTTCACTAATCTGGTATGCTTGACTGCCATCTTTTCTTCTGATCTAGCCCTAATTATGGCTGCAAACTGAAATTCTGCATCACTCTTATATACCTGCTACATCAGTGTGTTTTTATCTTTCTGAATCTAGCAATGAAATTTACTCACATACTCATGCTACTATGCTACAGTAATTAGGCAAGCAAGATTTCAAGATGGCTGATACTATCGGTCTACAACACAGTTCATTGCTTTCTGTTGCTATCTATTAAGAAACAAAAGGATATGGATTCAGCTGCTGTTCTACCTCACCACCACCTCACTCCCATTCTAGGTTTCATGTATGGATACTTCTATTATAAATGCCACTCATGTAAAGAGATTCACCAAAGAGGAATAGAAGGTCCTGGAAGTACTTTGAAACCATGGTGAATAATCAGCCAGCAAATATTTATGTACAATGGAGTGCAATTTGTATTTTGAATGCCAGAAGTTTGTGGTACATACAGGAACACTGCAGGGGGAGTGAAGGGGCACTTTTCCCCTTCAAGCTGGAAGTATGTGCTAATAGTTTGCTGTAAGCATACATTTAAGGTAGCCTACATAAATAAATATTTGGTTTCAAAACATTTGGAGTGTAATTTATTATCTGAACTGTATATAATATTAACACAAGTTGTTTGTTTTTAGATACCATGTTTGACATTTTGTATCAACTGCCACTGTCCACTTCCCACTGAAGAAGCACTTAACAGTTACACTAACAAATGCAGAGACAGCAACACAAAAAGAAGTAAGAAAGGTGTGTGTTTGCGTTTGTGTATGTGTGTGTGGTGTGTGTGGTGTGTGCGGAGCAATCTGTTCACAGGTCAATGAAAATGAATGACTGAATGAATAAAATCTTCTTGGTTTACAAGATATATCTCTTCGAATAAAGCACTCAGGCTTTTGATGACTGTCTCTGCCATCGCCATCACAAGTTAAATACCAGGGTTGGTGTGGTGTTTCACTTATATAGCTGTGATAGCAGCATCTGGAACCTGTCAGAGAGGGCCAAAGTGACACACACGTGGGGAAGTGAGTGAGTTGGGCAGCTCATAGTATCTCTGGCCCATTTCAGGACAGAGATGTCAGATGGTGCTAGGGGCCAGCAGTACTTATGAAACCATCACTTCTGCCTCCCAACAAGTGCCAAGTATCCGTCTTTGCTTTTGTTATACATCCAAAGTGTTCCCTCCATGCCCTAAAAAGTACGTACCCCTGGCCTCTGTTAAAATTGTTGTGGTTTATTTTAATCCCAGCTGCTTACTTTATAATGGAGTCCCAATATGATGATGCATAAGCCAAGACTCTTTTCTTTTCAAATTGTATTTTATGTCCATTTTCCAGGCTATGATCAATCACGACTGACTTCTCGTGCTTCTTTCATTTAACACGTTGTGTGTGCTTGCCACAACATGCAGCAACTGTGCAACTAGTTTGTCCAATGTAAATGCTATTGCATTAGCAGGGGATGCCACACATGGTGGGAACGTGAAGCTCTACATTGCCCTTAATGAGGCATACATATCTCGTATCTTGGAGCTGTGCCGCAACACTGGTCTCAGTTCATGTTCCTGCAACATGAATCCTATCTTGCTGTTTGTTGCTATATGGCATGGAAGGAATGCAGCCGGATTTGTCTCTTTTGCCAATTCATGTCTTTTCTGGTGGCAGCTGAAAGCATTTGTAGTGTCACTCTTGCTGTAACTAATTTCTCTGGACGTGCATCGCAAGTATTGCAAAAGTAGTAGTGTAGTAGCATCTAAATAGGACAAACTATTCACATTGTTGCTGAGTAATGTGCTGACTTCATACAACATATTAAACAAAGGAAGAATGAGAAATCAGCAGTGGCTGAACAGTGTCTAACGAAATGGACATAAAATACAATCTGAAAAGATGAAAGTTACGGTCCCATTATAAAGGACGCGACTGAGATCAGAATAAACCATGACAATTATTACAGAGACCAGGGATACATACTTAGTAGGGAGGCAAGCTCTGGATATTGATCAAAAGCAATGACAGAGGTCTGGAACTTGTAGGGAGCCAGGGGTGACAGTTTCACACACGGCACTGGCCCCTCATGCCACCTAACTTCACTCTTTCCCATGGTGGGCTGGAGCTGCTATGAATCCAACTCACCTTCCTGTGCATGCATCACTTTGGCCCTCTCTGGAAGCTAACACACACTGCTTTCACATCTTTATAAGCAGAACACTGCACCATTCCCAAAGTCTACTGTTTTACTTCTGATGACAATGGCTGAGACAGCTACTGAAAACTCAAGAGTCTTATTTGAAGTAACATGTTTTGTAAATCAAGAACATTTTTATTAAAGTTTGGCACTGCAGAGGTATCCGAGGACACATGTATGAATGTATAACCCAAGAGCACAACCCATGAATACAAACTTGTATAGCCTCTTTCAGTACAACATCAAACGACATTATTAAGAGCGATCATAAATGCTGAAACAGCTACATAACATAGATCATAGATCCAGGGTAACACTCTCTTCAATGCTTCCTTGTTACCTCTCCATACCAAACACCTGCAATTTTTATCTGACTTGCACAACATTTTGTTCATATAAGCCCATATCAAATTAAAGGGATGAAGCTAAGATCCACATTTCATTGAAGAAAATGTTTTAAAAATATTTTACACAAAATCTGCTACCTTACTTCTTCATGAGATGAAAACTCAGGCTGCAAAGCTTCAAAACCAGTAAAGCAATTTTCTATATTGTTGCACAGTTTATTGTTGACTGTTATTTTGAGAAGTCTGAGGATAATGACTGAGACTTTCTCATAGTAATCTCAAGATATTTTAAGGTATTTATTAAACAGCAGGAAGCTAATATACTGAGATTGAATACCCACACAAAACAGATCAACCTCCTGCATTGTTATTGCAGAAAGCAATCAAAATATTGAAACACACAAGCACTTCCACTTTCATATATAAAAATATTATATAAATAAGAATATAAAAAACAGGAATGCATCATTCTTGGAGAAAATATATTTAGCTTTCACTAAAAGATAAACCAAATATAATTTTTCTGCCTGTATAAAACATTTGTTGTGCTAATAGGAGTATTATAATTTGAAATTACAATTACAGATTGATTACAGCACAGCTGAATAAGTAAAATAAAAATAATGTAAAACTAAATCTGACTAGAAATTTAATCTAAAATACTTTTAATGTAAAACCTAGAAACTCCAAATCATATTTATGTGTGTGTAATGTGCACAAATTTCATTAATAATTCATTTAGTTGCTTTAAATAGAAGAGTTTGTAACAATATCTGTGTACAAAACAGTATCAAATAGTTAATAAGTACTTGACAGAGATGGTAATAAGCAAACAGTTATGAGACATGCATAGTCACAGTCGGGTAAGCTTGTAATTCCACATTGGTAGCTGAGGACTAAGGGTGAAACATTTTTGAGCTGGAGTGCTACATCAGTGGATTTCAATTACCTCCAAATTAATTAAGTGGCCTTACTTTTTGAAGAAGTTCGAAAGGTGGGTCACTGGCATACATTCATGATGGAACCCTGAAGACATATTCAAATATCACTCTCCTACACCTCTTACAAAAATTACGCACAGTGACATGTTAGTACCATACGTTGTGTGTTTTAAATTTAAAATTGCATGTGTCTTTCCTGTTCATCTTCTCCTTTACTTTTTTAAACAAATATCCAAAATAAAGCTGTGCATATTCTGTTATGGCAGGGCATATACACATAAACCACAAACATGGTAATACCTGAGGGAATGTGATTCATTATAAAATAATCCTAACTATAAAATAACTGGAATGGTTTCACAAATACTTCAATGTTGAAGACTTTTTGTACTTCACACATCAACCATCTAAAATAACAGATGTCATATTCATTAATTTATCATCACTTTATGGAAAAAAAAATTTCCAAGGTTTTGAAATCACTGCAAAATAGATTTCTCTCTCACTTGCAAGAGCAGAATTTTTTATACATTCAGGCAAGCAGATTTAAATCATTAGTTCTTCCACAAAATTGTTTACAATTCAACGCAGTGAACATTCCACATTGAATTTTTTTAAAAATATCGTCCATGTATTTATTTACTTTTCTAAGGAAGTTTGAAAACTGGATTACTAGCACACATTCATGACAGAATCTTGAAGAAATATTCAACCTGCAACAGTAATGCAGTGAAGAAATTGCTTTTCATCGAATAATAACAAATACAAAATAAGTGAACAACATACAAATAAACTCTCTTCTTCAATAAATCATTTACTAACCTCTAACAAACCATCTTCTGGTAAATCAGAACAGTGGATTGCATTTAACACCTTCGTTTTACCAAATTTTGCACGTAAAGTATTTGGACGAAGTTCTCTTGCCCTGTCCTGCATAAGGCAACACAAACACTGCGTCTTAATGTACAGTAGTGATGTTAATTACGTTTACAGTAACTAACTACATTAACCTATCCATAGTCAGTAACATGAAACAAAGACACAAAAATCTTAGAAGTCATCCTGGTATTCATTTTATAACACTACGTATAGATCTCTTTAATGATAAGAGGAAACACGAATTTAAAAAAAATTATCAGTTCCTGTAATTCAGTATGGAACACAAGGTGCTGCGATTAAAAATCCATTTCTATTTTTCCACAAGGGCATTGCAGCTCCTACAGTTACTAATCTATATTTCTAGAGACACAGAAAAATTACACTGAGTGGTAGTACACAGCACGGCAAATAGTGCATGGGCAGGAATGAATAAACAGCATAGCAGTTAAATTATGTAGCTTCTTCAGTCTTTTATGAAGGCATGACCACCAATTAGCTGTCCACTCGAATAAATGGCCAGTGCCAAATTGTGGTTGAGAGAAGAAGTTGACTGCCCAATGCAACAGGTAACTGATAACCAGTGTCATCAAAATCCTCCTCGTTTCTCCTCCCCCCCCCCCCCTCCCAAATACAGGTAAAATCGTTTTTGTGACACATGTTTCAATCATAGAGCCTCTTGGCCTCCATCTCTGCTAACTTCTGCCTCTACACCCATCTCCACCAATCTCCATAAGGGCCACTTCACTCCATTAATCTGTGTCCACACTCTTTTCTCTATTGTCTCCTCCTCTCCCTCATTTCTATTCTGTTCACTTGTTGCCTCTTCCTCCCAGCCATTAGCCTCTCTCCCTTCTCTTACCCTTTCATTTGTTCCTCTTACCTACCCAAATTGATACAACCACTTGGCCCAGTTGGGTTGTACGAACAAGACAATGTAATTGGGTTGAATAATGTAGCTGTGCATGTCTGTGTTTTTTATTAGCTCTGAAGGAAGCTACAGTTCGAAAGCTTAGGTGTGATTTTAGTATTGTTTATGAGTCTGTTGCCCACTCAATACTTAAACTATTGTGAGTAGTCACCTTTACTAGTTATATTATTCAAAGAGTACTTTGATCAACCACACAAAAAGTTTGCAAGATGCACTAAGTTTCTAAGTAAGTTTTCTTCCTGCAATTTTACTATTTAATATTTTTTTCCACAACTTCAGCTACTTTATTTGTTGTTACCATCTTTGCTTAAATTCACACATTCAATCTACTAATATCAAAGCATGACATTGCAAAAATTCAATTAGAGCAAGGAAAGTTTAAGGCTCAAATAACTTACAGGTTCAGGTGGGCCAACAAGAGCTCGAAATTTGCTAGGTGTGTCAGGAGTATCACTAACAATTTCAAGAGCTACACACGGTCCACTAACAAGTTGACTAACCATTGCCTGCAAACAAAATAAATACCAAGTCAGTAACACACTTCTACCATCTCTAACAAAATAAAAAATATTATTGGCAAACAGTAAACAGGATAATTACAGCAAATATTTTTAACGTTAATTCACTTTTCAAAAATTACAAAAGCAATTCTGGTAAACAGTTTCGAGAAGTGTCAGAATGCCTGGAATAGGTTTTTTTTAATGCAAAATTCATTTTTTGTTACCTTTCTCATCTCATTCTTCTAATTCATGGGCATTAAGAGTAGCTGACCTCTCCGGCAGACACCACCTTGATGGGTGGAGAGGCTTGCATATCCGCATGAAGCTGAGGGCTACGTGGAGGGTAGAGGACCTACTGCCGGAAAGACCTCAGCCGATGGATCAGACTAAGAGTGTCCCACAACGTCCAATCTTCCCTATCCACTCCTAGTCCTACCAATTCCATTTCTCAACCCAAGGTGTGATGCAATCCATGCCGAGGGGTGCATGGCACATGGGAAGATGTGTCACAAACTGAGCCTCAGGGATACTGGGCAACCTCCCTGAGTAAGTAGCCTTACAGCACGCAGGGTATTCGTGTTGTGGACCGTGTAGATCCCCAAATCTTGTGGGACCAATATAGACACGATTAAAGAAAATAAAGAAAAACAACTGAGACCTCAGATACCCAAACATCGGGGTCAGGACCGATGGAAGGCATTCCCACTATTGAATCAGGGTCTAGACCTGAGCCAGAAGTAGGAACTGTAACAGAGAAGTTGACCCAGATCAAGATTAAAGCCTGGTCTGGGGGCCAGAGTAGGAAACTCCTCAGGAAACAGAGACAAACACAAGTGGAGGGAATTAAAGGGACTTGAACCTTAGATCCCCCCTCAGGTTGAAGGGGATACGCAGACCCCCTCAATCTCAAAGACAAGCAGCGGGAGGATAAGGGAGGAATATAAGACTCCTCCTCCCTGGATAAGCGAGCCCAGAAAAAACAGAGGCAAGAAATAGGGGAACACACCTATAGTACTGCAGTCTCCATTTTTAAGATGACAGTTATCCAGGAAGGCTATCCACTGGTGGCCATCACCTGTAGCAGAAGGAATCTGTAGAGATGGCCCCCTTTGAAAAGATTGGGGTGTATGCTGGTCCAGGTCCCAACTTCAGGAGGGTCTGTCTAGATCATAATGCCCTCAGTTTTGTTTGTGAGGGGGTACACACGGTGGAATGGCTTAAGGGTAAGGTGCCAATGATATCCCTTTGGGAAGATGCGAAGCTCCTGGTCAAGATGGCAGCAGAACTTCTTAATACTGCAAAGGTATCAATATGTGTACCGAATATCCTTAAGGATGCCTCTCCTAAGACTCTGTTCGATAAAATAGGGACTCAGAACCCAAAAGTCTCGAAAGAAGATTGGAGAGTGATCAACCAGAAGGTTGCACCGGAAGGACAAACCCTGGTGATGGAGGTAAGAGAGAAGTACCTGAAGGCGATGAGAGAGCAGGACCTGAAATGGTTTTTAGGGCTCTCACAGGTCACTGTCAGGGTTCTCAAAGACCCCAAAGGCAATGATGGCAGCAAGACGGAGAGTGGAGGTGCTGCAGATTAATCTCCCACAGTAAAGGGGCCTCTGATGCCATGAGCCACTGCCTGGGGAGGTAGGAAGTGGACGTGGCCCTGATACAAGAGCCATACTTATATAAAGGGGGAGTATCGGGCCTCGGTGGCACTGGAGGTAAGCTGAAATCTAGAAATCTAAGAAACTCCAGAACAAGCATCTATGTAAGAAATGGAATTTCTTTCATGCCAATGATGGATTTCTGCTCCAGGGACGTAGTAACCACTGAAATGCAGAATTGTGAGGAAGGTATTGTGAGGAAGGTATCATGAGGGAAATTATTTTAGCCTCAGCATACCTTCCTTACGAAGACAACTCTCCTCCTCCTTTGGAGGTGAGGAGACGTAGAGGCTTGCCATCAGCAAGGTGACAACTGCTGCTGGGATGCAGTACCAATAACCACAACCCAGTGTGGGGCAGCAAGGACACCAACAGTAGAGGTGAATACAGTCTTCAATTTCTCTTAGCTAACAACTTGGAGGTCCTGAATAGGGGCAATGAACCTGCAGTCAGGAATAGCAGAAGAGAGGAAGCAACTGACATAACTTTTGGTTCCATGATGATGGACAGCTATGCCAAGCAATGGCATGTGGTGTTAGAGCCATCCTCATCGGACCACATGTACATTAAATTCAAGGTTGAAATAGGAATCAGACAGACCATGACCTATAGGAATCCTGGGAGACATATAGGAGGGACCTTAACTTAGGCTTATCAGAAATTAAAACCTAGATCAGGAATCCAGCAGAGTCTGTTACCTCTGCCATAGTGAGCTCATATCAGGACAGCTGCACAATCACCAAGAAGTGCACACATAGGAATGTGCCTTGGTGGAATAATAACTTGGAAATTGAAAGATAACGGGTACAAAGACTGTTTAACATTGCGAGACATGAAGAACAATGGGCTAAATATCGTGAGACCCTTGTCAACTACAACCTTGCAATCAGACAAGCAAAGAAGATATCCTGGAAGGCATTCTGTGAGGAACTGGAGAGCACAGCTGCTCAAGCCAGACTTCACAGAATCCTCACTAGAGTACCAATCAATCCAGGAGGTATGCTGAGGAAGGAGGATGGGGAATATACAAACACAGCACATGAGATGCGGGAACTGCTCCTCAAAACTCACTTTCCTCAATATGCTCTGATGGACAAGACAGACCAGAATGTGATCCCAGAGAGACAATGATTCTCAGGCACTCGAAGACAGGACTGGGACTTCAATAAAATCCAACGGGTGTTGGGAACATTCTGACCGTTCATGTCACCTGGCCCAGATGGAATTTTTCCCGCTCTCCTGCAACAGGCAGGTTAGTCAGGGTTAGCCTAGCAGTAGGGATCATTCCCAATGTTTGGAGGGCAGTGAAGGTTGTCTTCATTCCAAAGCCAGTGAGAACTGATCATACCATGGCCAAGGATAAGAGACCAATCAGTCTGTCCTCCTCCATTCTCAAAACATAGGAAAAACTGGTTAATGTATATGTTGGGGAGAGGAGGCTAATTAGGGCCCCTCTACATTCAAACCAACATGCACATCAACCAGGTAAATCAAGTGAGACAGCTCTCCACCAACTTGTTGGGAGGGTGAAGAAAGCCCTTCACTTCCTGGATATCCAGGGGGCCTTCAATAACACAACCATCAAATTCCATGATAAGGGCAGCAGAGGTGCATGACCTAGGGACCACTATGTGTAAGGTGGACCAGGGCCATGCATAGTGGAAGGAAGGTAGAGGCTACCATGATGAATGAAAAGATGGTAATTAACACCACTAGAGGTTGCCCACAAGGAGGAGTTCTGTCCCCTTTATTGTGGAATCTAGTGTTGAACAAACTCAATGAGAAACCAAATTCCAGACAATGTTTCTGCCAAGGATATGCAGATGACCTCGTCATGGTAACACTTGGCAACTTTACTAACACAATTAGAAATATGGCACAAGGAGGATTGGGCAATGTGCAAAATTGGTGCATTAAACAGGGTCTGAGGGTTAATCCTAAGAAGACTGTTGTGGTGCCATTTACGAAGAGGCATATCCAACACTCAAGTTGGAATCTAAAGCTCTTCGATGAAACTCTACCTGTGAAGGGGATAGTGAAATATCTAGGGCTAACCTTAGATAAGAAACTAACGTGGATCCCTCACATTAAGAGTATCTGCTCCAAGGCAAAAAATACTCTAGTGAGTACCAGAAGGGCTTGTGGTAAAAACTGGGGCCTAAGCCCCAGAGGTACACACTGGATAAACACCACAGTGGTTAGACCTAGGATTTCTTACGGGGCCGTAGTGTGGTGGAAGAAGGTAGAACAGTAGGTTGCAGCTAAGGAGCTTGCTAAGGTTCAAAGACTGGCCAGCTTAGCCATAACATGCAGAATTAGCAGCACACCAACCGCTGGGATGGAAGCCAAGCTGGACATGCCTCCACTAGACCTTTGGTTCAAGATGGAGGCAGCAGCTAGGGCATACAGACTTAAAACTGGATCTCATCAGGATATCCAGAATCACACACTAACATAGTGAGTGAGGTAAACATAGGAATGGCTTGGGAAATGCCTGCCAACTATATAATAGCCCCTAACAGCTTCAACAAGCCTTACAATATAATAACTGGAAGCAGGGAGCAGTGGGAAAAAACAGTTCGACACTATACGGGGAACATTGTTTGGTTCACCAATGGGTTTAAATCAGACCAAGATGGTGGGGCAGGGTTGTACGTGGTTCAGTCAAGATTGGAGGCATCATCTCTCTAGGAAAACTGGTCTCTGTATTCCAAGCTGAAATTGCTGCAATCAAGGTGTGTGTGTGGAGGAGAATATGCATAGATGCTACAATGACCGTAGCATCTATACCTATTCAGACAGCCAGGCAGCTCTGAAATCACTGGCAGCTCCCAAAACAAGATCTAAGATAGTTGCAGAATGCCACAGGGCTCTGGTGGAGCTAGGGAGAAGCAATAGGGTAAACCTAGTGTAGGTCCCTGACCCTCAGAGATCTGTGGCAATGAACAAGCCAACAGACTGGCCAGCATGGGGGCAATGATTCCATTTATTGGACCGGAACCTGTCCTGACAATCACCAAGACTATGATCAAACTAGAACTAAGGAACTGGCTCAGGAAACAGCAAGTAGAATATTGGACCAAGGTCCGTAAAAGAAACATCGTAAGATGATGATGCCCAAGCCATGTTTTAAAAGAAGCTCTGTAATCCTAGGACTGAACAGGAAAGAGATCAAACTCATGACTGGACTGATGACGGGCCATGACAATTTCAAAAAACAGACAACGGGTATAACAAAAGAAGACCATAAGTGTAGGATCTGTGATGAGGGTGAAGAAATTGCATCATACCTAATCTTCGAATGCATGGCATTGGAGAGCAAAAGATACAGAATCTTCGGGACAACTGTACTCGAAGAAATTGTGTATAACAAAAAACTGGTAAAGGGACTCCCTGCACTATTTAAGGGCATTGGTGGGCTTTATTAGATATACAGGGAGCGATACCGCACAATAAAACGTTTCAGTGTGGGCAGTGGTGGGTTATATCTAAGCTGTTTTAGCTTCCCTGTCAAAATCAAATCAAATCAAGAGTAGCTGATCAGGAGCAAGTAGCTGATCAGGGGCAAACGGATTGTCTGAGAGAAACAAGAGTGGTAGACATGTGAGACAAGAAGAGTAATTGGCCATTTCATCCACCATTCTAGCTATCAGTGTGCTGAGAGATGGTGGACATAGAGATTGCTATTAACAGCAGACCGCAAGTGCAAGTGTTTTAATGCTACATGGGAGAAATTGTGAACTTTTAGTCATTGTGATTCCCATACTAAATGTTTAGCAACCCATAAAAAATTAACTGCACCAATAAATTAAATTTGTAATGAAATTATGCAATAAACTGTGACAACAGAATGAAAAATGTATCAATGATGAAAGCAAGGAATGAATCGTTTTTTAACTGGATTCATTGTAACCTCATGAAATATTAAGCATGGTTGATTAATATTTCTGACATATAAGCTCTTTGGTATCCATATTCTTAAATTGTTAACTGAGAATTTATTTATTTTTTACAAATTAATTTGCAACTGCTGCCTTTAATTTAAAACACCAGCACTTATGATTCAATGTAATTTGGAACACTATGCAAAGCACAACACATCCACATCACTTAATAACACATGTCTAAGCAAAACACATCCTCCGAAAGCAGGCATTCAGTTCCCAGTCTTGGCACTTTCCAGAACAAAAACAAAATCTCACTGCTTTATAGAGAACTAGTGTGAGTTGCCTTGTACTAAATACAGGATCTAAACTTAAAACCTCGTTCTTCCCTTTAGCATCCACTCACTTGCCCTTCCACTCTGTCCCAATTTCAGTGCCTCTCCTCAGTTTGATCGTCATCTTACTGTACCACTTATTTCCACTCCTGCACTCTACTTTCATTGTCAACCTTCTCGACCGTAATGATCAAGTTAGTAGCATTGTAGTGATACATCCCATTCCTTCAATGAGAGGTGGTATCACGTCCTTAAGTACATATTGTCAAAGAAACGGTGTTAGTGACAGAGTAGTTGATACGTGGTGAGCACCCCACTGTTGGGAGGTGTTTTAAATCGTAGGTGCTGATACTTGAATCAACAATTCAGTGACTGCACAGAAGTGGATAGCACTCAGAAGACCATACCTGCTGAGGTGGAGATAGGCGTTCTATGGAGTGGATGGTGCGGAGGAAAGAGCTCCATGAAATCTAAAAACGTGAAATGTCAAAGATAATAAATATATTGTAATTGTTAATTATCATCAAGTTGAATATCAGGTCTGTACATAGTACGTAGTACAGAGAGGTAATATACGAGTTGATATCTGTCCTCATTTATCACGTATTGAGTTGTACTTTTGAAGATGATATAAGAAGGTGAATTAAATCTCACTACTTAATTAACTAGTGGGATGATTGAGGACAAGAAGTTAATTTTCACACTTGAGGAAGAAGGCACACTGATTCAGGACACAGACTAGCTGGACACTGATAAATAATAGGTTGGTTGGTTGGTTGGTTTGTGGGGGTTAAAGGGACCAGACTGCCACGGTCATCGGTCCCTTTTTCCAAATACTAAAAACACCCACAGAGAATAAAAACGAGCAACAGACGATAAGACAGATAACACAGAACAAGAGAAACGTACACAAAGACCAGAAAAGACGAACTAAAATCACACAGTGTGACGGTTGTTGGCCGACCATACAAACAAAAGGGGAAAAGCCAACCACCGGAGAAAAAAAAAAAAAAAAAAAATCAGACAAATCGTAGGCCATAGGCCAGAATCAACACAAAAACACACACTTACATTAAGCGATAAAATCCCCCTGCCCGAATAAAACTCAGAACTATGTCCGCTATGGAAGAGTCGTCAGATAAAAGCGCAGAGAGCGTATCAGGCAGCGCAAAAGTCTGCCTGAGCACAGTTAAAATATTAAACAGAATATGGACCACCGCCAAGGACGCCCCACAACAACAAAGCGGGGGATCCTCACAACACAGTAAATAACTGTACGTGAGTCGGGTGTGGCCAATGCGGAGCCGACAAAGGACGACTGATTCCATGCGGTTGGCTCGCATGGATGACTGCCACACAGTAGTCGTCTCCTTGATACGGCGGAGTTTGTTTGGCACGGGCAGGTTGCGCCAATCAGTGTCCCATAAATCGAAAACTTTGCGGCGTAATAGTGCCCGCAAATCAGTCGCCGGGAGGCCAATCTCCAGAGATGGTGCACTAGTGGCCTCTTTCGCCAGGCGGTCAACGGTTTCATTTCCGGGTATCCCAACATGGCCCGGGGTCCAAACAAAGACCACAGATCTGCCGCAACGGGCAAGAGTATGCAGGGACTCCTGGATAGCCATCACCAGACGAGAACAAGGGAAACACTGGTCGAGAGCTCGTAAACCGCTCAGGGAATCGCTACAGATAACGAAGGACTCACCTGAGCAGGAGCGGATATACTCCAGGGCACAAAAGATGGCGACCAGCTCAACAGTGTAAACACTGCAGCCACCGGCAACGAACGTTGTTCGGAATGGTCCCCTAGAGTTACTGCATAACATGATAAATAATACTTAACAGTAACCGAATATTCAGTAAACAACCTTAATTGTACATAAAATGAGTGTTCAGGTGACAACTCATTTAGGTGTTTGGTGCATGAGGTGAGATATAACAAACAACCACACAGCTGAACCCAATCTGGAACATTTCAGAAAGAAGCCGCTGATACCTTCAGAGTTGCAACTGTAGACAGAATTGAATCACTGTATGCACTGTATTCTACAGCTAGCTACTATATGTGACATACCCTTTTCTGCTGATTAAAGTTATGTATTCCATTAACATTGTGCCTGTAGACATTAGCATCACAGACACTTAAAAACCTCAACATGCATTTGGTGATGACTCATCAGAAAATGCCAATTGTCCGAATATAGACAATTTATTTACAATTTGGTTATCACTTGATAACACATACTTATGTCTTTACTCTGCAACCTATCTTACAGTCTATAGCTAACACTGTTTCGGGTGCAGTACCTTGTTGCCAAACGGCAACAGATAACATAAATGTACAAAATACTAAATGGACTGTATTGAAAAAATGACACTAAAAAGTCACATATCAGTTAATAAAAAATTTCTTTAATATACTTTAGTAAAGCATCAATTTTTGATTTCTGCTTTCTCCTTTAGTTTCCAATGTAGACAACCAACAGCAAAACTCTATAACAAAAGCTGAATTTTCCACTTTCTAGAAGAAATCTAATTCCCAAAAAATGAAAAAAGCCAAAAACAAAACAAAAAATTAAATAAAGGTGGCAAAATTGGAAGTTAACTTTGGTCTGTTTCTGTTAATAATGCACATTAATACCAAATGGCATTATACCCAAGACACACTGTTAATTTTCCTAGTATTTCAGTTCGAACTGTTGCCTCATTATTGATGCACCAGTCTTTTTGTCTGCACTGTTTTAATTTTGTTTTCTGGATGATTAATCAGACATTTCATTGCCTTCCCATACTTCTTTCTCCTTTCTGGCTGTAAGTCCTATAATATATACTTTTGATTACAAAATTCCTTAACACGTCTAAGAGAGATGAGTGTCTTCTAATTTATAATAATCATAGACTGCTACTACGCTCAGCTGTATGCTGTGCCACCGGGTGGTCCACTTTACTCTTGGTCAGTTTGGAGGATGAATTGCTGCTGCTAAACTGTAGCCCAGAGCATAGTGGATCACCCTGTGGCACAACATGCAGTTGAACATAATACACTTGATTTCAATGGCTTCTTCACAACCTCTCAACCACTAGTTTCTTTGAACTATGCAGATGGGAGTAATCCTTGCAACACATTGCTCACCTTTTTTGCCCTGTATGGTTCTCTCCTTTTTAGCTACCTGTCGTCCCCCCGCCCCCCTCCCAGCTTCCCAACACTGCAGCACTTTCCTGCTGCCTTCTAGTCCTTGGACACTCTGCCAAGTAGTATTCTTCTTCCCCTATCTGTACTCTGCTATCCCTCCCCCTTCCCTGCCCCACTCCAGTCTGCTGCTTTAGTTCAACACAACAAAGCCCCAGAGATAGCGATCATATGAACATGAGGCATGGTTCCTTAAAAAAAATGTGTGCATGTTTTCCTTTCTTTTCTGGAGAAGACTTTGGCTGAAAGCTCAGTGTGTAACAGTCTTTTCATTGTGGCTGTCTGCAACTCAACCTGCCTTCATTACAGTGAGTAGCAATCTCCACTTTTCACTAATATTGCTGATATTCCAACCTGGACTTTCCATTGTTCATTTTATAATAATCATATCATTTCTCAAACACTGTGCTTATTACGGATTCTTATTTCGGTGTAGTGCTTCAACTCTGGCTCCGCTGTTTATGTTCACATGTGATATTTGCTTGATAAACTACATATCTGTCTAATGTAAACAAAGAGTTAATTCAAATGTATTACTATTGCAGAAGGTATATAACATAAAACTGTAAATAACTTTTCTCAAACTATTAAACAATACCGTGCATTCAGGGACAACTCCTTTGTATACTTCATAAAATTCTTCAGCATTTGGATAGTCCATATAAAACATTTGCATTCCTGTAATTCTGAAACCACTTTTTTGAATTTCATATATGATATCACCCAGTAAACCTGCAAAATAAACATGCATAAAAAACACTGTGTTAAAAATGGTGCATATTTCACAGTCTAAATTTTTCAGTGTTATGAACAGAATGACTGGCCAGTACTTACATTCAGGAGGTGAAGTTACAGTACTGCCGATACACACACATGAAAGCATAAGAACTGCGCTAGCTTTCAGAACTCTTCCGGGAGGAACTAATAGTTTCCAAAATCTACGATATTTTTTGTACTTTCATGTGTATTTAAGTAGCAATTCTGGAACTTCACCTGACCTGCCCTTCAGTCACCTTATAATTTTATAGTAAGTATGTTTATTTTCATTCCTACCTTTAACTAACAATTGTCACTTAATATTCTTTTGAAATTGTTTTAGGGTATGAATTCCCTTCAGTTACATTTATATTTCATTTACTATGTCAATGTATTTCAAAGTCTGTGATTTCATTTTCAGGTGTAGGATATTAATCACACAATTCCAGAGACATACACCTATGATGAAACAACAGGCTTTAAAATGCATCATGCATAATAAATCAAATACAAGTGAGACAGAAGGTGCATTTCTCGGCCCAATCACAATTTGAATTAACTGTCATGATGCACCCCTGAACAATGTATACAGTAAAGTAAAATCCTTTTCATTTGCCAGGTAAATCGGCTTGACATCATGTAAAATGATGAAAGTCCTCAAAACTTAGACAATTCCGAACAATATGTCTGAACTGAATGCCATAAAATGAAATTGACTAAATGTAGGATTAAAAATCACCAAACTGTTTTGTCAAACAAAATCCTGAAATCAGTATTTGCAGCCAAGTTCTACCGTGTATTCAGATGAATATACACTACTGGCCATTAAAATTGCTACACCACGAAGATGACATGCTACAGACGTGAAATTTAACAGACAGGAAGAAGATGCTGTGATATGCAAACGATTAGCTTTTCAGAGCAATCACACAAGGTTGGCACCAGTGGCGACACCTACAATGTGCTGACATGAGGAAAGTTTCCAACCGATTTCTCATACACAAACAGCAGTTGACTGGCGTTGTCTGGTGAAACTTTGTTGTGACGCCTCATGTAAGGAGGAGAAATGTGTACCATCACTTTTCGGACTTCGATAATGGTCGGATTGTAGCCTATTGCAATTGTGGTTTATCGTATCGCGACATTGCTGCTCGCGTTGGTTGAGATCCAATGACTGTTAGCAGAATATGGAATCGGTGGGTTCAGGAGGGTAATACAGAAGGCCGTGCTGAATCCCAACGGCCTTGTATCACTAGCAGTCGAGATGACAGCCACCTTATCCGTATGGCTGTAACTGATAGTGCAGCCACGTCTCAATCCCTGAGTCAACAGATGGGGACATTTGCAAGACAACAAACAACTGCACGAACAGTTCGATGATGCTTGCAGCAGGATGGACTATCAGCTCGGAAGCCATGGCTGCGGTTATCCTTGATGCTGTATCACAGACAGGAGCGCTCATGATGATGTACTCAATGACGAACTTGGGTGCACAAATGGAAAAACGTCATTTTTTTTTTATGAATCCAGGTTCTGTTTACAGCACCATGATGGTTGCATCCGTGTTTGGCGACATTGCAGTGAACACACATAGGAAGCGTGTATTCCTCATTGCCACACTGGCGTATCACCCGGCGTGATGGTATCGGGTGCCATTGGTTACATGTCTCGGTCACTTCTTGTTCGCATTGACGGCACTTGGAACAGTGGTTGTTACATTTCAGATGTGTTACGACCTGTGGCTCTACCCTTCATTCGATCTCTGCAAAACCCTACATTTCAGCAGGATAATTCACGACTGCATGTTGCAGGTCCTGTACAGGCCTTTCTGGATACAGAAAATGTTCAACTGCTGCCCTGGCCAGCACATTCTCCAGATCTCTCACCAACTGAAAACGTCTGGTCAATGGTGTCCGAGCAACTGGCTCGTCACAATACGCCAGTCACTACTCTTGATGAACCGTGGTATCATGTTGAAGCTGCATGCCCAGACATATCAAGGCCGTTATTATGGCCAGAGGTGGTTGTTCTGGGTACTGATTTCTCAGGATCTATGCACTCAAATTGCGTGAAAATGTAATCACATGTCAGTTCTAGTATAATATATTTGTCCAATGAATACCCGTTTATCATCTGCATTTCTTCTTGGTGTAGCAATTTTAATGGCCAGTAGTGTAAAATTTGTCTAGTTTAGTAGACCAGCTGGAAGAACTGAAAACAATGAATGAGTCATTAATAAATAAGGACCATCAACATGAAATATTTCATGTGTGCATTGTGTTATTTACATTTGTTGTACTGTCACTGGAACAGTATTGTTGTACAGTAATTTACCAGCAAAGGACGTTTAAAAAGAGTACAACAGAATGGACAGGAGCACTTGGTAACCCCAAATTTGAAGCTGCCTCTCAGCTCACATCCCTGCAATAGACCCAGGTGCAAGACCTGTCCCATGTATCGTACCACTATTACCTGTTATCCCATCAAAGGCAAGGCTACCTGTGAAAGCACCTACATGATGTACAAGCTAAACTGCAACCACTATGCTGCTTTCTACATGGGAATCACAACTAAGAAACTATCTGTCCTCATTAGTGGGTTCTGTCAAACTGTGGCCAGGAGACAGCTGGACCATGCAGTTGCTGAACATGCTGCCCAACATGATGTGCTGCATTTCAATGACTGCTTCACAGCCTGCGCCATCCCAGTTCTTCCTACCAACACCAGCTTTTCTGAACTGCGTAGGTGAGAACTCTGCCCATAACATGTCCTCCTCTCCTGTAAACCCTCCAGCCTCAACCACTGCCAGTCCCTGTCCTCCACCTACCTATCCTCTTAGCTTCTCACACTCCAACAGTAGACATGCCTCCTTTCACCAATGCATCTACTAGTTTTTCCCTTCTCTCCTTCACCCTCTCTGTTTTCTGCTACCACCCACTCTTCCCCTGTCCCACCAGCACAACCTCCCAACTCTGAACCTAGCAGCCATATCCTGTCCTGACCATATTCTTGCATTCTCTCACAAGCAGGACATCTTCCCCTTATCCTGCTATTCCTCCCCCTCCCTGCCACCGCCTTACCCCCCCCCCCCCCCCACACACACACACACAAGCCTCCCCAGATTGCTGCTGCATGTGTGTGTGTGTGTGTGTGTGTGTGTGTGTGTGTGTGAGAGAGAGAGAGAGAGAGAGAGAGAGAGAGAGAGAGAGAAGGACCAGAAGTCTGGTCTGATATCAAAGTGTACAGCAGTAAAATAAATTATAGGAAGTTTTAATAATGGAAAGCCCGGAGTGAAATAAACAATATTAAGAAAAGGTCGATTGCAATACACTGCATTGGGAAGGCATTGAGTTGCTGATAGGCACCATGAAGAGACTACTAAATATTAAATTTTTTGGACGTAGTCCTTCTCTGGAAATAGAAAACAAACATGCGCGCGTGTGCACGCGCGCACACACACACACACACACACACACACACACACACACACACAATGGAATTGATGCTGTAATATGCAACATGTGTGCTGTGTTATTTTCTATAGTGCCAGATAATGTTTGACAATTGTCATTCACTTAGAAATTTGCTTACTGTAATGTTTGTTACTGCACAGATCATTCTTGTATAATTAAATGAAAGGCAACAACAGCAAAATTCACAGTGTAATTATATCAGCCTTCAACAAAAGTAAACTGATTATTAGTCCGTTATATATTACAGGTCTCATGCATATGAGAAGTTTGATGCGATCAAATAAATTTAGTCAAACAATTATAGGTTATCACAAGGAAAAGGTTTATAGAGTATGACAGATATTAGACTATCAAGTCATATTCAGTCATACTGCGACAAATTTTGCACACACAAAGATAAAATGTCTTCCTGTGTTAGTTAGTTAGTTAATATGACAACACAAATAATCATACATTACAACAAAGACAAACACCACAGCCATTTACATGAGACAGATGTACACAGGACACTTCATAACAGATTAGAGATATGCAATGGCAAAGTACTAACACTAGAACCTTGCTGTATGACATCTGATTACTACAAGGTGCAGAACTTTGCTTTCATCATTTGCCGACAGGTGGTGACAACAGTAAGTAGCGATCAAAGGAACAGTTCGCAGATGTCAGGCAGTTTGCTTGGACCTCAGTCAGCATAACCTAGTTCAATTTGTGTCTGCATCATAAAGTTGTCCTTGATTGAAGATGTCAGTTTACAAGCCTAATTCTCATCATTTGTGGTAGGTGTTACTGTTTTGTTGCAATATGAAGAAACAGTAGCTGAGTCTCATTGAATGCTCTTAAGTATGTACAGTAAGGACACTATTAGTGAAAAAACGTGTCGTGATTGGTTTCAATGCTTTAAGAACGGTAATTTTAATGTCATAGACCGGCATAGTGGTGGAAGAATGTTTTCGAAGATGCAGAATTGGAGACATCGCTGAGTGAAGATTCGTGTCAAACTCAAGAAGAACTGGCACGATTAGTGGGAGTGACACAGCAAGCCATTTCAAAATGTCTCAAGGCTATGGGCATCATTCAGAAAGAACGTGGGTCCCGTGTGAGCTGAAACCAAGAGACGTTGAATGGCGTTTACATGTTTGTGAACCGTTGCTTCAGAGGCAGAAACGGAAGGGATTTCTGCATTGCACTGTGACCAGGTACGAAAAATGGGTTCATTACGATAGCCCTAAAAGTAAAAAATCATGGGGATATCCCAGCCAAATTGAATATTTACGGCTCCAAGACAATGTTCTGCATTTGGTGGGACCAGCTCGGCGTCGTGTACTATGAGGTGTTAAAACCAAATGAAACAATCATAGGTGCCCATTATCGAACACAATTAATGTGTTTGAGCAGAGCATTACAAGACAAACGGCCACAATACAGCAAGAGGCACGATAAACTGATTTTGCAGCGCAACGACACTCGACTCACGTTGTTAAAGAGGTCAAAACATACTTGGAAACATTACAATGGGAAGTCCTATCCCACTCGCCTTATTCTCCAGACATTGCTCCCTCTCACTATCACTTGTTTAGATCAATGGCACATGGCCTGGCTGACCAACACTTCTGATCTCATGAAGAATTCACAAATTGGATCAATTCGCAGGTCGCTTCACAAGATGAACAATTTTTTCAATGCAGGATTTGTACACTGCCCGAAAGATGGGAGAAAGTAGTGGCCAACAATGGAAAATACTTTGAATGATACATGTGTAATTAATTTCTTTCATTAAAGCCTCAAATGTTGGGGAAAAACCGGTGGAAGCAAAGTTGTACACCTTGTACATGGTAATGAAAATGTCATTTGTATTACCAAAATTGTGGCAAATGTACAAAACTTTTCCCTGTAAAATAACTATCATATCACACCTTCCTGAACTGCATGAGGCTTTATTACACAGCATGTACAATTCTTGAATGTTGCTGTCGTCTTTGGAGTCATCTTTCCATCAAGATCACGACTGGATGCAGGGAAGAAGATGGAAAGCTCCTAGAGTATGAAATAAAACTAGATGTCAAAAACAGATTGTAATAATTGTAGGAGCACAATATACGCTGAGGTGACAGAAGTCATACGATTACAATATGCATATATACAGATGACAGTGGTATTGCGTACATGAAAAAGGGAAGTGCACTGGTAGAGCTGCCATTTGAACTCCGGTGATTCACGTGGAAAGGTTTCCGAAGTGATTATGGCTGTATGACAGGAATTAACAGATTTTGAACACGGAATGGTAGTTGGAGCTAGACGCATGGGACATTCCATTTCGGAAATCATTAGGAAATTCAATATTCTTAGATCCACAGTGTCAAGAGGGTACCAAGAATACCCAATTTCAGGCATTACTTCTCACCAAAGACTCGCCTGCTGATGGCCTTCACTTATTGACCAAGAGCAGTAGCGTTTGCGTAAAGTTGTCAGTGCTAACAGACAAACAACATTCCATGAAGTAACCACAGAAATCAGTGTGTGATGGCGACAAATGCATTTGTTAAGACAGTGTTGTGAAATCGGGCATTAATGGGATATGTCAGCAGATGACCAACGCGAGTGCCTTTGCTAATAGCATATCCCCTCCAGTGCGTCTCCTGGATTCATGACCATATCAGTTGGACCATAGATGGCTCGAAAACCATGGCCTGGTCAGATGAGCCCCAATTTCTGTTGGTTTGAGCTGATGGTAGGGTTTGAGTGTGGCACAGACTCCATGAGCCATGGACCGTTACTGTCAACAAGGCACTGTGCAAGCTGTTGATGCCTCCATAACGGTGTAAGCTGTGTTTACATGGAATAGATTGGAGCCAGTGGTCCAACTCAACTGATCATTGATTGGAAGTGATTATGTTTGGCTTCTTGGAGACCATGTGCTGCCTCTCGTGTTCCCAAATAATGATGGAATTTTCATGGATGATTATGCGCCATGTCACCATGCCACAATTGCTGGTGATCAGTTTGAAGAACATTGTGGACAATCTGAGCAAATGGTTTGACCACTCAGATCACCTGACACAAATCACATCAGTCATTTATGGGGCATAATTGAGAGGTCAGTCTGCGCACAAAGTCAGGCAGTGGCAAGAATTTTGCAATTATGAGCAGGTATAATGGCAGCATGGCACAATATTTCTGCAGGGGACTTCCAACGACATGCAATGCTGAGCTGTTGCACTAGACTAGGCAAAAGGAGGTCCGACACGATATTAGGAGGTATCCCATGACTTTTGTCACCTCAGTGTACTACACTTTCCAACAGCACTTTAATATAAAATAGTACAAAAATCTATATGACATAATACAACAGAATTTCCAGGAATCAGAAAAAGTCACACAGTTCATGATTTTGTATCAGTACCACAATTAACCTTGAAGGCCATTACACGATTACAATCAGATACAATGTTACATCGATTCTATCAAGTGCCGCAAGACAAGCTAAAATATTTGGGGACCCAGACTGATATATCTATGAAAACTGACCAGGAAACTATAATTGAATATGTTTCAGAATACAAAATCAAATAAGGGTAATGAAGGAGTAGGTTTAGTAATAAATAAAAAAAAAATATGAATGCAGATAAGCTATTACAGACAGCATGGTGGATGCATTATTGTAGCCAAGATAGACACAAAGCTCACAACTAACACAGTAGTACAAGTTTATATGCCAACTAGCTTTGCAAGATGATGAAGAGATTGAAAAAATGTGTGATGTGATAAAAGAAATTATTCAGATAGTTAAGGGAAACAAAAATGAAATAGTCATGGAAGACTGAAATTCGATAGTAGGAAAAAGGAAGAGATGGAATGGGGTAAGGAATGAAAGAGGAATCCACCTGGTTGATTTTGCACACAGAATAACTTAATCACAGCTAACACTTGGTTTAAGAATCATGAAAGAAGGTTATATACGTTGAAGAGGCCTGAAGAGACTGGAAGGTTTCAGATAGATTATACAATGGTAAAGACAGAGATTTAGTAACCAGGTTTTAAATTTTAAGGCATTTCCAGGCACAGATGTGGACTCTGACCACAATTTATTGGTTATGAACTCTGTAGGCTAAAACTGAAGAAACTGCAAAAAAGATAGGAATTTAAGGAGATGGGACATATTTAAACTGAAAGAAGCAGAGCCTGTAGAGAGTTTCAGGGACCGCATTAGGGAATGATTGATAAGAACAGGGTAAAGAGATACAGTAGAAGAAGAACAAGTAGCTTTGAGAGATGAAATAGTGAAGGCAGCAGAGGATCAAGTAGTAAAAAGGTGAGGGCTAGTAGAAATCAATGGTTAATAGAAGAGATACTGAATTTAATTGATGAAAGGAGAAAATACAAAATGCAATAAATGAAGCAGGCAAAAAGGAATACAAACGTCTTAAAAATGAGAACAAAAGGAAGTGCATAATGGCTAAGCATGGATGGCTAGAGGATAAATGTAGGGATGTAGAGGCATACGAGCGATACTGCCTACAGGAAAATTAAAAATTAAAGAATTCTTTGGAGAAAATAGAACCACTTGTATGAATATTAAGAACTCAGATGGAAAACTAGTCCTAAGCAAAGAAGGGAAAGCAGAAAGACGGAAGGAGTATGTAGAGTCAATACAAGGGCAATGTACTTGAAGGCAATATTATGCAAATGGAAGAGGATGTAGATGAAGATAAGATGGGAGATACAATACTGCATGAAGAATCTGACAGAGCAATGAAAGACCTAAGTCACAACAATTCTTCCATCTGGTGAGCAAGATGTATGAGACAGGTGAAATACCATCAGACTTAAAGAAGAATATAATAATTCCTATCCCAAAGAAAGCAGGTGTTAACAGGTTTGAAAATTACCGAACTATCAGTTTAATAAGTTATGGTTGCAAAATACTAATACAAATTCTTTACAGATGAATGGAAAAGCTGGTAGAAGATGACCTCAGGGAAGATCAGTTTGGATCCCATAGAAATGTTGGAACGCACAAAGCTCTACTGACCCTATGACTTTATCTTCAAAAATAGGTTAAGGAAAGGCAAACCTACTTTTCTAGCATATGTAGTTATAGAGAAAGGTCTTGACAATGTTGACTGGAATACTCTCATTCAAATTCTGGAAGTGGTAGGGTAAAATACAGGGAGCAAAAGGTTATTTACAATTTTTACAGAAACCACATGGCAGTTTTAAGAGTCGAGGGACATGAAAGGGAAGCAGTGATTGAGAAGGAAGTGAGATAGGGTTGTAGCCTATATCCCATGTTGTTCAATCTATCTTTACATTGAGCAAGCAGTAAAGGAAACAAAAGACAAATGTGGAGTAGGAGTTAAAATCCATGGAGAAGAAATAAAAACTTCGAAGTTTGCTCACAACATAGTAATTCTGTCAGAGACAGCAAAGGCCATGGAAGAGCATTTGAATGGAGTGGACAGTGTCTTGGGTCTTGAATGGAGGATATAAGATGAATATCAACAAAAGCAAAACAAGGATAATGGAATGTAGTTAAATTAAATGAGGTGATGCTGAGGGAATTAGATTAGGAAATGAGACACTTAAAGTAGTAAAGGGGTTTTGCTATTTGGGGAGCAAAATAACTGATGATGGTCGAAGTAGAGAGGATATAAAATGTAGACTGGCAATGGCAAGGAAAGCATTTCTGAAGAAGAGAAATTTGTTAACATCAAGTATAGATTTAAATGTCAGGAAGCCTTTTCTGAAAGTATATGTATAGAGTGTAGTCATCTATGGAGGTGAAACAAGGACAATAAATAGTTTACACAAGAAGATAATAGAAGCTTTCGAAATGTGATACTACAGAAGAATGATGAAGATTAAATGGATAGATCACATAACTAATGAGAAGGTACTGAATAGAATTGGGGAGAAGAGGAATTTATGGCAAAACTTGACTAAAAGAAAGGATCGGTTGGTAGGACATGCTCTGGGGCATCAAGGGATCACCAATTTAGTATTGGAGAGTAGTGTAGAGGGTAAAAATCATACAGGGAGACCAAGAGAGGAATACACTAAGCAGATTCAGAAGGATGTAGATTGTAGTAGGTTCTGCGGGATGAAGAAGCTTGCACAGGATAGGGTAGCATGGAGAACTGCATCAAACCAGTCTCTGGACTGAAAACCACAACAATAACAATAACAATAACAACAACAACAACAACAACAATTGAATGATTAATGTTATATCACAACTGTCATCATTTTTGGAGCACAACTGCTGGCACAGTTTCATGCAAAAAAGTCCTGCTTGCCTACTCCCACACTGACGTTGATAATCTGTCGTGCATTTGCAAGATATAAACTGAAAAATGCTCTTGGGAACCACAGGTTTCAGTGAGGTAATGGGAGCTAATCCATTTTTTTTCAACTACCACACCCACTAACCTGGATCCAAATAGTACAGTATATGTACTGAAGAGGAGTTTTTGTTGCACTGATTTGTATGGTCCAGAGGGCATAGCTTTGAACAAATATGCAACTCATATACCTATTTTGTACGAGGTAAATACAATGAAAATGCAATAACTGTGTTCAGTGAATACCTGGATGCAGAGAAGACTACCAAATCTATGGAGCGCTTGAGGTGGTTGACCAAAAAGCAGTCCCTGGAGCCACAATTTAGCAGCAGCAACACACCAACAGTTTTAGCAGTAAATTTCTATCAAATGTGAAAAAAAAGATAATGCAAAATGTAATGAAAGTGGAATTACCTCCAAGAAGGCAGCTGGTGATGCAGATGCATTTTTTTATGTGGACAGCAGAATCTCTAGCTTCAGATCACAAGTATGTTGCAGATGTGGGGGAAGATGTTGACCTTCTGGTCATAATAATAGATCTCCAAACTCCATTCCAATGTATATTTCCTCTCACCAGGGACAGGTATAACCGAGCGAGGTGGCACAGTGGTTAGCACACTGGACTCGCATTCGGGAGGACGACGGTTCAATCCCGTCTCCAGCCATCCTGATTTAGGTTTTCCGTGATTTCCCTAAATCGTTTCAGGCAAATGCCGGGATGATTCCTTTGAAAGGGCACGGCCGATTTCCTTCCCAATCCTTCCCTAACCCGAGCTTGCGCTCCGTCTCTAATAACCTCGTTGTCGACGGGATGTTAAACACTAACCACCACCACCACCAGGGACAGGTATAGCCCCTCAGCTCCTCTTCCATCCAGGAAATGCAGCAGAGAAGAGTGTTGCCAACCATAATGACCGTTGTGACTTTGTGACAGCATTATTCAACCAAGGCAAGGTTCAATTTCTTAAGACCCTCTCCAAAAATCCGGATCTAAAATAATGCATTACTAAATTCGCTGATCTTTTGGTCCACCCAAAAGAAATAGTAGCTGCCAGTGAGAAATTACTGACTGACCTTTATTGTGGAAACCACCCAAAAGCAACACTCAACAAGCTGAGGTATAAGTAGTGTGTAACATCAGCCTACAAGACAAACACAACTTCCATACCTCCCACTGAAGCTGCAGCTCAATAACACACCTTCAGATTTTTCCATCAGGTGGAGCACTGGATTAGAATCTACTTGGGTTGAGAGCAATGGGTGTAGTAGTTGACAAAAATGGGTTGGCTCCCATTACCTTACTGAAACTCCCATCTCCCGAGAGCCTTCTTCTGCTTATATCTTGCAAATGCAACAGATTGTCAACATCAGTGTGGATGCAGGTGAGCACGACTCTTCTGCATGAAACTGTGCAAGAAATGTGAAGGGGTGTGACAAATGTAGAAACCAAATTTGATCTGGACAAGCCTCTTTCAGTACTACTTCTGAAGGAGCTGAAGTGACACAAAGTATTATTCACAGAATATAATGCAGCATTATGCATCTTTGGTAATCAAGTTTTCTCTATCACAACATTACTCATTTTTTTTAAGTTGAAGAACAGCAACAATTCACTGTTCAGACTGGACCTTCCACAGCCACTGATGCTTTGCCTGTACCTTCAATTGCCCAAGACCCAACACCTGGAGCTACTAGTGTCTGATGAAAGCACTGCCTGAACGACCAACATCTAAATGAAAATGAATAAAAATACTGTGCACAATATCAGACATCAATACATTGACAGTTCACTATACAACTTACCAGTCTTTTGTACTCATATTCTATCACTAAATGCTTTCTTTCTTTTGCAGACGGAGAATTACTCAATATAATGATCCAATCCTTGGCTCAACATAATCCCATTTCATGATACATATATATTAATACACAGATTTCATAGTCATATTTCTGTTCAGTGTGATGTACCTAATACCTGTATGCTGAAACATAATTTGTTAATGGTGTCATCAAACATGATTTCCCATCAATTCATTCAAAACAGCAACTTTTAAGTATAATACATTGAATGTATATGGCTGATGAGAGACTGACAGGTTGGTGGGGTTGATTGGCTCTAGGGCACAGATGGCATTTTTTGATTTACTCCCTCCAAATCCTATAAGAAAACTGAATATGACATGTGTCTCTTGTATAAAATTTAACATACTTTCACATGGTATATGGGTTTCGTTGATAACACGTACATGTTTTGAGTTTTTGTGGGTGGAGTGGGTGTTTTTGATGTTTCTGCAGATGGGCCAAAAATCGCTTCACTTCAGCGAACTCTAGCGCTAATACTGCTCATCAGAAAATCAAACCTTTCTAGTGCTCTTTGTAGGAAATTTTGCCTGTTTCACTTTTGTACGGGTTGGTCCTCTTCAAAAGCAACATAATTTTCAAAATATAAGTGAAAAACAAAAAGTGCTAAAATTTTGAGGTTTTTTTCATATTATACCGTGAGGCTGACCTCCTACATGGCAGCAAACTTCAAATAAGGATTCAGCTTCCCAGAAAACATATAGAAATGTTGAGCAAATAGCTTCCACAATTTTGTTATGAAAATGCCTGTTTTGACCTCTAATACAGTAGACTATAAGGAATCAAGATGATAGAGAGATGAAGAGAAGAGCAGTTTGGGTAAGTTTGTATACTTCACAGCAATTCGCAGTGCTGGAACAATTACGCCCATGTACAGGAATCTAAGTGACAACACATTATTGTCACTGTGTTTACGAGGGTAGAGACAGAATGTGAATCAATGTTTCAGTCTTTTGATGTGGGAACATCTACTGAGAACAATGTTTGTTGGTTTCAACACAATGAGATTAGGCAGTTAGATGCCATAGGTTGTTTCAACAATGGGACAGTAAGCAGGTGTAAAGTTTTAAAATTGTTAGGAATAACTCCTTGGTTCAATATGAGACAATCACTACTGGCAACTGGCTCCATGCGAACGCTCGACCCTGAAAAATGGGTGCTTAAGGCAACTGCAGGCTACAACAAGGAGAAACAAGAAAAGGAAGAGAGAAGGTGAAGAATATCTAAACCATGAAGAATATGCATCTCGAATGTATCAGGAATAACAGAGACGAGTCCGTATCAAATATAAACCTTGAATTAAATTTGCAGATAACTGTATTTCCTGATAAGTTCATTTCATGCAAATAAATAAATAAATAAATAAGTAAAATAAAAAAAATAAAAACTGGAGCTAGGGATCTGAAACTTTTCAGAATTTTTCAGGATATCACTTGCAGTCTGCAGTCAGGAAACTGCTACAAACAGGAGTAAAAATACAAACTGAGCGATTATAAAAAGTAAGCTTTATTTTGATGATTAGATGTAAATATTTCTCATGTGAAAGCTTGTAAATCAAACAGCATGATTGTAGACTACTTTTTAGTTAGACGTACATGTTGTTGGTTTGTACTTAAAATTACTATCATCTATGTAATACAGTCAGTGCATAGAATCCAAAAATGTTGCTGTGGGAAAAAAATTTAAAAAAGACTGAAAAAGTCAAAAACTGCATAAACAAATCAAAATGTGAAATAGTGTGAATAGCTATGTATCATTAATGTTCAGCAAGAGACACTCCTTCATCCCACTGGGAGTTCACACTTGCGAGCTATGACATGCAAACATTATGAAAATTTGCTAGCATTTTTCCATGCACTCACAGGCAAGTGACCAAGATAATTCAAACTGCACCACAATGTGGACTATAAGTAGCAGAACTAAGACTTGGGTGATACAGCAGACAAAAAGTTTTTTCAATCATATGAAGTAGTGTAGTATCAATGTTGTGCACCTTCATATTTTCGCAGTGCAATGATTGTTCCACAAAATTTTGGGGGTGCAGCTGCATAGATTTCACTTATTCCTCTGATATTTGGGCTGTACGAGGTCTGTTCAAAAAATTTCAGAGCTCTGTCCACAAATTTTTTCTATCCTTACCTTTTACTTATTGTGCAATGTCTCCTTCGAAATACTCTCCACCACAATTGATACACTACTCCCAACGCCGTTTTCACTTCTGGAAGCAGTCTAGGTACACCCCTTGCTGGATCGCATGAAGTGTCATCTGTGAATTTTCTTTTATCTCATCTATCATTACAAGTCTTCGACCTTTCAACAGGATTTCCAAATCCGCATGGGCCAGGTCTGGAGAGTATGGAGGATGAGGCAGCAAAGTGATTTTGTTTTTGTACAATAGTCACGCCGCAACATGGAGTAATGCGCAGGAGTGTTATCATGATGCAAGAGCCATGAATTCCAACCACATTTCAGGCTGTTTCCTCACAGGCATCACAACACACCCCAATACCACTGATTAACAGTTTGTTCCTGAGACATGAATTCATGATGAACTAATCCTTCAAAATCAAAGAAAACTACCACCATGGCTTCGACATTTGACCTGACCTGATGAGCTTTTTGGTCTCACAGAACCTTTCCCAACCCCTTGTGCAGATTGAACTTTGGTCTCAACATCATAACCATAGACTCATGCCTGATCACCAGTTACGATTCTCTTAAGGAACATCTTGTTCTCATTTGCATGATCCAAAAGATCTTCAGAGATTGTGAGGCAAAGACCTTTCTGGTCTTGATTCATGAGCTGTGGGACGAACTTGGCAGAAACACGATATATTACAATATGCTGTGTCAAGATTTCATTATATGATCTAAATGAAATGTTACATGCTTCTGCAATCTCTCGGACAGTCTGTCTTTGATTGACATAAACAATCTCACTGACGTTCCTAACATAAACGTTGTTGGTGTATGTCGAAGGGTGTCATGAACAATTGTCACCTTTAACTTCTGTCTGGCCATTTTTATATCGTTTGAACCACACATAACACCAAGTACGGCTTAAGACTTCGTACTTCAATTGGTGTCTCTCTGTAAAGCTTTTCTGAGTTTCACCAAAATTTAATGCAGACACATTGCTCCTCAAACTCTGCCATCTCAAAATTCGCAAACTGTGCGACACATGCTCTACTCAATATAGCACTGAACAATAACAGACATACAACAATGAAACTTTTGGCAGTTACACATTAAATACAGACATGTGCAGGGATGCACATGAGGCATGTGCAGGGATGAACATGAGACTGGATTCATGATTTTCTGTCAGAGAGGTCACAGTTTGTAATAACTGACAGAAAGCCATAGAGTAAAACAGAAGTGATTTCTAGTGTTCCCCAAGATACCGTTATAGGCCCTTTGCTATTCCTTACCTATATAAGTGATAATCTGATCAGCTGTCTTACATTGTTTACTGAAGATGCTGTCATTTATCGATTAGTAAAGTCATCATCAGAAGATCAAAACAAATTGCAAAAAAATTCAAAAAAGATATCTGTACGGTGCAAAAGCTGGCAATTGACACCAAATAACAAAAAGTGTGAGGTCATCCACATGAATGTTAAAAGGAATCCGTTTAACTTTGATTACATGATGAATCAGTCAAATCTACAGGTGTAAATTCAACTAAATACCTAGGAATTACAATTACGAACAACTTAAATTGGAAGGAACACATAGAAAATGTTCTGGTGAAGGCTAACCAAAGACTGTGTTTTATTGGCAGGACATTTAGAAAATGTAACATATCTACTAAAGAGACTGCCTACACTTGCCCGTCTCCTTTTAGAATATTGGTGCACAGTGTGGGATCCTTACCAGATAGGACTGACGGAGTACATCGAGCAAGTTCAAAGAAGTGCAGCACATTTTGTATTATCGCAAAATACGGAAGAGTGTGTCATTGAAATGATACAGGATTTGGGGTGGACATCATTAAAACAAAGGTGTTTTTCATTAAAGCAGAATCTTCTCATGAAATTTCAATCATCAACTTTCTCCTCCAAAAGCGAAAATATATTATTGACGCCAACCTACATAGGGAGAAATGATCACGATAATAAAATAAGCGAAATCAGAGCTTGCACAGAAATATATAGGTGCTCATTTCTTCTGTGCGCTGTACAGAATTGGATTAATAGAGAATTAGTGTGAAGATGGTTCGATGAACTCTATACCAGGTACTTAAATGTGATTTGCAGAGTATCCATTTGGATGTAGATGTAGATGCAACCGTATTTCGCTCCAACACACTCCTGACATGAAGTTACGAATGTTCTGGAATTGTTTGAACAGGCTTTGTATACCATCCAGCTATCTTCAGAATGAACTGTGTGTCTGGTGCTCCAGCACTAGCTCGTTTCTTTTAAACCTGCAGTCCCCATCACTGCGCATGTGGCCACAGATACACAAGGTGTCACAGACATTGATTGGTGGCGAAGAGGGGTGCCCACAAAAGGTGGATGCTCAGTCGTGGAGAGAGACAAGAGCCCCAAGATGAGATCAAAGTCCATAGGCTTTGAAGACGAATCATGAGAGATGTCAGTGAGAATGACATCAATATAATCAGACGATTTACTTCCCATTGCCATCAGGAGTTGATGCTTCCTCTTCAATTTTTTGGCCTGGGGAGGCTTAAGAGCCACAACTCCAGCAGTCGTAGTTGCAGCTCTGGATTGTGGACTAGAGTGACCCTTTAGAGAGGCAGGGAGGTCTGCAACATCAGAAACCATGGCCTTTTCTAAAGTTCTGGATGTGCTTCGAAATAAATGCAGCAACACAAGAGCACTGACAAACATAGGTACTAGTGCTGATGCCACAAACCTCCCATTCGTGTTGCATCATCAGTTTTATGAACTTCCTGTTTAAGAACAGAAGCTAAGGAGGTAGTGAACATAAGGGGCTGAATGTCCTTATGGGTCTTTTTGGCTACACCATATGAGATGCACTTTGTTGTTTTAAACTCCTGTATCTTCCTTTCTTCAAGGAAGACATTGCAGTCCCTTCTCCAGACACTGTGATCTCCACAGTAATTTACACACTTTGGAGGAGATGAACAACTAACTTCTTCATGAGCAGCCTTCATCACATATGCCACAAGTGACTTCTACTTTACAGCCGAGACTGGTGTGTCGAAAGTGCTGGCATCTAACACAGTGCATTGGGTTGAGAACTAAGACCACACATTTAAGCCAAGGAAACCTGTTTTCACATGCTATGGAAGCTTTGTGCTGTTGAAAGTAAATATAAATGAGTATTATATTTTCAGTGTCAACAATCCCTTCGTTGGCCCACTCAGCTTTCAGTTCCTCTTTGGGAATACTGACAAGATGTCTGCATGACACAACATCTTTGCTGCAGTTCAAGGTGTTGTGCAGTTCAGTTTCGATGGCATACTCTCCAAGACACTGAGCTTTCTCGAGGTTCATTACTTCTTGGGAACTAGACATTTCTATTGACAGTGTCCCATTTCATAATCACTTGACAGATTTTAAAGTTCTGCCATGCCCTCTAAACCCTTTTGAATGTAAAAAGGGAAACTCTCTCAAAGCTGTCCTCTGTCCCTTTTAACTAATATAAACAAATTCTGACCAGCAGCATGCATTCTGTTACTATTAATATCAGAACTCTGGAAAATCCCAGAGTCAGGAGAACTGGCTCGATGTTGATATCCACCAGCGGTACACCCATTTTGCTGGAGTGGAAGAATTTAATTTCAAGGTTTCCATCGTGGTCCCACGAGCAGCTAGGAAAATTAAGAGTGCACCTGGACAGAGCCGTACATACCTAGGTAAGCCTTCCAGCTCACAAAACCTACTTACCCTACAGATAGTTCTATAGTTTAAGATACAATGCTCGGTGGGCAACTAGGTTGACCACTCCATTTCTGGCATAATATTTAAAAGACTGACTTTGCTGTCTTTTCAGAAGCCATGAATTATTATCTTGGACACATTTACTGTTTGAGCTCAACCATAAACGGCAACCTGACTTGACAACTGGAAGTAAATCTTAAGTAAAACCTGCCACATAAATTTCAGTAATCACAGCTCTTCGATTGTACTACCTGAATTAACCATATCCCAATTCTCTCCAAAAAAAAGAACCATCCTTAGCAGTACCTCAGATTAAACTTGAGTAAGAATAGTTAAGACACAGTTTCCAGAGTGGCTAAGCCATGTGTCTCCAATATACTTTCTTCCAGGAGTGCTAATCCTGCAGAGTATACAGGAGAATTTCTGTAAAGCCTAGAAGGTAAGAGACAAATTACTCTACTTAATATTTTCTTTTCAAATAAATCTTTCCATTTTTTGTCACACTTGAACATTTCCCAGCTGCTGACTAACTGGTCTCCTCGTGACTAATGATTCATAAAAACGTGAGATGGTCATATACTCAAACTGAAAGGCTACTCTTGATTCCGAGGCCATTCAGTCTTTGTGACAGTACAAACCACCAACTAATCACATGCTTCTTTCTCAGATGAATTGATTCACTGTAAAATCTGCCCTACAGATACGAGCACTATGTGCTTCTACCCATAACTTTAAAGACGAATATTAATGGGTGGACTACATATTACCATTGACAACATATTCTTCTGGCTCATAAGGTGTATGGATAATGATGTATTTTACATGCAGCTAATGTGAACAGAAAAAAATGGCACGAATATCTTTTGGGTTTTTATTTATTCAGTGATGTTGCAATCAAACTATCAGTAATTTTCTTTTCACCAACAAATATGGTGTAGTCAGTGAAATTTTTCTTTCCTCGACTGCTTTATATGGGTAACTGCCTCACAGGTTCATGAACTGTAAAATAAATATGCTGTACACTTCTCTGGATATTCTTGGTGCATCACTCACATTTCCTAATCCATTCTGGCATTGTTAAACTGAATTCCACATAAAGCCGACTATTAATCATAAGGTCTAATACCATCTTTTTGATATTTCAATCATGCTTCCCCATTCACCCTGTAGCTATGCACAGTTAAGGTTCATCAAGTTCTAGCCCCTTCAGGTGAAGTAAAAATCCACAATAACATCAACATCAGTATCAGGTGTGATCCACAGGTATGAATACACTCTTGTATTTGTTGTAATATGAAAGTAAACAGCATCTGAATGTCATTGTGAGGAATTTCTTTCCACACTTGAAACAGATGCTCTATAAGTTCATGAAGACTGCTTGCTCGAAGCTGGTGTTAAGGTGCAAGTTTTATTGTATTTTTTTTTAAGTTTTTCCTCAACTAACAATTGTTTGTATTGCTGTCTTCTGCTGAAATTAAACTGTTTAGTTCCTTTTTCCAACTGAAAATTTTTTCAATACTAACTTATTTTAAATCCTGGTTGCTTTCTGTCCTCCATACCCTAGGTGCAGCAATGGCACTTTTAACATACTTTACCACTCATGATAGAGCTCCCCCTCCTCCTTTGGTTCCTTGGCTTTTCTTCTATTAACCAAACCATGTTACCTATCCATTTTCTGCTGGAAAGGGCATGCCTAGTGTAATCACATCTGTTGCCAGAATCAATAGGAACCATGCCAATGTGTGACCATGCATGCAATGTAAGCAGTCATCCAATTCCAAGTTAACTCTCCTGGCTGAAGAGTTCAAATGAGGTCAGTCATAGCATTTCAGAACAGATACAAATTCAACACTGGTAACTCTCAATGGTGATGTTGCCTTCACCAGCTCACACATGATATTGTACCTAAGTTGCCTGTCAATACTACTGTCCAGAAAACCCACTACAACCACAGTGTTCTGTTTCCTGGATGCTTTACAAAGTTATCCAAAATCCTTGTCACCTGACACAGATCAGCAGGAGGTACAAAAAAAAATTATCTGTGACTTTGTTTCTTATCCAGGTTTATCCTACCAAAGTCAGCAAACACTTCTAGCACAAGAACCATATAACAACAAAATTTTCTCTCTCTTAACTTGACATCCTTATTTTTCTATTTATTATTGAAAAAATGTTGTGCCCTGTCTATACCTGTCTCTACCTAAGGATTACCCATTTCTAAATGAAGCAATAAGTCATAGTTATTTTTCCTAATATCACAAAGCTGTCAGATGAAGTTCTATGCCTGTTCCTTCTATGACCTATTACCATTTTTCACCATTCTTCCTCTTTCACCATCCCAAATCATTTCTAGCTATATATAATTCAGCCTAGGGCAGTAATTTTCTCGTCTCCTTCCATTATCTTCCTAACTCTATTGCCTATCCTACAAAACCACTGAAGAAATTCATTTACTTTCCTGATTACCACACCACTACTGTAACCCAATTGAAAAAAAAACTATAGCATCCATCACACAATACCAAGGAAACAACAATTCTAAGGCAA
Organism: Schistocerca gregaria; assembly: GCF_023897955.1. Taxonomy (NCBI): domain Eukaryota; kingdom Metazoa; phylum Arthropoda; class Insecta; order Orthoptera; family Acrididae; genus Schistocerca; species Schistocerca gregaria. The sequence goes on from NC_064920.1 coordinate 863,883,921, forward strand.
GTGAGACACTTTTGAATAATGATCAAATATTAATTTGGTAATAATGACTTAATTAAATTACTGAGAAACAAGGAAATACATTTACAAAAATTTGGCCTATACCCAACTGTGTGTAAAAAGAACTACTCGTACAAGTTTTATGGGAAAAAAAATTAAAATTTACACTACCTTCCAGAGGTATGAACTAAATAATGAAGAGATAAGCTCTACTTTAATTGCTGGATACACAAAAAAGTACAACTATGATTACAGTGCCAAAACATAGACAAAAATGTGACTATGACCAGACTTTGCAATCCTTTTGGGTTTCCCGGAATAATACAGAAAGAAGACTGGAACATTTTACACGGCTTAAACCACACATTAATTCACATACAGGGTGACAATTATTTAACTAGATGAAAAAAAAGTAAATTAGTTACAAACTACAGCATCACACACTTTATTCGACATGTAAACATCACTAGGAATATTTGGACTTATGTTATGACATTTGATATGCCCACCATCACTGGCGACTATGTAGTGCAGATGCACAGCGAAATTCTGCATGACCCGCTGAAGTGTCAGAACATTGATGCTGTCAATGACCTCCTGAATGGCTGTTTTCAGTTCCTCAATGGTTTTTGGGTCATTGCTGTACATCTTGTCTATAATATAGCCCAACAAAAAAGAGTCACACATGTTCAGATCCAGAGAATATGGCAGCCATGGCCCACGCCAGTGGCCTCTGGGTACCCCAGAGCCAGAATGCAGTTCCCAAAGTGCTCTTCCAGGACATCAAACACTCTCCTGCTTCAATGCGATCGATCTCTGTCTTGCATGAACCAAATCTTGTCAAAATCAGGGTCACTTTGGGTAATGGGAATGAAATTATCTTCCAAAAACTTTCACATACTATTTGGTAGTCACCACGCCATCTAGGAATATCACATTGATATTTGCATGACTGGGCATTGCAAACCACACAGTAACCCATTGAGAGTGAAGAGGCTTCTCGATCATGAAATGTGGATTCCCAGTCCCCCAAATGCATCAATTTTGCTTGCTGATGAACTCATCCAAATGAAAGTGAGCTTCTTTGCTAAACCAAACCATACATAAGCATACTAATTCCCATCATACCCCATGGTCAACTGTGCAGTTTGAATGTTCTAATGCAAACGATTCAGAATTTATGATGATTTTATTTCATATAGTTCAGTAACTGTCACCCTGCATTTATTGAGTTATGTCAACTACACCAAGTGCTACTGCAAACTAAATGACTTATATTTACAAGAGTACGAAACTCACTCATCTCACCATGTGCAGAGCTGCTAACCTTGACAGACATGGAAGAATGGATACTACACTTAGAACAGTACACTTAGTATGAAGACTGAAAATATACTAACTTATGTTCATTTTATATGTATTATTGCCACTTGTTGATTCAGGACATGTAAGTGACTGAAAATTTACTAACTTAGCCTATGTTCATTTTAAATGTATTATTGCCGCCTGTTGATTCAAAGCATATGTATTTTCCTTTTAATTTGGTAAACAGATAGCTTTACTTATGTTAATGAAAGCATGAAATAACTGTAGTACACAGAGACTACATGAACATAATTACTTCAACACTGTCACATCAACCACTACTTAAGGCAATTCTCCTCCTATGAAGCAATTAAAAACATAATCATCAAAAAAGGTATACCCTTTCAGCAGCTTCTACTGAATCAGATCCATGAACAGCATTGTATGATTTGTCTTTGCCGTACTTTGCTCTCACACTCTCTGGGGCACTTGTACGGGCAACCTCAGAATCTGTTGGTCCAATAGTTTCGCGCCATTTGGCTATACCATTTTCCGCAACTAGTTCCATTGCTAGTACAGGTCCTGATGTCATAAACTCAACTAAGAATCTGTAACACAAGAAATAACTTGTGGAGAAAAATACCTTTTTTCTGATTTTATATATATGGTCCACATACATATAAGTCAACCCTCAACTCACAATATAGACACAGAAGCAAACTGGCTTCAACAAGAGAAACAGAATCAGCCATTTTTTTCTCTCAATAAAACTATGCTATTTATGTGCCATCCAGATCTGTTTTGAACATTATCTCACACTATGAATAGGATTTCAAAGGCCTCTCCTACCTTACCTAAATACTACATCATTTCGGCTGTTTGCACATATCTCCTACAGCAAGGCAAAGCTTTCATCTCTTTCTCTCATAACAGAAGAAATCTTTATAAATCAAACTTTGCAGTGTACCTTTGTGTTTTTATTCAGGTAACCTTTGATACAATGCACAGTATATTCAACATCACTCCAAGTTTGACCCATACTGTACACCTGCTTCATAAATTCGTTATCACCAAACATGTGCACGACACACACTCCAAGCTCTAGATACTGAAGATTAGTCTAAAAAATTTTAGCCTTTGATCATACTACTGAAGATCTCATAATTTTAGTCTATGATGGAACTCACCGAAGGCTTCAACTTTACCACCCTTTACAATTTAATGTCATCACTACCACCTTAATAATCAATGTATCCATACATCCAGTTCCTTGCTAATTCCCTGCTTTCATGTAATCTATGTAGAATTTCAATGGCTCTTAGCCACAGAATAAAAATGCGAGACTGCAAACAATCACAGCAATAACACATTTGAATTTTCTCTCCAATAAAATGTGCTGCCATGTGCCTGGCACAAAGTACCACCATTACATGCAAACAGAGGTACATTCACTTCAAGTGAATGCAACAATAGCACACATAGTTGGAATGAGTTAGTAAAAATAAGTTAAAATAACTACAAATATCAGTTCAACCACCATTGCATGCTGTAACTTCTTGCTGCATTCGGGAACCTGTAGGTAGAAACTGTTGCTAGAGCCTAACAACAAAAGTAGAATGACCATTTAATCAACTTCCACATGGGTCTGACCTATCAAAATTCATTTGATAAATGAAGTCTCAACATAATTCAAACACAGAACTGACATAATGTAACACATGAAGCTGCTGTATAACTTATTTTTAATTTTATGATCAACTGCAGTCAGAGACCATTTTTCAGTAACTGCTATACAACGTTATGGACACAGTAACCATAACGTTGTACATCGGGTAATGGAAAAAATCTGTCTCACAATTAAAATTAAATTATACAGCTACTCCACATGTTACAGTATTTCATTTCTACAATTCAACAAAGCTTTCAAACACAACCAACTAAAATAATTCAAAAAGCTGCCTATCCCAACTGGATTCTCCCTCATCAGAGCAACAATTGCCATCCTACACTCAAAATATAGCTGTTCGCTATGCACAGATGACACAATGATTTACAGCTTCTCTGTCTTGCAATACTTTCTTCTTCAACGAAGTATGGAAACCAATGTATTCTCAAATTTCTACTAAAAAAGTAAATAACACTGACCTATAAAGGCAAGTAAAGAGGAATCTGACAGAAGCTGTTGGTTGATCTCTTGACTGCTTATTGATTTCAAGGTACCTTGTGTCTTCATCACTGGGGATCGGTACTGCGCAGTCTTGGAGAAATTATGGCAGGCAGTCAAGGATGGAAGCCTAAGAAATCTGTTACAAGGGATGCTGCTGCCTCACAATAACGCCCGTCCCCATACTGAAAATGTTGTAATGCAGAAGTTGCCCCATCTCCTGAAGTCAATGAGTGAGAATTGGTATTCTTATACAATTAAATCAGTCGTTAATATTAAATACAAATATGCCTGTGTTGGCAACAGTAGTCTAATTAGTGAGCTCAACACTGTTTAATTGCAAGTGAGCAAAATGTGCTGCTGGCTCGCAGTAAGGGCTAGTAGCACAAATGTATCGCAGAAGCCACGCCAACTCATGCAATCCCCTCATACAATTTTCACGCCTTTAGTCCTTAAAAAAAGCCTTGAAGGGTCGTCAGTTCCTGTTGGACAAGGATGTGCATTAGGCAGTTACAGTGTTTTATGAAATGAGTATCTTCAACTTGGTGCATCAATACAATGATTGGCTCAATACTCACAGCGATCTTACGTGATAGTCTTACTGATTCTGGACTGTACGGCCTCTGAATGAAAACTTTTTGATCACCCCTTATATTAATAAAGGGACTCTAAATAAATTCCATAACGGGACACAAAATAAATTCCATAATCAATGAGACACAGAAAGTACTGTGGTGTAATTACCCCTCTTCCGTGAAATAAGACTTTGAAATAGCAATAGCAAATGCAGAAATACCATTGAAATTAGACATGTGAAATTTTAATCGTAACATGTTAGCAGACAAATTGTGATCTTTTGAAAATATTCTAATTGATATCCAAATACATTTTATAATCAGTTAGAATAATTTATCATAAACAATCCGCAGTTTAATGACATTTGCAAACACAAAGAAAGGATGATGATATTCTTGATGGATCTGCAGCTGGATCATACAATCATCGAGGTAAAATATTTCTACAGTCCACCTGGCTTTCATCTTCAGGTGAGAATCTCCTGTGAGATTAGCAGGTAATTTTTTCACCTGAAGAGAGTGGCCAGATTGAGTGTAGAAACATTGTGTCTAGATGTCTGTATGATTCAGATGCAGACCCATCAAAAATATCAATTAATATGCTGGAAAAGTATAAATAGTCACATATAGAAAGGATTTATAACACACTGGTATCTAGTATGCTCATTTTCATTGACAGTATACTTTGCTTTACACGTACGGCAAAAATGGTTTTCCCTCATGTTCTTTATAAAACTCCTGTGCTTGTTCCTTTGTAAGGCGTGCCATCTTCAATTTTGTTATTTTAAAGTCATTTGCATAAATCATTTTCAGTATTTCACCATATTTATCAGCCACATCAGGCTTCAGCATTCCAAAAGTCCTGTAAATAAAAGTAGAAAAATTTGTAAACTAGCACACTAGTCAAATTGCTAAATGTTTCAATACTATGAAAAGTACATAAAAATTTCATTTGGGATAAAATATGAAAACAAACGAATATATTAAAGAAGTAATATAGCAGGTTCAGATAATAGAATATGGAACAACAGGAGTTATTAAAACTTTTATCCAATATAGATGTGCAACCAAGCAACTGTGATGAACAAAAACTATAATAAATGATTGCAACCAGATGCCTTTTGTTTACATAAGATATTTTTTTATTTTACCACTATCAGATACCATGTCACCTAGTGACATCATCAGATGGTGTACAGTTTTTAGTGTTTGTTTGTAGCATTGGGGGGGGGGGATCATTTGCATCCATGGGGTTAATATTGGTGCACTCGCAATTAAGTTTTTAAGAATGTGGGAGGTGTTAAATGTGGCATAGTTTGTGTAGCAGTGTAGAATGATCACAGCTGGCAAATAACTGTAAATCCACAAGTGCATCAAGATTAACCACACAAATGCAAATAACTCCACACAGCAATGCACACAAACACTAAGAACTGCATACAACTGCATACCGTATGATGAAGGTGACTTGAAACTGGTAGAGGCAAAATAAAAAATTTCTACCCTCAGAAAAGGTGACATGTAATCATTTCTGATAACTATGAAAGTTATTGTTGCAGAACTACAGCAACTGACAGCATCTTTTCTTGTTAAAGAATAAAAATGTACATGAAAGCAACTCATACACCAATGTCAAAAACTCTTTGGACAGGAACATCAAAGAATATTCATGTGTGCCTTCTCTGATATACCTTTCTTTATTTAATTTATAAATTTTCAACTGTTGTGCGAGTACTCAAACTTTTGTGTCTCACACATTTAGAATAAGTATCTGGGACAGGGTTTGTTTAATAATATTGTATTAAATATCTTATCCAATAATTATCTCAAGCAGTTAGAGAACTGACACATGATGGTACCATTGGTAATATCTTAGATTTCTTGGTGGCAGACCTCAACCAATTCACTTGCGAAGAGTAGGTCATCAGTAAACGTAAGGCTGTTGTACCACTAATCACGACAAATGTGAAAGAGATTGTTAAGAATGATAGGAAAGTATTTCTGTCTAGTAACTACGACAAGAAACAGACTGCAGATTACCTGAACAGTCAACTTTTAACATTTACCTTTGAAGCAGAAAATGAGAAGCATCAATGGACAACATTCAGGGGTATTGTACAGTACACTATAGACATGTATCTGCTGAGCAAGGTTGTGAAGGATGGGAAAGAGCTACCAAAGCTCAACAGCCATGTTAGAATGTAGCTAAAAAAGCAAACAGAGCTTCATCACAGATTAAAATAAAGCCGAGGTCTTTATGAAATTTCTGAGCAAAAGCAAAATTAGGGCTTAGGTGGGGGCATTTCCCTCCTCTCTATTTCCAAATAAAAATGGGTTGAGCCATCTACCCAGCAAAACAGTAATCAAACTGGCATCGGAACCGAGGATGACGAGACAACAGAGTAACTGGTCTTCGGAAGTTATTTCAGTGTAGAAATTGCAGTACAGTTCCTTCTTTCAACCATGGCACAAAAGTCTAAATGAGAGATATTTAAATATGTGATTGCAGAATAGAATTGCACAACAAATGAATCAAAAGAAATGCTGCTTCTCATAAGGAACTAACAATGAAGCATTACCATACATGGAAATTTGATGTGGCATTTTAACATCAAGAATTAAACCAAATCTTCAGACGATAAGAGAAATAACAGAGCTCATAAATAAATAGAATTTTTCAACAACAACAAAAACAACAACATTTGTCCTTAACACAACCTTATGAGGACAAAAAGGAATTGGCACAAACCAAATGGTCTTAAAAAGAAACTGATTATATTTTATGTCAAAAAGCAAAATTCACTTTTGAATCCTGCAAAAGTTCGGCAAGCAAGATCCAATTTCTTAAAATACAAACCATCAAAGATTTTTTAAAAACTGTTTTTATTTAACTCCTTACATGTTTCTCTATTTTTCGACATAGTTTCCAAATTTGTTTAAACATTTGTCATAAGCTCAGCAACTTCCCCCTCACCGGCAAGATAGTGCGACGGCCTACTCACCTGAAGATGGCGGGCAGATGGACAGCCGAAATATTGTGTCTGGATGACAAGATATTCCGGTTGGAGACCTGATATGAGTACAACGAATTATTACGCTGGGAAAGTTTACAGAGCCACATAAAGAGCCTCTACGGGGAGGAGATGTTTGAACTTGTAAGGAAGTTTGATAAACTTCGTAAGAAGAAGGAGAAGTTACTGACCACCCGCACTTTTCTGCTGAGATGCTGGACTGTAGGTATAATACCTAAATTTGCCAGAATTGTTCATTACAATGGGACAAGAATGGCCAACAGCATTCAGAAGCATGCTGGTTTTGTCTTAGTAAGGGAGCACATTCGTTTTACACGTAGGCAACTGGATTTCAAATCCAAGGATTTATTTTATTTGCATTTGAAAGTTTCAGCATTGCTGTCTGCTGCATCCTGGAATTGAGCTGACAGTTCATCCTGTGCAATATCAGACTGGGTCCATGCAAATGTCGTCAGTAGCAATCTTCCAAGTTTCAACAGCTTCCTTCTCAGTCTACAATAATGGATGATGACACCCATTGACATATTAAGATTAATCTCACAACCAAACAACTGGAATATGCTACGCTGGCAGTATTGGAAAAGGGATTGAATTTTGCACCTACACCCAGGAATGTTCCCATCATGGAATTCATTTCCACCATTGAACAAGTGGTGTCCAGGTTTCCTGGCGATCTAGCAGATGATGTTAGGCAAGAGGTCTCTCATACATTGCATCAGGTGCCACCCCTGCGACGTAACATTTCCTCACTTGAAAGAGCCGTGATCTGTTCCATCAGAAAAGACCAGGATTTAGTAATTCTTCCAGAAGACAAGGGTAATGCAACCGTTCTTCTTTTGCGGGACAATTATGTGGATAAAATGGATCTTTTGCTTGCAGACTTGGCATACCGAAGATTGAAGAATGAGCCAACCGAACGTATAAAATGCAAGACGCTTTCACTTTTGAAGAAGAGTTCATTATCTGACGATGTTCTGAAAAAACTTCGACCTGATGCTGCAGTCCCGCTGAGATTATATCGTTTACCTAAGATACACAAGCAGGGAGTACCCATTCAGCCTACTGTCAGCTATTCAGATGCTCCTACTTACAACTTAGCCAAGTATTTAGTGTCCATTCTCAGTCCCCATGTCAGAAAATGTGAACACCACATATCCAATTCTCTGGTTTTTATTCAGTGTTTGAAGTATTTGTGTCTCAGTCCCACGAATTTGCTTGTTAGTTTTGATGTTGTGTCTCTTTTTACCAGAGCTCCTCTTGAAGATTCTTTGCAGTTGATTGGGGAAAAATTGTATGAAGAAACAACTAAGCTTAGTCGCCATGTGTTGATGTCGGCGTATTTTTTATTTAATGACAAATACTTTGAACAAATTAATGGAGTGGCTGTGGGAAGTCCATTATCCCACATAGTTGCCAATTTGTTTATGGCAGATTTTGAGGACATGGCACTGAAGACGGCGTTCTTAAAACCAATTTGCTTCTGGAGATACGTTGACGATACGTTTATGGTACGGCCAATGAGAGGGATGCTCTAGATCATTTTAAATGTCTGCATCCCAATATTAAGTTCACTATGGAAATTCAAAAGGGTGGAAAACTTCCGTTTTTAGATGTCTTGGTCCACAAGAGAGATGATGGGACATTAGGATATAGAGTTTATCGTAAGCCCACGCATACAGACCGATATCTTCATGCTTTAAGTTGTCATCTATCGTATCAATGCAACAGGGTCTATGTACATTGGTAAAAAGAGCTCCGCAGATGACAAAGAGATTGATGAAATGTATGATGAGATAAAAGAAATTATTCAGATAATGAAGGGAGATGAAAATTTAATAGTCATGGGTGATTGGAATTTGTTACTAGGAAAAGGAAGAGAAGGAAATGTAGTAGGTGAATATGGAATGGGGTAAGAAATGAAAGAGGAAGCCGCCTGGTAGAATTTTGCACAGAGCATAACTTAATCATAGCTAACACTTGGTTCAAGAATCATGAAACAAGGTTGTATACATGGAAAAAACCTGGAGATATTGGAAGGTTTCAGACAGATTATATAATTGTAGGACAGAGATTTAGGAACCTTGTTTTAAATTGTAAGACATTTTCAGGGGCACATGTGGACTCTGACCACAATCTATTGGTTATGAACTGTAGATTAAAACTGGAGAAACTGCAAAAAGGTCGGAATTTGAGAAGATGGGACATGGATAAAGTGAAACAACCAGAGGTTGTACAGAGTTTCAGGGAGAGCATAAGGGAACAATTGACAGGAATGGGGGAAAGAAATGGGTAGCTCTGAGGGATGAAGTACTGAAGGCAGCAGAGGATCAAGTAGGTAGAAAGACGAGGGCTAGTAGAAATCCTTGGGTAACAGAATAAATATTGAATTTAACTGATGAAAGGAGAAAATATAAAAATGCAGTAAATGAAGCAGGCAAAAAGGAATACAAACGTCTCAAAAATGAGATCGACAGGAAGTGCAAAATGGCTAAGCAGGGATGGCTAGAGGACAAATGTAAGGATGTAGACACTTATCTCACTAGGGGTAAGATAGATGCTGCCCACAGAAAAATTAAAGAGACCCTTAGAGATAAGAGAAGCACTTGTATGAACATCAAGAGCTCAGATGGAAACCCAGTTCAAGGCAAAGAAGGGAAAGCAGAAAGGTCGAAGGAGTATATAGAGAAGGTCTATATAAGGGCGATGTACTTGAGGACAATATTATGGAAATGGAAGAGGCTGAAGATGAAATGGGAGATACGATACTGCGTGAAGAGTTTGACAGAGCACTTAAAGACCTGAGTCGAAACAAGGCCCCCGGACTAGACAACATTCCATCGGAACTACTGACGGCCTTGGGAGAGCCAGTCCTGACAAAACTCTACCATCTGGTGAGCAAGATGTATGAGACAGGCGAAATACCCTCAGACTTCAAGAAGAATATAATAATTCCAATCCCAAAGAAAGCAGGTGTTGATAGATGTGAAAATTACCGAACCATCAGTTTAAGAAGCCACGGCTCTAATTAACATGAATTCTTTACAGGTGAATGGAAAAACTGGTAGTAACCAACCTTGGGAAAGACCAGTTTGGATTCCATAGAAATGTTGGAACACGCGATGCAATACTGACTGCACAACTTATCTTAGAAAATAGATTAAGGAAAGGCAAACCTACGTTTCTAACATTTGTAGACTCAGAGAAAGCTTTTGAGAATGTTGACTGGAATACTCTCATTCAAATTCTGAAGGTGGCAGGGGTAAAATACAGGGAGCGAAAGGCTATTTACAATTTGTACAGAAACCAGATGGCAGTTATAAGAGTCGAGGGGCAGCAAAGGACATGGAAGAGCAGCTGAACAGAATGGAACAGAATGGTCTTGAAGGGAGGATATAAGACAAACATCAACAAAAGCAAAATGAGGATAATGGAATGTAGTCGAATTAAATCGGGTGATGATGAGGGAATTAGATTAGGAAATGAGATGCTTAAAGTAGTAAATGAGTTTTGCTACTTGGGGAGCAAAATAACTTATTATGGTCGAAGTAGAGAGGATATAAAATGTGGATTGGTATGTTGAAGAAAGAAACAAAGCCAAACAGATAATTACAGCATCCAAGAAGAACTCTTGGGAAGACTTTGGAAATAGGTTGGAGACCTTGGGTTAAGCTGCTGGAAAACCATTCTGGAGTGTAATTAGCAGTCTTCGAAAGGGAGGTAAGAAGGAAATGACAAGTATTTTGGACAGGTCAGGAATACTGCTGGTGAATCCTGTTGATGCCTTGGACAGATGGAGGGAATATTTTGAAGAGCTGCTCAATGTAGGTGAATACACGATCAGTAATGTTTCAGATTTCGATGTACAATGGGACAGGAATGATGCTGGAAATAGGATCACATTTGAGGAAGTGGAGAAAATGGTCAATAGATTGCAGTGCAATAAAGAGGCTGGGGTGGATGAAATTAAGTCAGAACTCATCAAATACAGTGGAATGTCAGGTCTTAAATGGCTACACTGGATAATTGAAATGGCGTGGGAGTCAGGACAGGTTCCATCAGACTGGACAAAAGCAGTAATCACACCAATCTTTAAACATGGAAACAGAAAAGATTGTAACAACTACAGAGGAATCTCTTTGATCAGCGTTGTGGGTAAAATCTTCTCAGGTATTGTTGAAAGGAAAGTGCGAGTATTAGTTGAGGACAAATTGGATGAAAATCAGTGTGAGTTTAGGCCTCTTAGAGGTTGTCAGGACCAGATCTTTAGCTTATGGCAAATAATGGAGAAGTGTTACGAGTGCAATAAGGAATTGTATCTATGTTTTATAGATCTAGAAAAGGCATATGACCGGGTTCCTAGGAGGAAGTTATTGTCTGTTCTACGTGATTATGGAGTAGGAGGCAAACTTTTGCAAGCAATTAAAGGTCTTTACGTCGATAGTCAGGCAGCAGTTAGAGTTGACGGTAAATTGAGTCCATGGTTCAGAGTAGTTTCAGGGGAAAGACAAGGCTGCAACATGTCTCCACTGTTGTTCATATTATTTATGGATCATATGTTGAAAACAATAGACTGGCTGGGTGAGATTAAGATAGGTGAACACAAAATAAGCAGTCTCGCATATGCGGATGACTTAGTTGTGATGGCAGATTCTATTGAAAGTTTGGAAAGTAATATTTCAGAGCTAGATCAGAAATGTAAGGACTATGGTATGAAGATCAGCATCTCCAAAACAAAAGTAATGTCAGTGGGAAAGAGATATAAACGGATTGAGTGCCAAATAGGAGGAACAAAGTTAGAACAGGTGGACGGTTTCAAGTACTTAGGATGCATATTCTCAATGGATGGCAACGTAGTGAAAGAACTGGAAGCGAAGTGTACCAAAGCTAATGCGGTGAGCGCTCAGCTACAATCAACTCTCTTTTGGAAGAAGGAAGTCAGTACCAAGACTAAATTATCTGAGCACCGTTCAATCTTTTGACCAACTTTGTTGTATGGGAGCGAAAGGTGGGTGGATTCAGGTTACCTTGTCAATAAGGTTGAGGTTACGGATATGAAAGTAGCTAGGATGATTGCAGGTACTAGTAGATGGGAACAATGGCAGGGGGGTGTGCACAATGAGGAAATCAAAGAAAACTGGGAATGAACTCTATAGATGTAGCAGTCAGGGTTAACAGGCTTAGATGGTGGGGTTATGTTACACGCATGGGAAAAGCAAGGTTACCCAAGAGACTCATGGGTTCAGCAGTAGAGGGTAGGAGGAGTCGGGGCAGACCAAGGAGAAGGTACCTGGATTCGGTTAAGCATGATTTTGAAGTAATAAGTTTAACATCAGAAGAGGCACCAATGTTAGCACTGAGTAGGGGATCATGGAGGAATAAGGGGGACTATGCTCCAGACTGAACACTCAAAGGCATAATCAGTCTTAAATGATGATGATGGTGATGATGATGATGGGCAATGGCAAGGAAAGTGTTTCTGAAGAAGAGAAATTTGTTAAAATCAAGCATAGATTTAAGTGTCAGCAAGTCGTTTCTGAAAGTATTTGTATGGAGTGTAGCCATGTATGGAAGTGAAACATGGACGATTAATAGTTTAGACAAGAAGAGAATAGAAGCTTTCGAACTGTGGTGCTACAGAAGGATGCTGAAGATTAGATGGGTAGATCACATTCTAATGAGGAGGTACTGAATAGAATTGGGGAGAAGAGAAATTTGTGGCACAACTTGACTGGAAGAAGGGATTGGTTGGTAGAACATGTTCTGAGGCATCAAGGGATCACCAATTTAGTACTGGAGGGCAGCGTGGAGGGTAAAAATCGTAGACGGAGACCAAGAGATGAATACAATACACAGATTCAGAAGGATGTAGGTTGCAGTAGGTATTGGGAAATGAAGAAGCTTGCACAGGATAGTTTAGCATGGAGAGCTGAATCAAACCAGTCTCTGGACTGAAGACCACAACAACAACAACACGTACTGCCTATGCACTAACTCCTTCACTCATTCTTCTGGCTGATGTGCTGGCTTTCTACTACACCCTTCACGTTTTCACATTTATCTGTCTGAAGAGCTGAGTCAACACCTCTCCATAATGAATGAGATTTGAATCTCAGAAAGATAAAATGACTTTAGTATTACCCACAACAGATATTGAGCAAAAGATTTTACACAAAGACACATTTTACTTTGAAAGAATAATGCATTATCATAAAGGTGATTTAAGTCAGAATTTGTTGCTGCAATGAAGTAAGAGAAAATCTGTTAACAATGAAGTTTAATAACAGCTTACAAAATAACATCACAACAAAGAATGTGATATGCTAAGCGACCATGCTAATACGTCTATTAGATGTACTGATGGATTTTCTTACATGCAATTACAGTTATATGTTTCATCATTATTCAAGTCATTTCATGTGTAAAAATCTGATTAAGAGAACTCAGCTGTTCATTTATGTGCCTGTTTATTACAGACAAGTACAAATAACTATTTTGATAGATGCAGAGTACACCTACACACTCAGAAAGATGTGAGAATCCTAAAAAGGGCTTGAAACAAAATTTAAAAAATCTTATTTTCCTTAGATGGTTCCAATTCTCCAGAAATATCACTTGAAGCAGTACCAGCTCAGTATCTACCTGGCAAATTTCTACCTTCCGGCTGCACTGAACCAATCAGCTGTTGTTAATCATGGAAACAATACCAATAATACAGATACATTTAGGATGACGAAAAAATAAGTAAAAATGTAATATAACAAGTTAATGTGCCTACTTTATGAATGCACCAGAGCTGTACCAATGTAATGTTCATCACTGAATCTAAATGTAGTGTTAATAATCACAAATTATTTAGATAACTCTCAGATATATTTCCAGTTTTACAGTTTTTATGAACCATAAATATGAGCCACAAAAAAAGACTGAATATTTTGAGGTTGAAAGTAGATACCTAAATTGGACACAGAGGACAGAGCGACCATGGACAACTGCTAAATGTCAGTATCCGAGTAATGATATAAACATATTAAAAACAAAGATTCCAAGACTTACCAAGCGGGAAAGCGCCGGCAGACAGGCACATGAACAAAACACACAAACACACACACAGAATTACTAGCTTTCGCAACCGATGGTTGCCCTCTCCTTCCTGAAGAAGCAACCATCGGTTGCGAAAGCTAGTAATTCTGTGTGTGTGTTTGTGTGTTTTGTTCATGTACCTGTCTGCCGGCGCTTTCCCGCTTGGTAAGTCTTGGAATCTTTGTTTTTAATATATTTTTCCCATGTGGAAGTTTCTTTCTATTTTATTTACATAATGATATAAACAAATTTTTAATCTCAGTTGATGCAGACCACTGAATCACAATATACAGTGCTTTCGAATAAATGGGAAATTATGACTAAAAATGTCAGTTCACTGCAAATCATATCCAAAATTGACCAAAAGGTCGAATAACAAGAAATGTATAAAATTATTAGGTGAAGATATTTTTCTTACTTCTATCTCCTTTTCACAAAAGTGGCAAGAAGTGACACTTGGACAAGAGATTTGGATTGAAAGAAGTTCAACATATAAAAAATTCAAGCACATAATGATTAAAGACTCACAATTGCAAATTTTAATGTACAAGCTGTTTTTAACACTCCAAAATGAATTTGTGACTAAATATTATACCTCAGAAAACTTGCAGTGCATAATTTGATCTTAAAAAATTTAGAAATCACCTAAATGGTCAGCAAGTTTTCATCTGTATTTTCCACTGAGAAGATGTACTACAATTGTAAAACTGACTCATTCCATATTATAGCAAGAGGTCACAATTATGATCAATGGAAGATACGAATAACTAACACACTAAGTAACTAATTATAGAACCTGAAAATTCAAGATAGCACTTGTTACTTGTAGAAGGAGACATATGGCACATTAGAGTAAACTGAAATCACATGTATGTGACAAAATATCACGCAAGTGACGTGGGCATAAGCAGAAGAAATTTATGTTGGTTTCTGTATTTACTATGCCACACAAGAACCATCTGAACTTGCAGTCTATTTATCACCCACTTTGAAACATTACTGTAAAATAGAGACACCTTCCTCAACAACGGGCAAAAATCTTATGAAGTTGCAGTACGAATCTTATCCTTCTATTGTCCGTAAAAGGCTGTACTACAATTTTCTCAACTGTAAAAATAACTAAGACTTTCCCTACAATTCCACAGCAAAATGCTTATGTATTCCACAATGAAAGAAACCTGTTTTGATTTTTAATATGACAGAATCTGATGGATATTACATTGAAGTAGCCTTGAAGATAAAGGTTTGACCTCTTCTATGCATGTCCCTATACACAAAAAAATTTCCTACCACAACTGCAAAACTTAAGGACATGTTCAGAATATATAAGGATTGGAAGTGAAATAGTGGTAACTATTTATTCACAACTGATACAAAAGAGTAATATGTTTGCAGCTGTTACTGTCCTTCAAAGTAGTCACCAGCGCTGTGTAGATCCCGTTGCCAGCGATGTGGAAGGCGTAGTATACCATTAGCAGAGCCTGCTCTATTGATGGTATGAATGGAGCAGTCTACTGCCTGTTGAATCTCTGGAACAGTTCTGAAGCGAATGCCATGAAGTGGTTCCTTCATTTTCGGAATCAAATCAAAGCCACAAGGACTTAAGTCGTATTACTGTTCATCACTTTCTGCACAACCCAGCCATCATTTTGCAGAACAATGTGGGGACACATACAGTGCAAGCCGTGGCTGCTCTGTTCGGTCGATAGGGCTGGGAAGTACTGTAGCATCTACCATACTCCCCAGACTTAAGTCCATGTGACTCTGATTTGATTAAGATGAAGGACCCACTTCATGGCATTCGCCTCAGATCTGTTCCAGAGACTGAACAGGTAATAGACCGCTCCATTCGCACCAGAAACAGAACAGGCTCTGCTAAAGGTATACAACGCCTTCCACATCGCTGGCAACGGGTTCTGCACAACGCTGATGACTACTTTGAAGGACAGTACCAGGTGCAAACACGTAACTCTTTTGTATCAGTTGTGAATAAATAGTTGCCACTATTTAAGTTCCTACTCTTATATGAGAAGGAAATGATTCCAAGGGAGTCTCATGAATATTACTACATTCTATTGAATGCCTGAAACAAACATCAAAGAACGCTCTCATGCAGATTGAGGGTTATGTGAATTGCATGTTTTGTGAACGGCAGTATTTGACTGAATCTCTTGTCTACAGTCTGTCCTGATGCTTTACACTGTAAAATGTGTTTCAAAGCAATAAAATTTATACTAGATTCAGTATGTCTATTTCATTTTTTGCAATGTGTCTGAAGGTGCAATAAGTTTTTCTAATGCCACAAAATACAAAGGAGCTATACCGCCCTCCCCTCTGCTCAAGGTGTCAACCAAAAGAGAGCAAGAGGAATTCCAGAGAACAGATACGTGGAAAGGCTATACTGAAGGCCTCTACAAGGGTGAGGAATTGTCTGGTAATGTGACAGAAGAAGAGAAGTCGGTCGATATGGCAAACATAGGAAATCCAGTAGAAGAGTGAGAGTTTGGTAACAGGGATTTAGAAGGTTTGCTATCCAATAAAGCAGAAGGTATAGGTCAAATTTTTGGTGGTAGTGGGTACCAGACGACTAATTGAGCTGCTTTGTGGAATCTACTAGTGTGGAGATATATCAGACTTCTAGAAAAATATCATCCACACAATCCCACAAGTGCAAATAAGTGTGAGAACTATTGCACAATTAGCTTAACAGTTCCTGCTTGCAAATTGGATGGCGTATATTATATCTTCACAGCCACTGTTAATGTTGTTGTTGTTGTTGTTGTTGTTGTTGATGTGGTCTTCAGTCCCGAGACTGGTTTGATGCAGCTCTCCATGCTACTCTATCCTGTGCAAGCTTCTTCATCTCCCAGTACCTACTGCAACCTACATCCTTCTGAATCTGCTTAGTGTATTCATCTCTTGGTCTCCCTCTACGATTTTTACCCTCCACGCTGTCCTCCAATACTAAATTGGTGATCCCTTGATGCCTCAGAACATGTCCTACCAACCGATCCCTTCTTCTGGTCAAGTTGTGCCACAAACTTCTCTTCTCCCCAATCCTATTCAACACTTCCTCATTAGTTATGTGATCTACCCATCTAATCTTCAGCATTCTTTGCAGCACCACATTTCGAAAGCTTCTATTCTCTTCTTGTCCAAAGTATTTATCGTCCATGTTTCACTTCCATACATGGCTACACTCCATACAAATACTTTCAGAAAAGACTTCCTGACACTTAAATCTATACTCGATGTTAACAAATTTCTCTTCTTCAGAAACACTTCCCTTGCCATTGCCAGTCAACATTTTATGTCCTCTCTACTTCGGCCATCATCAGTTATTTTGCTCCCCCAATACTACTTTAAGTGTCTCATTTCCTAATCTAATTCCCTCAGCATCACCCTCCTTTCAAGACACTGTCCATTCCATTCAACTGCTCTTCCAAGTCCTTTGCTGTCTCTGACAGAATTACAATGTCATCGGCGAACCTCAAAGTTTTTATTTCTTCTCCATGGATTTTAATACCTACTCCGAATTTTTCTTTTCTTTCCTTTACTGCTTGCTCAATATACAGATTGAATAACATCAGGGAGAGACTACAACCCTGTCTCAATCCCTTCCCAACCACTGCTTCCCTTTCATGCCCCTCGACTCTTATAACTGCCATTTGGTTTCTGTACAAATTGTAAATAGCCTTTCGCTCCCTGTATTTTACACCTGCCAACTTTAGAATTTGAAAGAGAGTATTCCAGTCAACATTGTCAAAAGCTTTCTCTAAGTCTACAAATACTAGAAACGAAGGTTTGCCTTTCCTTAATCTTTCTTCTAAGATAAGTCGTAAGGTCAGTATTGTCTCACGTGTTCCAGTATTTCTACGGAATCCAAACTGATCTTCCCCGAGGTCGGCTTCTACTAGTTTTTCCATTCGTCTGTCAAGAATTCATGTTAGTATTTTGCAGCTGTGGCTTATTAAACTGATTGTTCGGTAATTTTCACATCTGTCAACACCTGCTTTCTTTGGGATTGGAATTATTATATTCTTCTTGAAGTCTGAGGGTATTTCGCCTGTCTCATACATCTTGCTCTCCAGATGGTAGAGTTTTGTCAGGACTGGCTCTCCCAAGGCCTTCAGTAGTTCCGATGGAATGTTGTCTAGTCCGGGGGCCTTGTTTCGACTCAGGTCTTTAAGTGCTCTGTCAAACTCTTCACGCAGTATCGTATCTCCCATTTCATCTTCAGCCTCTTCCATTTCCATAATATTGTCCTCAAGTACATCGCCCTTATATAGACCTTCTATATACTCCTTCGACCTTTCTGCTTTCCCTTCTTTGCCTTGAACTGGGTTTCCATCTGAGCTCTTGATGTTCATACAAGTGCTTCTCTTATCTACAAGGGTCTCTCTAATTTTTCTGTAGGCAGCATCTATCTTACCCCTAGTGAGATAAGTGTCTACATCCTTACATTTGTCCTCTAGCCATCCCTGCTTAGCCATTTTGCACTTCCTGTCGATCTCATTTTTGAGACATTTGTATTCCTTTTTGCCTGCTTCATTTACTGCATTTTTATATTTTCTCCTTTCATCAATTAAATTCAATATTTCTTCTGTTACCCAAGGATTTCTACTAGCCCTCGTCTTTCTACCTACTTGATCCTCTGCTCCCTTCACTACTTCATCCCTCAAAGCTACCCCTTCTTCTTCTACTGTATTTCTTTCCCCCATTCCTGTCAATTGTTCCCTTATGCTCTCCCTGAAACTCTGTACAACCTCTGGTTCTTTCAGTTTATCCAAGTCCCATCTCCTTAAATTCCGACCCTTTTGCAGTTTCTTCAGTTTTAATCTACAGGTCATAACCAATAGATTGTGGCCAGAGTCCACATCTGCCCCTGGAAATGTCTTACAATTTAAAACCTGGTCCCTAAATCCCTGTTATCCATTATCCCTGTTATCCATTATATAATCTATCTGATACCTTTTGGTATCTTCAGGCTTCTTCCATGTATACAGCCTTCTTTTATGATTCTTGAACCAAGTGTTAGCTATGATTAAGTTGCGCTCTGTGCAAAATTCTACCAGGCGGCTTCCTCTTTCATTTCTTAGCCCCAATCCATATCCACCTACTATGTTTCCTTTTCTCCCTTTTCCTATACTCGAATTCCAGTCACCCATGACTATTAAATTTTCTTCTCCCTTCACTGTCTGAATAATTTCTTTTATTTCATCATACATTTCTTCATTTTCTTCGTCATCTGCAGAGCTAGTTGGCATATAAACTTGTACTACTGTAGTAGGTGTGGGCTTCGTATCTATCTTGGCCACAATAATGCGTTTACTATGCTGTTTGTAGTAGCTTACCCTCATTCCTATTTTCCTGTTCATTATTAAACCTACTCCTGCATTACCCCTATTTTATTTTGTGTTTATAACTCTGTAGTCACCTGACCAGAAGTCTTGTTCCTCCTGGCATCGAATTTCACTAATTCCCACTATATCTAACTTTAACCTATCCATTTCCCTTTTTAAATTTTCTAACCTACCTGGCCGATTAAGGGATCTGACATGCCACGCTCCGATCCGTAGAACGCCAGTTTTCTTTCTCCTGATAACGACATCCTCTTGAGTAGTCCCCACCCGGAGATCCAAATGGGGGACTATTTTACCTCCGGAATATTTTACCCAAGAGGATGCCATCATCATTTAATCATACAGTAAAGCTACATGCCCTCGGGAAAAATTACGGCCGTAGTTTCCCCTTGCTTTCAGCCGTTCGCAGTACCAGCACAGCAAGGCCGTTTTGGTTATTGTTACAAGGCCAGATCAGTCAATCATCCAGACTGTTGCCCTTGCAACAACTAAAAAGGCTGCTGCCCCTCTTTAGGAACCACACATTTGTCTGGCCTCTCAACAGATACCCCTCCGTTGTGGTTGTACCTACGGTATGGCTATCTGTATTGCTGAGGCACGCAAGTCTCCCCACCAACAGCAAGGTCCATGGTTTAAGGAGGGGGGGGGGACACTGTTAATATGTTGGCTTTATTTATATTTTCAATTCCTTTAGGAAATTTACTGTACAATTTCACTCCCTGCCACCAAATGAAGTTCCCTTTTTTTTTCTGACTGAAAAATATTTATGACCTATTCCACAAAACACAAAAACATATCTGCAAATGGCATTTACAGCGATTAACTCTAAATATACCGCACAGTAGCTGAAAAGATAGAAGAGAGTGTGCCTGGTGGTCCACGCAGTGAACTGTTCACTGTAGGGAGAATACCTTGCCCATAGTGCACTTTAGGTTAGGCTGGTCCCCCCCCCCCCCCCCCACCACACACACACACACACACACACACACACACACACACACACACACACTCTTCCACAAGATAGACATACTTTTGCATCGGCAATTGCGTCCCTCTCACAAACATATTCATGTCCGCACAATATAACATGAAACTCAATTCTGCTGATGCTCAGTTAATTTCCCATAGCAGATGAGATGATGATGCGGCTCTATATCAATGAAGACCATTTCCAGAGGCAGGTATGGTAAAAGTGATAGTTACCTGAAAACTACTTTAGCTCTTTCTGCTGTTAGCAACTCTGTGTTAAATATTTCTGATGCCAACATTCTGACTTCTGCAATATAAAGGTACCATAATTTTTGACATAATGGAAACTTTTTTGTGGTAACATGTCTTTTTTACTTATCCAGAACCTATAAAATAATAGATTTTTAACTACAGCCTCTGACAATAAATTTCAATGACTAGTCCTGTAACATTAACGTAGATGAACTATGAACTACAGTTACCTTACTGTCCTTTAAAATAGTCATCTCCAATAACTATGCACTGCTGAGCTCTGTGACACTTGTGCTGGAAACTTTGCACGAATTCTTCCTTTGGGACAGTTTTCCAAAGCTGCCTTAAATTTCATTGGATGTCAGGAATATCATGAAATCTCTTTCCTTTCAAAGTGAGTCTGAGTCGAGGGAACAGAAAGAAGTTTGGAGGATTAAGACCTGGCGAGTATGGTGGATGTTCAAGTTGCACCACCCCCCTTTTCTGCCAGGAACTGTTTGATGATATTGGCTGTGTGTGGGTGAGCACTGTCAAGAGCAAAAACCCAGGAACCTTGTTGTGCGTACAAGGATTGTACCCTGTGTAGATGTTGCATGAAATGGGTCAAAATTTCAATGTACCATGCAGCGTTCAATGCTGTTCCCTCAGGAAGAAATTCCTTGTGGATAGTGCCTTGACTATCGAAAAAAGTGATGAGCTTCGTTTGGATGCATGATTTTTCGATTCTGGCCTTTTTCCGAAGAGATGATGTCGGAGAACCCCTTTCCATGCTTTGTCGTTTTGTTTCAGGGTAGTACCGGAGACAGCAGGTTTCACCCCCAGTGACAATATGGTTCAAGAACGCATCCATCGTTTCGACAAAATCCTGTGAAGCGTCTAAACGTGCCTGTTTCTGATGTGGGACAAGACGACAACATGTTTTCCACTTCCCTAACTCATGGGTAACGATTTGTCACACGGATTCACAGTTCATCTACAGTTCATCTGCTATCATGCGCACAGTTAATCGATTGATGTGTGTGATTAATGTCCTCACTTTCTCAGAGTTTTCATCACTGATGGCAGTCACTGGTTGTCTGCTAAGGGGATTGTCAGAAACACTTTCCTGGCCTCCTCGAAAACGGGTGAACCATTCGTACACACACTTCATAGACAGTACTTGATCGTCATAACAAGTACCAGCATTGCGTGCATTTCTTCCAGTGTCTTGCCAAGCTTAAAACAAAACTTTAAATTGATCCTCTGCTTGTTCATTGTCGTGTTCTCAGTTCAGAACCTTCATCCAACAGGTCTAACACGGAACACACAACGATGCTCAACTGAACTATGGTGGGGGATGGTTGTCAACACTGGCCACTATGCAGGTACAGCGTTGTGAATGGCCAGTGTTGCCCAATCGACCGTTCTGACTTCATTCACCAAACTTTACTGTCAGAGGTTGTATAATACAAAAATAAAATACTGAAGCAAAAGAGAGCAACATTGGGAATTGTTGCAAAACATGCGTCGCAAGACGTTTCAGTGCACTAACTCTGCTTTTTCCATCTCGAGGTAGGGTCCTCTACAGACATGACTGGAGATATATAAATGTTTACAGAGTAACCTCACGAGTACCAGAACACCATTACAGTGTTTTTCTCACTGAAAAGCATGTTGTATTCAATATCATTCTGCGTATTATAGCAGTATTCTGTTGCACAGACTGACTGTTGGATGGTTTGCATTAGGTCTGTTAGTAATCCAATGGACAAGGGTGAATAGAGGTCCAATACCTTAATCTCTATAATGATCGTGTAACCGCTCTTGTGATGGAAGGGAATTTGACAGTGTGGAAGCTGGTGCATGGTAAGGCTGTGAAGCAGTACATATAATGGTATAGTGAAACTCAAACAGGATAATCAAGTAGATACACAACAGAAAACCCAAATTACACTGCCAGACACAACAAAAAAATGAAGCACCCTGAAGAGAAGAAGAAACTACAAAGTTTGAGGGAATATGTGAAGTTATTTCAGTTATTACAAAACTGAGTTAAATTTACAAAGAACTTGGAAATATCAACCCACTTATCATTGTAATGTTACATCATCTAACCTGGATGCATTCACTAACTCTGTTGGCAAGGCTTTCATAATTCCACTGCATCCTCTTCTGAGGCAGCCTGGCCCACTGTGATGGAGCTGATTTCCAAGCAGGTCCCTCATGTTCTGTTGGGGACAGATCTGGTGTCTTACTGTCCATTGTTGTTGTTGTGGTCTTCAGTCCTAAGACTGGTTTGATGCAGCTCTCCATACTACTCTATCCTGGGCAAGCTTCTTAATCTCCCAGTATTTACTGCAGCCTACAGCCCTCTGAATCTGCTTAGTGTATTCATCCCTTGGTCTCCCTCTACAATTTTTACCCTCCACACTGCCCTCCAATACTAAATTGGTGATCCCCTGATGCCTCAGCACACGTCCTACCAACCGGTCCCTTCTTCTCGTCAAGTTGTGCCATAAACTCCTCTTCTCCCCAATTCTATTCAATACCTCCTTTTAGTTATGTAATCTACCCATCTAATCTTCAGCATTCTTCCGCAACACCACATTTCGAAAGCTTCTATTCTCTTCTTGTCCAAACTACTCCATACAATTACTTTCAGAAATGACGTCCTGACACATAAACCTACACTTGATGTTAACAAATTTCTCTTCTTCTGAAACACTTCCCTTGCAATTGACAGTCTACATTTGATATCCTCTCTAATTCGACCATCATCAGTTATTTTGCTCCCCAAATAGGAAAACTCCTATACTACTTTAAGTGTCTCGTTTCCTAATCTAATTCCCTCAGCATCACCCGATTTAATTCAACTACATTCCATTATCCTCGTTTTGCTTTTGTTGATGTTCGACTTACATCCTCCTTTCAAGACACTGTCCATTCCGTTCAACTGCTCTTCCACGTCCTTTGCTGTCTCTGACAGAATTACAATGTCACTGGCGAACCTCAAAGTTTTTATTTCTTCTCCATGGATTTTAATACCTACTCCGAATTTTTCTTTTGTTTCCTTTACTGCGTGCTCAATATACAGATTGAATAACATCACAGAGAGGCTACAACCCTGTCTCACTCCCTTCCGAACCACTGCTTCCCTTTCATGCCCCTCAACTCTTATAACTGCCATCTGGTTTCTGTACAAATTGTAAATAGCCTTTCGCTCCCTGTATTTTATCCCTGCCACCTTCAGAATTTGTAAGAGAGTATTCCAGTCAACATTGTCAAAAGTTTTCTCTAAGTCTGCAAATGCTAGAAACGTAGGTTTGCCTTTCCTTAATCTTTCTTCTAAGATAAGTCGTAAGGTCAGTATTGCCTCAAGTGTTCCAACATTTCTACGGAATCCAAACTGGTCTTCCCCGAGGTCGGCTTCTACAAGTTTTTCCATTCATCTGTAAAGAATTCGCGTTAGTATTTTGCAGCTATGACTAATTAAACTGATAGTTCGGTAATTTTCACATCTGTCAACACTTGCTTTCTTTGGGATTGGAATTATTATATTCTTCTTGAAATCTGAGGGTATTTTGTCTGACTCATACATCTTGCTCGCCAGATGGTAGAGTTTTGTCAAGACTGACTCTCCCAAGCTCGTCAGTAGTTCTAATGGAATGTTGTCTACCCCCGGGGCCTTTTTTTGACTCAGGTCTTTCAGTGCTCTGTCAAATGCTTCACACAGTATCGTATCCCCCATTTCATCTTCATCTACATCCTCTTCCATTTCCATAATATTGACCGAAGTACATCATCCTTGTACAGATCCTCTATATACTCCTTCCACCTTTCTGCTTTCCCTTATTTACTTAGAACTGGGTTTCCATCTGAGCTCTTGATATTCATACAAGTGGTTCTCTTATCTCCAAAGGTCTCTTTAATTTTCTTGTAGGCATTATCTATCTTACCCCTAGTGAGATAAGTCTCTACATCCTTACATTTGTCCTCTAGCCATCCCTGCTTAGCCATTTTGCACTTCCGGTCGATCTCATTTTTGAGACGTTTGTATTCCTTTTTACCTGCTTCATTTACTGCATTTTTATACTTTCTCCTTTCATCAATTAAATTCAATATTTCTTCTGTTACCCAAGGATTTCTACTAGCCCTCGTTTTTTTACCTACTTGATCCTGTGCTGCCTTCACTACTTCATCCCTCAGAGCTACCCATTCTTCTTCTACTGTATTTCTTTCCCCCATTCCTGTTAATTGTTCCCTTATGCTCTCCCTGAAAATCTGTACAACCTCTGGTTGTTTCAGTTTATCCAGGTCCCATCTCCTTAAATTCCCACCTTTTTACAGTTTCTTCAGTTTTAATCTGCAGTTCATAACCAATAGATTGTGGTCAGAGTCCACATCTGCCCCTGGAAATGTCTTAAAATTTAAAATCTGGTTAATAAATCTCTGCCTTACCATTATATAATTTATCTGATACCTTCTAGTATCTCCAGGATGCTTCCATGTATACGACCTTCTTTCATGATTCTTGAACCAAGTATTAGCTATGATTAAGTTATGCTCTGTGCAAAATTCTACCAGACGGCTTCCTCTTTCATTTCTTACCCCCATTCCATATTCACCTACTATGTTTCCTTCTCTCCCTTTTCTTACTGTCGAATTCCTGTCACCCACGACTATCTTGGCCACAATAATGTGTTCACTATGCTGTTTATAGTAGCTTACCCGCACTCCTATTTTTTTAATTCGTTATTAAACCTACTCCTGCATTACCCCTATTTGATTTTGTATTTATATATTCGATTTTGTATTTATATACCAAAAGTATTGTTCCTCCTGCCACCAAACTTCACTAATTACCACTATATGTAACTTTAACCTATCCATTTCCCTTTTTAAATTTTCGAACCTACCTGCCCGATTAAGAGATCTGACATTCCACGCTCCGATCCGTAGAATGCCAGTTTTCTTTCTCCTGATAACGACATCCTCTTGAGTAGTGCCCGCCAGAGATCTGAATGACGGACTATTTTACCTCTGGAATATTTTACCCAAGAGGACCCCATCATCATTTAACCATACAGTAAAGCTGGATGCCCTCGGGAAAAATTACGGCTGTAGCATCCCCTTGCTTTCAGCCATTTGCAGTACCAGCACAGCAAGGCTGTTTTGGTTAGTGTTACAAGGCCAGATCAGTCAATTATCCAGACTATTGCCCCTGCAACTAATGAAAAGGCTGCTGCCCCTCTTTAGGAACCACACGCTTGTCTGGCCTCTCAACAGATACCCCTCCGTTGTGGTTGCACCTACGGTACTGCCATCTGTATCACTGGGGCATGCAAGCCACCCCACCAATGGCAAGGTCCATGGTTCGTGGGGGTGGGGTGCCATTGGAGTTTCCTCAATCATTATGTCATGTGCGGGTCAGTGTACCATGACACCAGGAGTAACACCACACAGCATCTCCAAAACAATGGATAAATGGGACCTCTAAAAAGATCACCTCCATAACCTCTGATGATAGTCATCAGCCCAGTGCAAAACCATGATTCGGCAATGAACACAATGCAGTGCCAAACACAAGCAATCCCGGTCTTGACATTTGGATGTAGCCATTTGTGTTGTGGTGCTAACACCACCCTACTAATGGAACAGCAATTCTCTAGTCCGGCATCTGCTATTCTCTGACCAATGGTGCAGGATGACACAGAATACTGCAAGGGATCCGTTACTTAACAGATGGCAGGAACAGATGTGAAGTGTTTACAATGTGCTTAGTGCACAATACAGTGATCTTCCCCTGTATTGGTCAGAAATGACCGACTGGAACTTTGATGAGTATACCTGCCCTCATGTTCCATGTAGTTTAACAATGGACTGCTGTCACACCCAAATCCTTCACAAATCTGGATACTACTTGATCCAATCAGACAACCTAATGGAGGACCACAATGATGCCCCTTTCAAACTCCTGTCAGGTACAGTTGAAAGTATTTCACACAAGCAAGCAATATCTCCGTGTCCTTCACATTGATCACACAAAATATGACACTGTTTACACCCCTAATATACCCAACGAGGGCTGGTAACAACACTTAACCCAAACAACATTAACTCACACTGGTTGCTGTTCTACCTGACAGAGAGAATTGCAACTCCAATTATTTACACTGCAACCAATGGTGTGTATGTGTATCACTTTTATTGGCAGGCAGTGTATCTTGATAATAATTCATAATCCCACCTCACCACCTCAAGTCTGTAAACCTAGCAATCAAAATGATACTAGCTTCCTTGTATGTTTTTAGAGGTAACCTAACCACATTGAGCAGCATGTGATTGATTCTTGTTCAAAAGTCAAAATTTTGCTGCCCTATCAAGTGTACAAATCCATGTTCTCTAATCAATATAATTTTTAATTTTCTTATATGCACTATAGTCTGCACCTGCAATTCCTCCTCACTCTGCTTTTGACCCTTATAACATAGAATAAGAGTTTGCATCATAATACTTACTTCTGTAATGTTTTACCAAACTTCTCTCTTGTAAAGTTATCAGCAAAGTCTGTTATGTTCATCTGCCGAGAAAAAATTGTTATGATGGCTCCAATGTAAATATCCTTTGCACTAATTCCTTCACATTTCGTTCTTTTCAGGAAAGTGTTGTTATTTTTAATATCAAACTGGAATAAAAGAATATGTAACTATAAAATTGCTATAACAAAAATAACATAGTTCTAAAAGCACACACAATTGCAAAACTGGGGGAAACATACGCAACAAACACTAGAATAGTACATGCTAGCTCATTACCTAGCATTACTTATTTATCCTACTTTTTTTTCAACCTGTAGTGGATGTCAAAAGAGTGTGTGTGTGTGTGTGTGTGTGTGTGTGTGTGTGTGTGTGTGTGTGTGTGTGTGTCTTTTTTTCTTCTTAATTGTAACTCTTGAATGACTGGGAGGAAGAAATGCTGTGAGTGTGAAATACCACTGGTCACCTTTAAGTGTGTGGGTAGCAACAAGAAGGGGTGAGATGCAAAAAAAGTATAATTCTGGTGTGCCTTGAAAACTTTCAACCAAACTTCTGATGCCTGTAAGAGTCATAGAACACGAGAAAGATTTCAGTGAAATACCTTCTGTTTATTTTCAAAACAAGTCTGCAATTCCATAAATGCTACTAAACTGTGCAGTTTTAGTTTTCTTATTTACAATAAGGCCCAATACTTGAATTCTGCGCCTTGATTTCAATTCTATTTAGTCTTTTTATTTTCGTCCTCAATATTCTGACAAGTTATAATGGAGTGTATAATAAGATCCTGTTCCACTTTCTTTTTAAATATTTTAGGATTTCCAGCTTCCTGTCTGATTTCTACTGGCAACATGGTAACTTGCATCCAAATATAAAACCCCATTCTGAACCCTATGAAGGAATGAATGAATCAAATTACATAAATAACCCCAGTACTATTTTTTAAATTGTACGTTAATTTGGCAGAAAGAAAAATTTAACATTCATTATGCATATTAACACTGAAAAGACAACATTTTTAATAAACTACAATACCAATCAGTAGCCCAAACTACCAAGTTGACTTCTCATGTGTCTACAACTATAACCTATAAATGAAAGACCGCAGCTCATGGTCTTGCGGTAGCATTCTCGCTTCCCGTGCATGGTGTCCCAGGTTTGATTCCCGGTGGGGTCAGGGATTTTCCCTGCCTTGACATGACTGGGTGTTGTTGTGTTGTCTTCATCATCATCATTCATCCCCATTATGGTTGGAGGAAGGCAATCGCAAACCACCTCCGCTATGACCTTGCCTAGTCAGCGGTGCGCGTCTCCCGCATCGTTCCCTACACTCCACGGAGTGTGGCACCTCATCATCATAAATGAAAGGGACAGTAATATGAAAATGATTAGTCACAATCTGTTACTAAAGTATAGTAACACAGCAGTTTCACTGTCAGTAAATATGAATATAGACTCTGAGGAGAAAAAGGAAACACCACATAGGAATTACCTTAAAGGGACAGAAAATAGTAGATGTGGTGTACACATACAGACAGATAAAAAATCAAATTTTCACAAAACTTGGGTGATTCATTCAAGAGAATGACCTTCACAAACTGAGCAAGTCAATAACACTTTGGTCTACCTCTGACCCTTAAACAAGCAGTTATTCAGCTTGGCACTGGCTGACAGAGTTGTTGGCTGTCCTCCTGTATGTGCCACACACTATCCAACTGGTGCATTAGATCGTCAAAATTCTGAGATGGTTGGAAGGCTCTGCCAATAATGCTCCAAACGTTCTCAGTTAGTGAAAGACCCAGGGACTACACTTGCCAAGGCCTAATTTTCCAAACATGAAAACAAGCTGTAGACAGTCTCGGTGTGTGCGGGTGGACATTGGTTTTGCTCAAATGTAAGTCCAGGATGGCTTGTCATAAAGGGCAACAAAGCAGGACAAAAAATATCGTCAACGAACCACTGTGTTATAAGGGTGCCATGGAAGACAACTAAAGTGGCTGTGCTATGGAAAGGAACAGCAGCCCAGGCCATCCATCCTCGTTGTCGGGCCACACAATGTGCGACAGTGAGGTTGGTATCCCACTGCTATCTGGGATGACCCCAGAAATATTGTCATTGGTTGTCAGGGCTCAATTCGAAGTGGGACTTACCACTGAAGACAATTCTACTTCAGTCAATCAGATTCCAGGCCAAAGATGTAGATGTAGATGTAGACAAGTCTGGAGACACCCCAAACAGCGGTGGGATACCAACCTCTGTTGCCCACCATATGGCCAGATCCGACAACTGGGCCATAGCAGGAACCCTTTGGTTATCACCTGCAGCACCCTTGAAGAACAGCAGTGTGTTGACAATACTGTATGTCCCGTTTCGCTGCCCTTCATGGCAAGCTATCCTGGGCTTTTATTTTGGCAATATAATGCCCATGCGCATACGACGAAAGTATCTACTGCTTGCCTTCGTGCTTGCCAAACCTCAGCTTGGCCAGCAAGGTCACCACATCTCTTCCCAATTGAGAATGGTGGGAGTATTATTGGTTGGTTGGGTGTGGGATTGAAGGGACCAGACTGCTAAGGTCATCGGTCCCTTGTTCCACGATAAAATCACATGAAATAAAAACTGTCAGTCGTTAAAAACGGAGAACTGAGACAAGGGACGACACAATACAAGAAAGACAGACAAAGACCAGACAAACGGAACTAAAATCACACCGAGTGTGAAGGTGGTTGGCCGACCATGAAAATAAGGAAAAGCCAACCACCAAATGACATTAAAACCCACAGTTTAAAACCACAGGCCAAAGGCCCAAGTCAATACAGGAAATAAAAGGACCAACACTCAAATCATACGATAAAAACCCCCTGCCCGAATAAAACTCAACACGAGGTCCGCCATAGCAACGTCATCACATAAAAGGGCAGGGAGGGTATCAGGCAGCGCAAACGTCTGCCTGAGTCCTGTTAAAAGCGGGCAGTCCACCAAAATGTGGACCACCGTCAGAGCTGCCCCGCAGCGACATAGCGGTGGGTCCTCCCGGCGCAACAAATGGCCGTGCGTCAGCCACGTGTGGCCAACGCGCAGCCGGCAGAGGACGACAGAGTCCTTCCGAGAGGCCCACATGGAGGAGCGCCAAACACCGGTCGTCTCCTTCACCGCCCGAAGTTTGTTGGGCGTGGGCAGGGTGCGCCACTCGTCACCCCAGGCACCAAGCACTTTCTGGCGCAAAAGCGACAGGAGATCACACTCCATAAGGCCGAGTTCCAGAGCCGGTGAACTCACTGCCTGTTTAGCCAGCGTGTCAACCCGCTCATTGCCCGGGATGCCGACATGACCTGGGGTCCAAACAAAGACCACGGAGCGGCCGCAACGGGCAAGAGCATGGAGCGACTCGTGGATGGCCATCACCAAACGGGAACGAGGAAAGCACTGGTCAAGAGCTCATAAACCACTCAGGGAGTCACTACAGATGACAAAGGACTCACCTGAGCGGGAGCGGATATACTCTAGGGCGCAATAGATGGCAACCAACTCGGCATTGTATACACTGTTCCCGGGTGCCAGCGACCGTTGCTCACAATGATCCTCTAGAGTAAGAGCGTAACCAGTGCGACCAGAGACCATCAAACCGTCAGTATAGGCCACGGCAGATCCGGGAAACTCGGCAAGGAGAGAAACAAAGCGGCGGCGGAGGGCCGGAGGAGGGACCGAGTCTTTTGGACCCTGTGCCAAATCCAGCCGAATGCATAGTCGGCGCGCACACCAAGGGGGCAGACGGAGATTGGCCCGGAAAACAGGCGGGAGAGGAAAAAACTCAATCCCACACAGTAGAGCCCGGATGCGAACCGCGATCGTACACCCTGACCGGGGCCGCCTGTCTGGAAGATGGACGATCGAGTGCGGGAACAGGAGACGGTAGTTGGGATGCCCTGGCAAACTACAAACGTGGGCAGCATACGCGGCCAGAAGTCGGTCGCGCCGGATCCGCAATGGAGGAACACAAGCCTCCACAAGTAAGCTGTCAACAAAGCTTGTCCGAAATGCTCCTGTGGCGAGTCGGATCCCGCAGTGACGGATGGGATCCAGCAATTGCAATGCTGATGGCGATGCCGAACCATAAGCCACACACCCATAATCAAGGCGGGACTGGATCAGCGCTTGATACAGCCGGAGAAGGGTGGACCGATCGGCACCCCATCCGGTGTGGCTAAGGCAACGGAGAGCGTTTAAATGCCGCCAGCATGTTTGTTTAACCTGCCTAATATGAGGCAGCCAAGTCAACCGGGCATCAAATACCAGTCCCAAGAACCGATGCGTCTCTACCACAGCAAGAGGTTCGCCGTCAAGGTAAAGGCGTGGCTCAGGGTGAACCGTGCGACGCCAGCAGAAATGCATAACGCAGGTCTTAGCGGCCGAAAACTGGAAGCCGTGCACTACAGCCCACGACTGCGCCTTGCGGATAGCGCCCTGCAGCTGGCGCTCAGCAACTGCAATGCCAGCGGAGCTGTAGTAGAGGCAGAAGTCGTCTGCATACAACGAAGCTGCGACGGATGATCCCACCGCCTCAGCGAGCCCATTGATCGCAATTAAAAACAGAGAGACACTGAGGACAGACCCCTGTGGGACCCCGTTCTCCTGGACCCGGGAGGAACTATGGGACGCAGCAACTTGCACGCGGAAGGAACGATACGACAGAAAATTCTGAATAAAAATCGGGAGCGGGCCCCTAAGACCCCACCCATGAAGTGTGGCCAGGATGTGATATCGCCAAGTCGTATCGTACGCCTTCCGCATGTCGAAGAAGACGGCAACCAGATGTTGGCGGCGTGCAAAGGCTGTACGGACGGCAGACTCTAGGGAGGCCAGATTATCGACGGCAGAGCGGCCTTTACGGAACCCACCCTGAGACGGAGCGAGAAGGCCTCGAGACTCGAGGAGCCAACTCAACCTCCGGCTCACCATACGTTCTAGCAACTTGCAAAGAACGTTGGTGAGGCTTATGGGGCGGTAGCTGTCCACCTCCAGCGGGTTATTGCCAGGTTTCAACACGGGGAGGACGATGCTTTCTCGCCATTGAGACGGGAACACACCCTCAACCCAGATGCGGTTGAAAAAATCTAGGAGGCGTCGCTGGCAATTCACAGAGAGGTGTTTCAGCATCTGGCTGTGGATGCGGTCTGGCCCAGGAGCCGTATCAGGGCAAGCAAATAGTGCACTCTGGTATTCCCAGTCGCTGAAAGGAGCATTGTACGACTCCGCGTGGCGCGTGTGAAAGGAAAGCCTCCAACTTTCCAACCGCTCTTTCCGCGAGCGGAAGGCCAGTGGGTAATTCGTAGATGCGGAACACTGAGCAAAATGCGCTGCTAACCGGTCCGCAATCGTGTCGGAGTCAGGACATACCACTCCATTCAGAGAAAGCCCAGGGACAGAGACAGGTGGCCGATAGCCATGGAGTCGCCTAATCTTAGCCCAAACCTGCGATGCAGAGGTACGGACGCCAATGGTGGAAACATACCGTTCCCAGCACTCCTGCTTCCATTGGCGAATAAGGCGTCGGGCACGGGCACGGAGGTGTTTAAAAACGATGAGGTTCTCCAAGGACGGGTGCCGCTTATGGCGTTGAAGAGCCCGCCGGCGATCTCTAATCGCCTCTGCGATCTCGGGCGCCCACCAAGGCACAGTCCTCCGCCGAGGGGACCCAGATGAACAGGGAATCGCAGATGCCGCCGCAGAAACGATGCCGGTGGTGACCGACTGAACCACCGCATCAATGGTGTCATGGGAAGGAGGTGCGATAGTGGCGAGAGAGGAGAACAAGCCCCAATCAGCCTTATTCAGAGCCCATCTGGAGGGGAGTGCAGAAGAGTGACGCTGTGGTAGTGACAGAAAGATGGGGAAATGGTCACTACCACATAAGTCGTCATGGACACTCCAGTGGATGGATGGTGAAAGTCCGGGGCTGCAGATAGAAAGGTGGATGGCCGAAAATGTGCCATGGACTACGCTGAAATGTGTCGGCTCTCCCGTGTTTAAGAGGCAGAGGTCAAGCTGCGAGAGAAGAGTCTCGACATCTCTACCCCGGCCAGTAATCGCGGCGCTACCCCACAGGGGGTTATGGGCGTTAAGGTCGCCCAGTAACACAAAAGGAGGAGGCAGTTGTGCTATCAATGCAGCCAACACATGACGCAAGACATCACCATCTGGCGGAAGATACAAACTGCAGACAGTAATAGGCTGAGGCATCCACATCCTTACAGCGACAGCCTCTAAAGGTGTGTGAAGAGGTACACATTCGCTGTAGACAGAGTTAAGGATGTAGACGCAGACTCCACCAGATACCCTCTCATAAGCTGCCCGGTTCTTGTAATAACCCCGATACCCACGTAGGGCAGGGGTCCGCATTGCCGGAAACCAAGTTTCCTGTAGGGCAATGCAGAGGAAAGGGTGATTGCTGATGAGTTGGCGAAGCTCAGCAAGGTGGTGGAAAAAAGCGCTGCAGTTCCACTGGAGTATCGCTTTGTCCATGTCCGAAAAAGGCGTGAAGGGACCGAGGAGGCAGATCACGCCACTGGGTCACCTGCTGCCACCGATGGAGGACCAGTACAATCTGCTTCCATGGTGTCTGAGGGTCCGGCGAGATCCAGGTCCTCAGCGGACGCCCGGATCTCCACCTTATCCTCGAACGCAGGGCCTGTAGGGAGCAGTGGGGTGGATGCCACCGCGTGTTCCTTGGCCTTAGAGGTCTTCTTCTTCGTCTCGTCTCTCTGGTCCTTGGGTTTCATTGGCTGGGAGGGCTCCAGCGAGTCAGTCTCCAGGACGGAGGAGGAGCGGGAAGCCCTGCGACCAGCCGCTGGTCTGCTTTTCTTCCATTGGCTGACGTCACCCTTCCCAGAGGCAGAAACCTGGGAAGGAAGGGACCCAAGGGACCCTTTCCGTGCTATTCAAGCCGGGGAAGTTTGAGGCTTCCCCAGCTTAGAAGTGGGGACTGATGTCCCCGATGGTTGGGGGGTTGCTGCTCCTGAGGCAGGTAGTGCAGGAGCAGCAGGGAGGGAAGTGCCCCCCACCATCAAGGGGGCAGGTGTAGCATTCCAGCTCTGAGAGGTGGCAGTCTGAGGGAGAGCTTAGGGGGCCATAACAGTAGTAGCCGCGGCGTAAGAGGCAGTCATTCGAACAGGATGGAGGCGTTCGAACTTCTGCCTGGCCTCAGTGTATGTCAGGCGGTCCAGGGTCTTATACTCCATGATTTTGCACTCTTTCTGGAAGATCCTGCAGTCCGGCGAGCAAGGCGAGTGGTGCTCTCCGCAGTTTACACAGATGGGAGGCGGAGCACATGGAGTATTGGGATGTGATGGGCGTCCACAATCTCGACATGTGAGGCTGGAAGTACAGCGGGAAGACATATGCCCGAACTTCCAGCACTTAAAGCACCACATCGGAGGAGGGATATATGGCTTGACGTCACAACGATAGACCATCACCTTGACCTTCTCAGGTAAAGTATCACCCTCAAAGGCCAAGATGAAGGCACCGGTGGCAACCTGCTTATCCCTTGGACCACGATGTACGCGCTGGACGAAGTGAACACCTCGCCGCTCTAAATTGGCGCGAAGCTCGACATCGGACTGCAATAGAAGGTCCCGATGGAATATTATGCCCAGGACCATATTAAGACTATTATGGGGCGTGATTGTAACCGGAACATCCCCCAGCTTGTTACAATCGAGTAACCGGCGGGACTGGGCGGAAGACGCCGATTTGAACAAAACCGAGCCCGAGCGCATTTTGGACAAGCCCTCCACCTCCCCGAACTTGTCCTCTAAGTGCTCGACGAAGAACTGAGGCTTCATGGATGTAAAGGATTCACCATCAGCTCTCGTACACACCAGGTAGCGGGGCGAGTATGTTTCGCTGGCATCCTTAGTCTTTCGGTCCTCCCATGGTGTAGCCAGGGAGGGGAACGATTTGGGGTCATATGTAGTTGCGTTGTATTGAGCCCTGGAACGCTTAGAGACTGCTGGCGGCTGGCCGCCAGCAAGAGATGATGTACCACGCTTCATTGCGGGTCATCCGCCCTGATGCCACCTACTCCGACCAAGGGCCCTCCCCACGGGCGCCACCCAGCCTCAGCAACGACCACCTGGCAGGATGGCCATTGCCGGGAGTCCCAATGCCCCAAGGAGATAGGCATCTACTCCTTGGCATACGTGGGGAGTTAACGGCGCTGGCATCAGCAGAGCGATCCCTGTGTAGTCAGGGGGCTACAACCAACAGGGTACATGGCGGCCCCACCACAACGGACTGGCTACCGTGCTGGATTTCAGGTGATGTAGTCCAATATCGTCATTGGCGCATAAAGCGACACAGCATAGCAGACTGCAATAAACTGCACCCAAGAACAAATCCACGCCCAAGAGATGGTAGGTGAGCGGGACTGCTAAGCAATGACGACAAACCTGGCTACAGATGGTAATGCATGATGGACACATCGCTCCTTGTAAGGCGCTCTTCCCCAATCGGCTCGCTCTTCGGAAAATTTAGAAGGATGGAGGTCAAACCCATTAGGGGACCATCTCACAAGGCCAAAACGTTTGAGACTCCTTTGAGTCGCCTCTTACGACAGGCAGGAATACCGTGGGCCTATTCTTACCCCCGAACCCTCAGGGGGCGGGAGTATTATTGGCAAGGGCCTCCAACCAACTCAGGATTTTGACGATCTAAAGCACAAACTGGACGGAATTTGGCATGATATCCCTAGCAGGACATATAACAACTCTGTATAACAATGCCAAGGTAAATAACTGCTTGCATAAGGACCAGAAGTGCACCAATGTATTAATGGCTTGCTCTATTTGTGACCATCATTTGTCTTGAATGAATCACCCAGTTTTTCTGAAATTGTAATCATTTGTTTGTCTGTACATACACAGCACCTCTACCAATTTCTGGACACAGTTTTAGCATTTTTCCCCAACAAAATTTTGAGATCTGAAGGATAGGTAAACAGTAAGCTGGCAAAAAAATGTAAGGACTTCTGTATTTATGAAGATGTTGCAAACTCTAACTTGAATTAACATCAAATTATTGTCTCCTTTACAGGATTTATGGTCTGAACAGCAAATAAACATGAAAGTTCTGTAAATAAAAGCCAATTTAGCTAAAGGATATCTGTGGGTATTAACAAGTTAACACCAACTTTGAATTAACAGCAAGTTCTTGCTCCTTCTCCCACACAGGATTTATGAACTTTTGCGATGAGATAATGCATCACATCAAACAATAAACATAACAGGACGATGATGTATAACATAATGTCAAAACTACAAAAATAAGAACCACAGTACTGGGGTATGTGTAGTGAGATTTTCTCTGCCACATAATACTTAGTGTTTTGTCAAGCAACAAAAGTCAAACAAACAATTAAAATCAATCAATGAAAAGCAGTCAAAACACCTACAGTGCTCTCTTCATCAATTCCACTCAGTTCAATGTTCAGTGGCCTCTTGGCCAGTATACGTGACTTTTGCGGCTTCAGTTCATTAACCTGCTGGACAATCGACATTTTCTGTCTAGCCCTCTCAGCTTCTTCACATTGTTTCTGCTTTAAAGCCTTGCCATACCGATTTTGAGCACTGTGATAGTCCAGAATTGTTCATTGTTAACATCAATCTTGAAGACACTGCCAGCTCACTTCAGGCCATCATATACTTCATATATGGCTACCAATGACTTTTTGGTTGACCATCATACACTCTTTATTAATGGGAAAACTTGCTCTATGAAGACTTGACCATGACTCAGAATGAGAACCTTTTGAAGAAAGCTGTACAAATGCTGACAGGTGGTATCGTCACCCAATAATTCTCCCCAAAAGTTATCAATTCTCTTCTCACTTCCCTTGTAACTTGCGCAGTGATCCAAAAATTCTTACTTGCCAAGAACTTGTGTGAATTCTTTCTCAACTTTATAACAGGGATTAGCATTCATCTAATTCTATGAAGAGGATTTCTGCAAGCCATTGAGATTATACCTTCCTAGTACTTAGGCTGCTATTTATCGCAGCTGCGTCACAAAAAACAATATTATGAAATATTATTATTAAAATATACATTATTCATAACATTGTCATTATTCCATCCTTGATCACATAAGCTGATCTATCTACAAATACCATACTTCAAAAGTTACTTTTAGAAGGAGGTTTAAGCACATTTAGACCAAAAAGTCTCTTTACTTAGTCCTAAGCATCACAAAGGTTAATTTCTTTGGGAGCAATAAGACGAGCTTCATCATCAAGTTTTATATCACATATGGATCCAGCAGCAGATAACACATCAGGCTTAGCTACCCAGTACATCACATCAGCACTTTACAGGAAAGGTGCCATGGGGGCCACACATTGGAATTCTCTTAAAAAGGACACGACCTGTCCCAAAACAAAGCAAAAAGAAGATATTTGTGCCAAGACATGTTTGGAGATGCCTTGAACAGTGGTGAGATACCAACCTGACTGTTGCCCACCATACGGTCAGGCCCAACAACAGGAGTGATGGTCTCGGGTGCCATTTCTTTTCATAGCACGAAACCTTTGGCTGTCACCTGCAGCAGGGTCTTCGTGGTCTTCAACATCATTCACCAACTGTAAATATCTGTTTTAATCTTTTACTCTTTTACTTTTCACACCCCGATTGGCCACATCACCATTTTCCAGCCAGCACATGGAGCAAAACCTTTTTAGGGAAAGGCAAATCTTAGTGCTTATTAAATCATTTATAATCAGCTCTTCTTGGCTGTAAATTCTTCAACATGTTATAAATTGATCTCATAAAAGGTGCAACACCCCAAATGGTTTTTGAGGCTGCATTCTTGAGACTCTGGTGAGCTGTACGAAGACCACATAATCTTACATCAATAGAAGTTAACACACTGTCCCCATGAATACTCTTCAGATCAAGACACAAGAACTTCAAGAATGCCTAGTTGACATTTGGACCATCCATTGATACTTGAAGCACATTGGAAAGAAGCACATTGGAAAGATTCAGGTCAGAAGTTTCTTTCTTAAACTCATTTAACATATTAGCAGCAGTGGAACACCAAGAGGAATGCCTAAAAATATGGATGAAAAGTACTGTGCTTCAACCTATTTGTTAACTTTGTAACAATATTTGAGAGCACATCCCTTTGCTGCAACTCTGCCACCTTGTTAAGGCTCTCATCAAATAAGATTACAAACAGTGTGTCCCCTTCAAGGTCAGAGAGAACATTTTTCCTAAAGTGTGGAGCTAACCCATAAATGATAACATGTGGTGTCTTGGTCCACCCAAGCTGCGTGTTACTACCTACATTATCATTAGGGAACAAGACCAGAAACAATGCAGTCTGCTTGCCTGTGGTAGAAACGGGCACATAGTTCCCAACGCCCTGCAGAGTCCATACTATTTCCAACCTTGTAACATCATCCTGGATTACATACTTTGAAATACAACTATTAGCCAACACAGAATAGTGGCAGTGGTGGAAGTGACACCAGACTGAGGTTGCTGGAAGGACAATGAGCTAGCCAGCTCAACTACAAAACCCTCGATTCACCAGCCACCACCATCTCACTCAAGCATCAAGAGATCATCTCCATCTTACCCAGTTATCTCGGTAGATGATAGGGAGAGTTATCTGGAAGTACCAGCCTGAATACAACTGAATATACCAATAAGGGAATGAAGATATCTCCTGTGTGATACTATCAGGGGAATAACAGGGGTAGTCCATGATCGGTATGTTCAGTTTTGGTACAAGTGTACAATGAAGCCTGGATTAATGAAACCAACCCTGTCATCTAAAGAGGAAGAGGAGAACAACAAAAACAATGGAAAAGCAGGTCAGCAGGGTATACTTTGCTGATCCTCAGTCTTCACTGCAAAACCAGTGGCACATTTCCATAGTGAACACAAAAACATTACATTAGAAAAGGAAATGATTGGTTACATCAAGCCAAATTTTGAGAATGCCAAAGTCTGGTGGTCACTTTGGAGTGCCACCCTGCTGACAAGGGACCCCAGCTTGCTCAAGTCCCTGTTCTCCTCGCTTATGTTTCAAAGAATTATTGGAACATACTTTTAATAGTACAACACACACCAATCGTGGAAAATAAACAATCATCAGTGAGGATATACAGAACACACACTAGAGATGGTTTAAGAAAACCTTTGAGTGATTTGGTCCTGTGCTCAAATACCAGTTGTGCTTTTTCTTTCTTTGAACATTTTTCACACTCGCTGGCCCTAGGTGTTGTGATACACAGGCATCCTTTAAGAGTCTGTGCATCACTTAATGATTGCAGCTGTTCCTTTGTCAAGGACTGATGAAAAAGACAAATGTCTACTGTCTTTCTGACCACTGTGACTGCCTTGGAGTGCTTAGCTCCTCCCACATGGCTGATGAGGACCATCTTCCTCATGCTGCTGGCAGTGAAAGACTTGCCACACAGTGTACAATACGCCTGGAACTCTGACATTTTGTGGGTTTGGATGTCCTCAAACATCTGGTCATTCTGAAAGAACAGATGCAATGTATCCATATAATCTGACTGGCCCAGCTGAGCAATGGACCCACCTTCTTCAATGTGGATCCACAAGTACATTCACTCTTCTTTGGGAATCTCAAGAGTAATGAACAGGAGTAGAGTGGAGAGTGACTGCGGATAGATGGCGCTCAGGGGAAAGTGGATTGGCCATGAGGCACGCCGAGATAGTTCGTGCAGTTGTGATAACGCTGTATCCAGGATGGCGCAGTGGTTAACGCACCTGCCTAGTGAGCAGGAGATCCCGGGTTTGAATCCCAGTCCGGTACTCACTCATCACCGCCACTCCACAAAATGTCCCACTGCAAATGACAACAGTAATCCCCTTCAATTTACATAGGATGGAAAGTTGTTTGTTGTCACTACTCCCGCAGCAAGTAAAAGCTAGTTTACCTTCGAAGACAAGTCGAAAAACACATGTGAGCAGATAAATAGTGACCACATCAAACAGGTATATCCCCAGTGTAGTGGAACGACTTGGGAGAAAAAAGGGCTCATTTTCATGTTACAACCTACCTCAACATTAGCTTTCCACACACGAGCTGATTTTCCTAATGGTCCACAGATATTTCCAGCAGACTCTTGGATACCTGTAGCCCCTATCTGTGCATTCATGGAAGCCCAACCTCGAGACTGCATCCACAGGTTTCGGGACTGGCAATCCAGCCTGACAACCACATACACACACCTGTGGACCTCGTAACAGGCCACAGTCAGTCAGGAAGTCCACCAAGCTGATCTCTTCCCACACATTGGTTTCCATCACTCTCACAGCACTGCGCTCACATAGGTTAACCTGCAACCTCTCTCACATGATTTCAAAGAAACTATTCGGCAGAAAATTCGGATTTTACATTAGTTAGAGCTTTATATGTCAATTTATCGATGGAGTACCTATTATTTTGTTAATGGTCATCGTTATTTTGATATTTCGCATGAACATAACACATTGCATGAAATTCGGATTTATTGCAATTAAAAATTGGGATCACTACGAATTTGCATTTGGTGTATATTAGACCATATCTTACTGCATATGAAATTGAGTTACTATACTGTATTTTTCTTTAAACTTGGGCGGAGATCATTACCCAATTCCAGTCTCGAGAAAATGAACTGTTTATAGCACGTTCACTTATGAAATATTCACAATCTGGTTCTTAACTCATAAACAGCTCGAGATATCACAACAAGATTCTGGCAAATGACAGCATATAAAGAGGAGAGTATTTTGTCATATGATAAACATGCACAACTTTATTATCTACCACAATATATGGATAATGTAGACCAATGCTATAATTTTTTAAGGGTCTGTTCCAGCTGGAAAAATGAGAATTAGTGTGTCTTTGCAACAAGATAAGTAAAGAAATGAAATGTTTATTTTTATATGGAGTATGTAATTTTTCATACACTTTTGACCTGAATTTTCATCAATTCCTTGTTTAGTAAATCAGTGCTTCCGGATTCTGTCACAATTGCAACTGCATTATGCCCTTAGCGAGGTGACATTGCGCAAATTCTGGTTTGTTTTGCCAAAAGAAGCAAGTAATGAGAGAAATGTAGATGTTACTCAAAATTTGCCACTGATGAATGAGTGGTTTCCAGGTGACAGCAAGTTTTTGTTGCTACAAGTATAACAAGTATTGAAAAACTTAAGATTCTTGTGCCATGAAATACCCTGACTGTGAAAACTCACACACAAATATCTCATAAACTGGAATGTAAAAAAACAGGGCAGAGAAAGAGATTGTTGAAACATTTCTAGGTGGTATTCCAACTGCAGACTACTGTGTTATAACAGCAAAGCTACAAAATTTGAAATGAATTTTCAGAAAAAAATTTTTCATTGTGTGATCATACTGTCTGTAGCTGCTTTATAATAATTGAAGGTATTTTAAATCTAGCTTTGCAACTACAGTACAAGAAACAACAATGCCAAATAAGGGAATAACTAAAATCCATGCAAGCAAATATATTTTCTGATGTGAGCAAAAATCAGACTTAACATAAGTAATAGTGTAAATATATTTCATTACGACCACTGATGACATTTTATTTCAATAAAATAAAACACATCTGGTGGTAAAAATATTAATTTTCTTCTAGCTGCAAAGATGGATATAAAATACACTAAGTAATTTCAGAAATAAGCTCAGAAACATGAAGGCCACTTGCACTAAGTGTAAAAGTGGGGGGGGGGGGGGGGGGGGGGG
Source organism: Schistocerca gregaria (assembly GCF_023897955.1). NCBI lineage: Eukaryota > Metazoa > Arthropoda > Insecta > Orthoptera > Acrididae > Schistocerca > Schistocerca gregaria. The sequence goes on from NC_064920.1 coordinate 863,925,960, forward strand.
GAGCACTACAGTGGTTGCCAATAAAATGTTGCTTGTACTATGCTCATTATTGTAGGCCACTACCCACTGTGTTATGTCCATTACTTTACTGATATTGCTCAATTTTCAAGAAATATATGAGTAAAAACCACCGGCAACTGTCTTCTTAGTATTACCCATACTTTCTGTCAAATACATAAACTACATTCAAAGTATAAAAATGTACTACAATTAATAAAATGCAAATAATACACCCCGCTGTACAACATACTGGTGGTAAGACACAGTCACTACTCCTGAAATCCATCACCCGTGGCCTAAAAAGCCTGTTGCGCTTTCCAGAACTTGTGGTTTGTATCAGAAACAGCACATACATATAGAAAAATACTTCTTGTTAACTCTTTGTTTTTCTAGTAAATAATGGACAGCATTCTGACAATAAGTACCTGACAATATGTACAAACACTTAAAAATAAAAATTAAAAACTTAATAATTTATTTAAAAGTTACCAGCTCCACAGTATCATCAGCTGTGAAGTACATTAAATAAAATTTTCTTAGTGTCTGCGATTCATTGTCAAACCACTCTGCAATGAATGAGTATCGAACTCCATCATCACCTGTCTGTAAAACAAAGGATAAAATGCAATAATTTGCATAAATACTAACGCTTACAAAAAATTTAAAAAATACTCAGTTTTGATTGCTTACCTCTCACAAAAAATTCTTGCAATCCATAACAATTAGATAAAAAAGAAACACTATGTTTGTAAAGCTTAAAAAAATACTTTATTAATGTTGAAATTGCAATTAAGAACTACGAATGATTAACAGTGAGTATTTTTATTTAAGGAACCTATATGTTTAGAGGGATTCAGTAATGTTTGGCATTTTAATTGCAATATATTTGGGTTTAATGGCTGCACTTATCATTCTCAACATGACCATTTTCATTCTATGAAGTTACAGTTGACCTATAACAGATTTAAAATAACCTTTATTAACTAGTGCTGATTAACGTACATTACATTATTTTGATGGCAGTTGATCCTATGTAATGTTTCTTTTCAGTAAGGAATAATGCTATGTTAAATATGTATCATACAGTGTATTATTTTCATTTAACACATTTTTGTATTACTGGAATGGAGATGGAAGAATTTGCATATGTGGTTCCCTTACATAGTTCCCTAGCCCCTTTCTTCTCCCCTCCATTTGTTCTTCACCTTTCTGGGCAGGTCTATGTGTGTGGTAGGTAGTACGCAAGAGGTTCATTTTTAATTAATCACCTTGCAATGACTAAAATCATTTAATGCTGATAACTGTTAACTAGGTTTACATTTTACCCTCATTTGCTGTTCACAAATAATTTTATTTTAATTCTGTTATAGAGCTGAATATGGTATGGTCATACAGAATGGACACTGACATTGTCTCTATTAAGTCATGTCACAAATATAGTGGAATTTATGTGTATAAGCTGAACATGTGGGAGTTGCTTTGTGATGTCATAAACAAAAACCCCATGACGAAACTTCACTTAGAAATGTACTTTCATATAATAAAAAGACAAAAAACTGAATTTATTATTAAGTTTTTTATGGAGTAAGGTACTTCAAAAAGTGTTCTTCACTTTTTGTTATCATCAGTTTTGTGTTCCTGCTGCCAGTTTATGTGTGCAGTATCTCCTCATGTTTATTATGATCAATATTTCTTTTATAAGTGTTACTATGTAGTACCGTTTCTTGGTCTATATTAATCCGTATGGATAGAGCTCTATGGTCATCGAAACAGTTTTCAATAGCCCAGGCCACTAATTCTTCTATACTTAAATTTATGAAAAACTGGTGAAGACATGTCAGTGAGTCTGGTGGTTTTCTCCCTCTTGTTGAGTCAACTTGGGTAATGTTATAGGATGGTAACATTCAGAATATTCTTAGAGAATTTACAAATAGCTTAAAGATCATGTGTTCACATCACCTTTTATATCAACGTGTTTTTTATTTGTTAAGAGTTCAACATCCATAACCTGCAAATTATTGTAATATGTGCAGGAGAGGGTATTTCTTATTGTAGCACATATTAAGATCTCTAACCATACCATTCACATATGGAATAATGACTGTATGTGTATGTGCAAGCTGTTATTTGGCTAATTTTATTTATGCAATCTCCACATGGTATATATCAAGGGAGCTAACAAATATTTACAGTTACTGCCCTGAAAAGTTGTTCTTGAAGTTCTTTATGGTTCTTCGCTTGAGCAGATCCTTTTACGAATGTCAGGCAGATATACTTTTTCACAATTTCTCTCTCTTTCCATTCAGTTAAGCATGTGATCATTCCTGTCACCCATTTTTGTACACATTCAACTTCTCCTGTTAGTCCAGTCTCATGAGGGTCTCGTGTATTTGAGCAGTATTTGAGTGTACACCATGCAGTGGTTTGCAAGTAATGCCTTCTGCAGACAAACTGCAACTTCCCAATGCCTTACCAATGAAATGTACCCGCCATTTGCTTTACCTATGTTATCATAATACTTAGTATTTTAACACAATGATCCTGCCAAATATTTCTATGACATACCTGACTTTAGTTGAGGCAGATTCATCCTGTAACCACAGGATACCATAACTTCACATTTAGTGAAATTCACAACCTTGAATTTCTCAATAATAATAAGTTTGCAGTTTCTCACTAGGCTAATATTTTGTTGAGATCTAACTGAATGTTACTGCAATTTTCACCAGACATAATTTCCTGATGGATAATTGCATTATCTGTAAGAAACCTGAGATAGCAACTAATATTAATGTAAAGCATCAGCAGCAACAGTTCCATAATCTCCCATGATACTTGTGTGTCTCAAAATGATTCTCCATACATTACATCATGCTGTGTCAGCCTATGAGGAAATTATTGATCCAGATACAAATCTGGTAAAACATCCAGTAGGAATGTATTTTCTTTACAAGGTATTGATGTGATAATGAATCAAAAGTTTTTCGAAATTCCAGAAGTGGCTACCTCTGCTGACATCACTGAAAATATCGTGCAAAGAGTGAGTTTCACACGAGAGAGGAGAAGGACAAGACAGAAAGAGAGAAACAGGAAGAGACAGAATAGTAGGAATGTATTTTCTTTACAAGGTATTGATGTGATAATGAATCAAAAGTTTTTCGAAATTCCAGAAGTGGCTACCTCTGCTGACATCACTGAAAATATCGTGCAAAGAGTGAGTTTCACACGAGAGAGGAGAAGGACAAGACAGAAAGAGAGAAACAGGAAGAGACAGAATGAGGGAAAGGGGGGAGGCTGAGACAGATGGAGACATGGTGGGTGGAGACCATGAGATGGATGGAGAGGAGGGAGGGTAAGAGAGAGGGGGCAGGCAAGAGGCTCAGAAAAAGAGGGTAAGGGTAAGAGAGA